>NW_026592118.1:26952311-27013790 GCF_907164565.1 Psammomys obesus | reverse complement strand
AAAGAAAGAAAGAAAGAAAGAAAGAAAGAAAGAAAGAAAGAAAGAAAGAAAATTAAAAATTTAATAGTGTAATTTTAGTTTTTTATGTGAAAGCTATTGCAACATTAACCTTTGCTGGGAGAGGGGTTTAAATTCCCTTCCCCTCTGGCCTATTCTTCAAAAAAGGCGAGCTCCCTCTCTAATACACCCAGACTCAAGTTGGATCAGGACTGAAACTGTCCTCTTCCCCTGTGGCCTAGCAAAATAGTTCTGTCAGGGGGAAGTGATCAAAAGTCTAGCAAATGAAACATTTGATGCAGTCCCAGGTTCCCTTACTAGAGGATCCATATGAGGTCTAAGCTGCCAATTTCCTACATCTTTGTAGGGGGCCTAGGTTCAGTTCCTGCATGTCCTTAGCTGCCACTTTCATCTCAGCTAGCCCTCTGGGCTCAGGTTAGTTGACTCTGTTGGTCTTCTTGTGGAGCTCCTGTCACCTTCTTCCCTTTTTCCAAGACATCTTTTTAAATTAATTAATTAATTAATTAATTATTTTATTAGTTACAGTTTATAAACTTTGTATCCAGCTGTAGCCCTCTCCCTCGGCCCCTCCCAATCCCACTCACACTCCTCTCCTCCCATGCCCCTATCCAAGTCCACTGGTAGGGGAGGTCTTCTCCCCATTCCAACTGATCCTAGCCTATCAGGTCTCATCAGGACTGGCTGCATTGTCTTCCTCTGTGGCTTGGTAAGGCTGCTCCTCCTTCAGGGGGAGGTGATCAAACAGCCACTGAGTTCATGTCAGAGACAGTCCCTGTTCCTTTTACTAGGGAACCCTCTTGGACACTAAGCTGCCATGGGCTACATCTGTGCAGGGGTTCTAAGTTATTTTCATGCATGGTCCTTGGTTGGAGTACCAGTCTCAGAAAAGACCCCTATGTCCAGATTTTTTGGTTCTGTTGCTCTCCTTGTGGAGCTCCTGCCCCCTCCAGGTCTTTCTTTTTCCCCCTTTTATTTTAAGATTATCTGCACTCTGCCAAAAGTTTGGCTATGAGTCCCAGAAGCAGAAAGACACACATGGTATATATTCAATTATAAGTGTATACTTGACATATAATATATGATAAACATACTAAAATCTGTACACCTAAAGAAGCTAAGCAAGAAGGAAGACCCTGGGTAAGATGATCAATCCTCACTCAGAAAAGACCAAAGGGATGGGCATTGGAAGAGGGAGAAAACAGGGAACAGGCCAGGAGCCTACCACAGAGGGTCTCTGAAAGACTTTACCCATCAGGGTATTAAAGCAGATGCTGAGACTCATATTTACAGGACTTTTTACATGTCACCTAATGTTTGGCTGTGAGTCTCAGCATCTGTTTTGAAGCCCGGCTGGGTGGAGTCTCTTAGATGACAACTCTTGACATGTTCCTGTTGCAAGCTTAGCAGAGTATCCTTCATAGTGCCAGGGGTTACCACTCGCCAACAGAATGGGTCTTTGGTTGAGCCAGGGTCTTTGGTTGGGTATTCTCTCAATTTGTGCTCTATGTTTGGTCCAGCACATCTTGTAGGCAAAGTAAATTCGTGGTCAAAGTTTCACATATTAAATCTTTAAAAATTTAATTAAAGTCTCATCAGGACTGCCTGCTTCTCTTTCTTTGTGGCTTGGCAAGATCAGCCTGCCAGTAGGAAGTGATCAAACAGCAGGCAACCAAGTCCACGGTCAGAGATAGCCTCTGCTCCCCTTACTAGGACACCTAAATGGAGATTGAGCTGCCTATAGATTACAATTGAATAGGGAGTCTAGGTCCTTTCCATGCATGGTACTAGGTTAGAGCATCAGTCTCTGGAGGTCCTCCTGGGCCCAGATTGATTTGCTTTGTTGTTCCTGTCTCCTCTATCCACCCATTCATCTATCCCCTGCATTCTGCCCAAAATTTGGCAGTAGGTCTCAGCTGGGGGGAGTGATCAGATGGTAGGGTAGAAAGTCTTCCCCTTTCTGTGGAGAAGAGGGATGGAGGGTGGGACCTGAAGGAGACTGGGACCTAGAGGAGACAAGTGAGGGGCCTTCAATCAGCATATAAAGTAAATACATTATAAAAATGAATAAATAAAAATATAATTAAAATTTATATCAGTTATAGAGTGGATTTTTATTTTAATTAATGAATGTATCATAATAAAAAAAGTTTTTGCTCCTGTTCAGAGGCAATGAATGGCTGTTGGAAGTGGTGCATTGTGGGGCTCAATCCTGTCCATTGTGTTGGTGTTTGTTTTCAGAAGCGTAACATAATAAACTGAGTGAATGGGAATAAAATAGTGAACTATATAAAAGTCTACCTGTCCTAAGGTGAATTACATTTGAAAGCAATTCTGGGACGAATGCAGGAAGGTACTGTACATTTATTAATAGTGCTATTCCATATTCACCCGTTCTACTCTTTATCTTAAAATAAGAATAACAAATAGTAAATCCATGGAGAGCACACATTTTCTTGATAATAGGTGCTACCAGGTCTATGACATTGTCTACAATATAATAACATGAAACAAAAGAGATATTTCATCTTGTAACTTTATAGTAAGTGCATTTTCATTGTACTTCATTCTGGATTATAAAAGTGTCATTCAAATTTATATCATATAACCAAGTTTTAGTTCTCATTATATCATCTAATGAAGTAAGATAGAAATGGAATTGAGTGAACTGCAGGATTGTGTGTGTGTGTGTGTAGTCTTGAGGTAAATTTTATAAAATTTGTATATTTAAATATAGAATACTAAGTTCCTTAGAGGTGAAGTTTAGGATTACAGGGGTGATCTCTTGGCAGAATGCACCTAAATGTATTAAATGACAAATACAAATTTGGTTGGGGTGTTATATACACAGTACCTATGAAACAAAACTCTTGTAAGCAGACTCAGTTATACTTCTTCAAACTAACCTGCATTACACTGACTTCGACAGACAACAATAGACTCTGTAGACAGTGCTCCCAAATTTCAGAATCTTTCACTCTTTAAAAATATAGAGATTTAAGAAAACAGGGTTTAAGACTTCTCAGTAATCAAATTATATTATGAAAATGATTTGTCAATATAAAGTGGTTTATGGATTATAGGTGTGAGTAAACCATTCAGATTTACAGGGGTGAAGATAGAACACCATGTGGCTGACACTTTATTTAGTTCTTAGGAAGCTTTATCTTTATAGTTTCCACCATCCATAATGATTATGGTAAGAGCAGTTTGAGGTGAACTGGGTATTAGACACTTAAGTAATTCTACCGTGCCTTCCGGATCACGTGTTTATTTAAATATGCACTGTTTTAAATTATTGTCTGTTATATGTATTATTATTACATTGTCCAGGAAGAACTATCAATTTTAAAAAATGAGGAAACTGAAAAGAGGACAGTTGTCTTCTTCCCAGATCTTACCAGAATGATCTATTAACTTTATCTGCAGCATTCAAGGGCCTTCCTCACAGAAATTTTCAAACACCTCCACATTCCTTCCATAGTTCCAAAAGCCAAAAGAACTATGTGGTCAGTTATAACTGAGTACGCCTTCTCAGTATAATTTTCCTCATCAGGACATTTCCTGTAACATGTGTTACTGGCATGTTACATGTTACATGCCTGTAAGTGGTATAAAAGCATGAAGAAAGGAGCTACTGAAGGACCAGTGTGTTTTGGCTGAAAGTTTTCTTCACAGTCTGTTACACCAGGAAAGTGATGGTGGGAGGCCCTAGAGATAGTTGGTCAACTGTATCAGTAGTCAGGAAG
The DNA here is from genome assembly GCF_907164565.1 of Psammomys obesus. Lineage (NCBI taxonomy): Eukaryota > Metazoa > Chordata > Mammalia > Rodentia > Muridae > Psammomys > Psammomys obesus. The sequence continues at coordinate 27,010,026 of NW_026592118.1, read as the reverse complement.
TCAACAGTGATGGAAGTACAGGGTCAAGTCGCTTTCCCCTTTTTATTCAGGACAGGACCCTAGGTCATGGGCTAGTACTGCCCACAATTAAGGAAGGGCTTCCCAACCTAATTAATCTAATCTAGGTAATCCCACTCAGTCCTGGCTAGAGACTAATATGATCTGAATCATTATTTATGTGAATATCTATATGTTTATTTCCTAGAAGATTCTAAATCCTGTCAAATTGTCAATGTTCACCATTATAGTATGTTTCATGATTTTTATATTTGTTTCTATGTTATGAATCATACATTATTCTAATTATATCACCTTCTGGTAGTGAAGTTATCGGTGTATTCTTTGCCAAAGAAATAATATTAGTGTTGTTTAAATTTTATTTATTTATTTTTTAATATTAGTTACAGTTTATTAACTTTGTATCCCAGCTGTATCCTGCTCCCTCATTCCCTCCCAATTCCACCCTCCCTCCCTCATCTTCTCTCTACCCCTTTCCAAATCCACTGATAAGGGAGGACCTCCTCCCCTTTCATCTGACCAGAGCTTATCAGGTATCTTCAGGCCTCGCTGCAAAGTCCTCCTCTGTGGCCTGGCAGGGCTGCTCCTCCCTCGTGTGTGTATAGAAGAGGAGAGGCTAAAGAGCCAATTAAATTTGAACATAATTAGTGGTGTTATACATATGTGATGTTTATTCACAAGTCTCCCTAACTCCATAATGGGATTTTTATCCATTAGTATCCATTTTCGTAATGGATTTTTGTTAGTTCATACAGAGTAGGCAGACAGTGAAAGAAATGATTACTTACTATAATTGCAACATACATATTGAGATTTGGCTTCATTACCAGTTAATTATCAATTGAATTAATTTTAGAACTCCTTGGTGAAATTTTAAAAGACTTGGGTCATTTTTCAAATATATCATTCCTCTAGTGTGAATGGTGGTGATTGAAATTGTTTCATATGACATTTAACTCTATGACCTTCCTTTTAAGGAACGCTGAAGTAATTCTTTGACAACTCTCCATTTACAAATGTGTGTGATCATGATTAAGAGAGATATTCATACTCAAAACAAATGACTCAAAAAGAAACACACACACACACACACACACACACACACACACACACACACTAGTGTGGGTGGAGAGAAGGAGAAGGTACTGTTATCCCAGTATATGGTTTCCTGAGCTTCCTTAACACAGGTTTTAAATAATATTCTGCATCTTTCATATACATCCAACATTTAGAAATGCTGGAATGTTACCGAATCAGATGAGAGCACCTTCTAGTTCTTCACACTCAGTGCTTCTGGGAGACAGGTTTGAATTATTATTGACTGGTATGAAACAAAATTTCAAGATAAAATTTAATGCATTTAGCCTGTGCTTTCAAAAAGGAGTATTTTTTGAAGGAAATGTGACACTTCGTCCTATTCACAGGGGTGGCAGGTTACTGCTGGTTATCACTTTTATTTAATGAAACTTGGAGCTTTAAAACAGAGAAACTATGGCATTATTTTAAGAGGTTTTCATTTTCTCTCTCATTTCCCTACTTTCTTTATACCCTGTCATTTAAATATGATGTGAGTGGATAGAGTTGCATGTATGTATCTTGACCGAGAGCCTCTTCTGATCATAAGATATTTATTACATGGGTGCAGCATTAAATGACAGAAGGTAATTAAAACAGTTTCTTAAGAACCTAGGCCCTTTTTCAGTCAAAGCAACAGGAAAATAGTGAAAGAGATGAGAATATCTACCCTTCTGAATTCTCATGACTCTCTAACTAGCAGAAACCAAATGGATCCTGTGTTTCCTTGAGCTGACAAATTAAATTCTAATTCTGGCTACTCATCTTCAAAGAAACAGGAGGCACCCAGCTAGAGCCCAGCACGTAATTGAGCCTAAGTCACAGCTTCTCCCTATAATTATGTCCCTGAAGTCAGAGGGGTTTCAACTGGGAGTAAAGCCATGATTTTAGCTTCTTTAGTTGACGGATGTGTGTGTGTGTGTGTGTGTGTGTAATGATATATAGTTTCAGTCACTTAAAAAGTGTGTTGATTGGCAATAATTAATAAACTAAAACAAAGAGTAAGGGGTGTGAACAGCAAAAAATCAAATTAGGCAACGATAATTGGATATTGTTGGATTAAATTAAAAGGTCATAAAACTGGTCTAGAAAGTATATACAAGAATACAGTTGAAAATGCACTTGTGGACCAATTGGCTGGAGGGTCTGGAGGATGTTCAGTCTTAGCAATTAGTGTAACGGGCTGGAGAGATGGCTTAGTGGTTAAGCAATTAGTGTAACCAATATTACAGGTGATAATCTAGAGAGAAGTGTGACAAATCCTACCAGGAAGGATTCTCAAAAACTCATGCTTTAGCTTTAATCCATTCTGACTGTCCTATGCTTAGAGAAGTATTGTGATGAAAGGAGCTTCCAGATCACTCACAAAAATCCAGAAGTAGAAACAAATTGTGCGGTAAGAATGAGAAAGTATGTCAAACTGGGGCGTAGTAAAAGGTGTAGGTAGACCAAATAAAGAATATTAGTATAAGGAGAGGAGGGAAAAGGGAGGGGTGAGAGAAGGGATGGGGAAGAGAATCAATAAGTAAGATTGCACACTATTTTACACTTCAAGTAAAAGATCTGCATATTTTAATCTTAGGTTTGGGTTATGCATTTGTCCTCATTGAATAAACAGTAAAAGCACACTATGACAAAAGAATGTTCTTTTCCTCTGTAGGATTTTTAACTACTGGAGAGGATAAATCTAGATGAACGGCTGGCATTCAAAAAATTCTCTAAGTATAAAATAATTGTGGTACATTTACACAATGGAATATTACTCAGCAATTAAAAACAAGGAAATCATGAAATTGGCAGGCCAATGGATGGAACTAGAAATGATCATCCTGAGTGAGGTATCCCAGAAGCAGAAAGACACACATGGTATATACTTACTTAGAAGTGGGTATTACATATAATATAGGATAATCATACTAAAAGCTGTACACCTAAAGAAGCTAAGCAAGAAGGAGGACCTTGGGTAGGATGGTCAATCTTCATTCAGAAAGGCAAATGGGATGGAAATCAGAAAGGCAAATGAGAAAACAGGAAGCAGGACAGGAGCCTAACACAGAGGGCCTCTGAGAGAGTCTGAAGTACCAACCAAGGACCGTGCGTGGGCTGGACCTCGGTCCTCTACACGAGTGTTACCGATGGGCAGCTAAGGTTTCATGTGGGTCCACTAGTAAGGGGAGTGGAGGCTGTCTCTGAAATGAATTTTTTTTGTTGTTGTCTGCTTTATGATCACTTTCCCCTGTTGGGACTGCCTTACCAGGGTCACAGAAGAAAAGGGCAAACTCAGTCCTCATGTGAGTAGCTGAGCTGGGCTGGGTGGGTAGGGAGTAGAGTCCTGAGAAAAAGGGGGAGATTTGGGAGGCAAGGTGGGACTGGGAGTACAGGAAGGAGGGGAGTATAACCTAGATATCAAGTGAATAAATAAATTAATTAATTTTTCAAAATTTACTGAATCTCCTCTCTACTTCTTGCCTTTATACTGTGGTGTATGTACAGACAGTTACTTAAGCTACTATCACCAGTTTATCATTTAGCTATCCAAGCCATGGAAATTATTTCAGTTAAAAACATAAAATGTATGGAATAGTACTCTTGCAATTTTATTTCATTTCATTTCATTTTATTTAAGGCAGGGTTTCTCTGTGTAGCTGTGGCTGTCCTAGACTTGCTTTGTTGACCAGGCTGGCCTCGAACTCACAGAGATCTTCCTGCTTCTACCCTCCCATGATCTGTGATTAAAGGTGTGTGCCACCACACCAGCTGCAATTTTATATTTTTACCTAAATTGTTTTGTGTGAGTAAAAGTAATGTTCTCAACAGCAACATAAACTGAAGATAAAATTTTGCATTTGATTAATTATATTAAAACTGGAGAGCCAAATAAACAGGAGTATAGAGGGAAAATTGAGCTAATGTCATTCTTGGAGTTGGACTATCTAAAATATATATACTTTCTAGCCAAAAAGTCAGAAATCAGCATACATGCAGATGTTAACAGTATGATGAATGTGTGTATAGGCTCTATTATCTACTAACATGATACAAAATAATTTTGTCATCAATAATAAATGACAAAAATGCAATTCCAACATAGCACTCATTTTACTGAAAAAAAAACTTCATATTTTAATATTGTTAACAAAATATTTTTTGGAAAAATACTTTTACAGGTTAAAAATATTAATGATGACAACTCTGCCTGCTGTTCCAGAGGCTAATACTGGGGACACCAGTTAAAACCCCATACCAAGCCCAAGCCAACTCTTCTTAAATCACATCCAACAGCTGTAATATGCACCCCATACTCTGGACTCCATTTTCTGACCACAACTCCACCTGCTTTCCCAGAGTTCATGTAGGAACCAGGAACACCAGGCCACACTGTGCTATGGATCCTAGACTTCACATTAGCACTCAAAACCCCAGAGGCCAAGCAGGTCACAAAATTCCCAGCAGAGATACCCTACTGGACCTGAAGACTAACTGATCACCAGAATCTCAGGCCACAAAGACCAGAAGACCAAGGGGGGGGGGGAACAGAAACAATAGGAAAAAAAAATCCAAAAAACACCCAACTGAAAAGATAAACTCAGAAATCTGTGCCCAAAACTCTAATAACTGCAAAACAGAGAAAACTCTAATAACTGCAAAACAGAGATAGCTAGAATCCAGCACGAGAAAGAACACAATTGACAAGTGCCAGGGCAATATGGCAACACAGGAGCCCAGCCATCATACTGCACCAAGTCCTGGATATCCCAATTCAGCGGAAGCACCAGAAAATGACCTTAAATCCAATTACATGACAATGATTGAAGCCTTTAAAGAGGAAATGAATAAGGTACATAAAGAAATATAATCAAAGAGGCAAGGAAAATGAATAAAACTGTTCAAAACTTGAATGGAAATAGAAACAATAAAGAACAAATAAACTAAGGGAATTGTGGAGGTAGAAAACTGGGAAAGAGAACAGGAACTCTAGATGCAAACATCACTAACAGAATAAAAGAGATGGAAGAGAGAATCTCAGAAATAGAAACTACAATAGAAGAGATTGATACATAAGTCAAAGAAAATGCTAAATCAAAGTAATGTTAAAATGTTAAAAGGTCCTGACATAAAATGTCCAGGAAATATGGGAAATGATGAAAATACCAAATCTACCCATAATAGGAATAGAAGAAGGTGAAGATTCTCAGCTCATAAGTCTAGAGATTGTTGTTGTTGTTGTTATTATTATTTATAATTCATTCACTTTGTATCCCATTTGTTGCCCCCTTCCTTATCTCTTCCCAGTCCCACCTTTCCCTCTTTCTCCCTTATGCCTCTAATCCACTTACATGGGAAGTTCTTCTCCCCTACTCTTTGATCTTAGCCTATCAGGTTCCATCAAGACTGTCTGAATCCTCTTCCCCTGTGGTGATTCAACAAGGATAATTTAGATGTATGCAAAAATCCGAAGGAAATCTGAAAAGCAGAAAGGAATTTAAATAGTTTGCTGAGTTAAAATTGAAACCACATGTACAATGTATACTGAATTAAGTAAGATAGTATCAGTATGGACACTGATAAGCAGGAAAAGAAACAGTATCTGAAATCATACCACAAAAATTCAAGGCAGAAAAGGAAGGTTTTTAAACAAGAACACATTCTTTTGATTAGTAATCAAACACGAGCCCATTGTTATAAAATATCCAATGAAAATGTTGAAAGAGAAACTTCTGATTTAGTCAGTTGTTACTGGAGATGCACCCTCAATAATCATTATTTCACTAGCACTGATTAGTTAATGTTTTCAGCCAGCATCATACTCAACAATAATCTATAAACATTTGTCCTTAAACACACAGATAAGTGTAGTCTTCTACCCCATCGAAAAAATCTTTTGATTGCAACAGATGGAGATTGCTATAGAAAACCATAAGCAATCAAAACACAGAGTTCTGCATCCCCGTTCTAATGGCTACATGTGCAAACACAGGCATACATATAGACTGAGGAGACATTGCGGAAGAGGGGCACAGCAAGATTTTAAGAGCAAGAAGATGAGAGACTTTGTTGTAAGGTTTGTCTTTTAGTAACATCCAAAGCTACATCGGTAGAGTCTCACCAAGATGAGCTCAGCCAAAAGGGCAGCTGAGCAATGAAGACACCAAAAATCTTGCCAAACTCCATGGGGGCTTCAACACTACAGGAAGGACTATAGGCCTCTGAGTAAAGTTAGGAAATGGAAAGATAATCCCTCCCCAAAAAAAGCATACCAATTAGCTGTCCAGTGTCAAATGATCAGCCCTGAAAACATGCAAGCAACAGTATTTTAGCTCAACATGTTGTATTTGGAAACATATATATATATATATATATATATATATATATATATATATATATATACACACACACACACAAATACATACTTGCATGTAATAGCAATGAGTAAAAGAGGTCATGAATTTTAAGGAGAGTTAGGTGGGGTATGTGAGGGCATTATGATGGAGGATAGGATTGCAACTAAAATGCAAGCTCAAAAAAAAAAAACAAAGCAAAAAAGAAAAAATAAACAAAAATGTTTCATTTAAATAAGAGGTAGTTAAAAATAGGATTCCGGATGTCATTCTGCCTTACTTTGTTAATAGACAAAAGCTCAGTAAAGCCCTACAAGACAGGTTTTACTATTGTCTTTCTCATTTTCCCTCAACATTACATGACATACTTTAAAAAAAAAAAACAAAAAAACAACTTTAAAATCTAATAAAATAAAAATGGACAAAATCCTAGAAGCATGCAAAATACAGAAAATAAACTAAGATGAAATAAATAATGTAAACATGGAATATACTTCATGCAAAGCCATTATATTAATATCAGCTTGCTACAAAACACAAGCACTTTGCTGGTCTTCTTGCAGAGTTGCTGTCCCCTCCAGGTCGTTCTGTCTCCCTCTTCTTCCATAAGGTTTCCATCACTCTGCCCAAAGTTTGGCTATCTCAGTATCTCCTTCAATACCCTAGTAAGTAGAGACCTTCAGAGGTCCTCTGTGGAAGGCTCCTGTCCTGTTCCTTGTCTTCTACTTCCAATGTCTATCCTGTTTGCTCTTCTGAGTGAGGTTTCAGTCTCTTCCCTAGGGTCCTCCTTGTTGGTTAGCTTTTTTTTTTCCTTTTTTTTAAAATTTTTTATTTAACTTTTATTAATTATACTTTATTCATTTTGTATCCCCCCATAAGCCCCTCCCTGCTCCCGTCCAGATCCCGCTCTCCCTTCCCTTTCTGCATGCATGCCCCTCCCCAAGTCCACTGATAGGGGAGGTCCTCCTCTCCTTCTTTCTGATCTTAGTCTATCAGTTCTCATCAGGAGTGGCTGCAATGTCATCTTCTGTGGCCTGGTAGGCCTGCTCCCCCCTCAGGGGGAGGTGATCAATGAGCAGGCCAATCAGATTATGTCAGAGGCAGTCCCTCTTCCCATTACTAGGTAACCCACTTGGACACTGAACTGCCATGGGCTACATCTGTGCAGGGGTTCTAGGTTATCTCCACGAATAGTCCTTGGTTGGAGTATGAGTCTCTGGGAAGTTCACTGTGTTCAAATTTTCTTGTTCTGTTGCTCTCCTTGTGGAGTTCCTGTCCTCTCCAGCTCTTACTATTTCCCACTTCTTACCTAAAATTCCATCCACTCTGCCTGACAGTTGGCCATCAGGCTCAGCATCTGCTTTGATAGTCTGTAGGGCAGAGGCTTTCAGAGGCCCTCTGTGGCAGGTTCCTAGGTTGGTTAGCTTTTTTAGGACTACACATTTTAGTATGTTTATCCTATGTTACATGCGGGGCTTGCAGAGACTGATACTCCAACCAAGGACCATGCACTGGGAGGACTTAGACCCCTTTCTCAGAGGAAACCCATAGGGTGCTTAGTTTCCAAGTGGGCTCCCTAGTAAGGGCTACAGGGACTGTCTCTGACATGAACTCAGTGACTGGATCTTTGATCACCTCCCCCTGGGGAGTGGGTGCAGCCTTGCCAGGCCACAGAGGAAGATGATACAGCCAGACCTTGATGAGATAGGCTAGGGTCAGATAGAAGGGGAGGAGGTCCTCTCCTATCAGGGAACTATAGAAAGGGCATAAGGAAAGAAGAGGGAGGGTGGGTGGGAGTAGGAGGAGACAAGGTAGGAGGCTACAGCAGGGATACAAAGTGAATAAATTAAAATAAATGAATAAATAAATATAAACACATACATATATTATAGAAAGGAAAGAAGAGGGAGGGTAGGTGGGAGTAGGAGGAGACAAGGTAGGAGGCTACAGCTGGGATACAAAGTGAATAAATTAAAATAAATGAATAAATAAATATAAACACATACATATATTATAGAAGTAAAATGGAGGACCTAGATGTAAGTGGATGAAACTACAGTTAAATACTTTTTGGCAAACATGCAAAAATTATACACTGAGGAAAAGACATTTTCAATAAATGGCCCTGGAAAAAACTGGATTTCAACATGTAGAGAAATGAGACTAGATGCTTATTCCTCACCCTGTGCAAAACTCAACTCAATGGATTTGCCCAAATTAGTTCATTCTTGTTATGCCTTTATCTCATTTGTGATCAAGTTAATATTTTCTATAGAAAAACTCTTTAGTACTGTATCTCCATTTCCTGATTTATAAAAAAGTTTGAAGAACACTGGTGTCAATTCTTTGAAATTCTGATGTCCTTCACCAATAAATTCATTATGGCCTGGAGATGTTTTAATCGGGAATTTTTTTTAAATTCCTGTTTCAATTTCATTTCTTGTTACATATCTAATTAAATTTTTTATTTAATCTTGATTTAATTTTAATAGGTGATGACTATACGTAAATCCACCTACTTCTTTTAAGTTTCCTAAATTAATGTCATGTCCTTAACAATTTTCTGAATTTCACTGTAAAGCATTGTTATAGCTTCCTTTTCATCTTAAACTTTACTAATTTAAGTCTTTTCTCTCTTTGTTTGAAAAGTTTATATTACAATAGTAGTGTGAATATATATTACTTTCCTTTTACCACATCTTTAAATTGTGACTTCTCTAGGCATACTATGGTAAAAATTAGGTTCCTAACTTCAGTAGAAATATTGCTCAAGTAGAGAGAAATAAATGTAAATTTACAATACCAGTTAGTGATATTAAATTACTGTGAAGAAGTAGAAACACACTGGACTATGACAAAACTGAGAGAAGTAGCTTTAGGGAAATTTTTATAGAAGGAATAACATTTGAATTGATACTTGACGGAAATTGGAATTTAATACACTTATGCTCAAAGCAAATATACAAATGCCCAGCAGGATAAACTTTGCTTTTTACAAATGCAAAGAACATCAGTTTGCTTGAAATCTAGCTTTCTGGCAAAGGATGGTATAAAGTAGTTAAGGAGACCTACAACTGTTAGAATTGGTTAGGGTACCAAAATACTATTTTGGCTGTTGTGAAGGTTTGAATGAGAAACGTCCTATAGACTTATGTACTTGAACATTTCCTTAAGCTCATTGACAAGGTTATGGTCCCTTTAGTGTTTGGAACATTGCTAAAGGAATACATTGGGAAGATTCAGGAATAACTCAATTGATAGATTTGTGCCTCGCATGCTTCTTAATGCCCTCAGTTCCATTCCAAGCATGGTATAATGTAGCAATGTATGTCTGTGTAATCATAGCATTTAGGAGGTAGAGAGAGAAGAAGCAGAAGTTGAAGGTCATTCTCAGCTACATACTGTATTTGAAGCTAGATCGAAAAAAAAAAAAAAAAGCCTCAAAACCAAAACCAACCAAACAAAAAACATTATGCCTCAAAACCAAAATGCTCCATTAGAAGTATGGAAAAGTTTAATATGCCTATTAAACATCCCAAAGAAAAAGTTTTGTGTAGAAATCACACCATTACCAAAAACTGTAACCCAAGTGAAATGCAATTACAGGATCCACATAAAAAATTATTACTAACATGACTGTCTAAACACCAGCAGAACAAGGAAAATCGCCATGCTAAAACTGATGTGGGAAAGACGCTGAGGACTCAATCCTACACAAAGGTCTGCAGGCAACGAAGAAATGCTGAGAATGGGAGAAAGGAGCACACCCATTGTTTATCCAATACCAAAAGTTTAGCTCTGAAAACATGCATACAAGTAACATTATATAAACTGAACAGATTATAATTAGGAAAGTGTGTGTGTATACACAGATTTGCATGTAGCAACAATTAACTAAAAAATAACAGGCTATGAAACAAAGTAGGAAGTACATAGGAAGGGTTAGAGGGAGAAAACAAGTGGAGAAATAATGTAATAAACTCAAAAACTAAAAGAAATAATAAGAAACACTTCACATTGTGAAATTGTCATAAACATCAAAGAAGTGATTATGAATGCTTTACTCAGCTTGGAAAAGGTTGTTCTCATAGTAAAAGTAAAGAATTACCATTTGAAGTTTTAGTTATCATTTAAATTAAGAAGAATTAGATTTTGCATGCTTGTCTATGTGTGTGTGTACATGTGTATAGGGAGAAATGTGTCGCGCGCAGCCCTTGCCGATAAGGACGACGCAGCAACAACGGATTTGTCCAGCAGCAACTTTATTGTGAGGCTCTTAACAGCAGATGGAGAAGGACCCCGAACCCTGTGTGCATTCTGCTTAAGTAGCCAGCAGGGTGACTTGTTCGTCTGTAATTGGTGCTCCACACAAAACCCAATTAGCATGTGGTCTCCAAATGGAGGACCACACAAGCCTACATTAGCATAAGGCGGCGCATGCGCAGATCGCAAAACAATGCTGGCAAGAAGAACCAGGAAGCAGGAAACCGGCGCCATCTTGTAATGGCGGGAGTGGCTCCCGACAGAAATGAAGTTTAAAATCGCAATAATGACATTTATTTCTGAAAAGTGACTGTATTAGAGATGGAGAGAAAGGTGAGGCAGGAGAGTGTTTGTCTTCAAAGAATGCCGTCCTGAGTTTAATACCCACAAAATATAAAAATATGAAAAAGAATAATGATGGTATGTACTTGTCATTCCAGAGCCAAGAACACAAAACAGGTGGACCAGGCTTGTGGTGATCTGGCTTTGCCTAGTTGGTGAGTCCAGGCTACCAGTCATCTTGTCTGGGGAAAAAAAAAAAAAAACAAAAAACTGAGGAAATGGTTGCCTGAAAAATGACACCAAGAGTGCCATTGTTACATACACACACCTGAACACACACATACACACAGAAACACAGAAACACACACACCTGAACAAACACACACACACACACCTGAACAAACATACAAATTTGTGCCCACACACAAGATGAATGTACTGCATTGCAAGTGCCCAGATCTCATTTTGAGACTTGCTCCATGTGACAAATGTACTCCAGCACCAAATTCACAAAGTTACTCAGCTACCATGAACACTTCACTGAAATACATTTCTTTCTTGTTTTAAGTAATAAAGATGTAATTGTCATTTTCTTACAGAGTTAGATGGCTGAGATGACAGAATCATTCTTGTGATAAATTACTTTCAAACAAATAGGTAAAACACACGAGTATTTTTCCATGAGTTATGTGTTATTAGAAACAAATCTAAATTACTTTTAACCCAGTTTCAAAGAGTGTCTAGCATTTCACATCCACTCTGTCAGGTCATCCCAGACAGACATGCAAGAAGTATGACTACATAACATCATGAGAAATTTTAGTAAAAAAAAAAAAATTGAAGGGCTGTTAAAGATGACTTTTTTTCTGTGAACAATGTTTTACATTGAATAACAATTGAATAAAATATAAACTAATACTTTAATAATATGGCTGGATTTTGTTAGCACTATTTCTGGTGTGTTCTTTGTAAACCATTTCTAAAAATGAGTTCCCTGAGGCTAGATACCACTGTTTCTTCCTCTTATTGTAATGGGAAAATAGAATACCACAGCAGGGGTTGCAAAATTCTGTGTTCTTTAGTTCTTGTCTTGCTTAAGCCTACAGAAACTTAAAATGTTTCATTAGAATGATTCTGTGCAAATACCGTCAAATAGGTTTCTGCTTTTCTATTCAAAAGTACTTATGCCATCTCCAAAGTTTACACATTTAGGTTTTATGGGTTGTTGTATCACACGGTTAGCAAGAGACATGTTTTATGTGTGCTGTAGCACATGGTTAGCAAGAGACAAGCACATGGTTTTCTTCACATGTTTGCATATAGTCATGAACTGTTTTACAGTAAATATGACAAATAAGTAATGGTTGTGTTTTACACGTAGTTATTGTACATCCTCATTTGTGAACATTATACAATAACACCATGTGCTCTCTCATAGGAACTCATCATCTATATGTTTCACGTCAGGTTGCAAATTGTGGATGTAAATGGTAATGCGATGATAATGAAAACACGAGCTTTACAGGCCTAAAAATTTAAGCAAATCATCACCTGGCTGTGTTAGCAATTGTATATACTATCTTAAAACACTTGAGGCCAAGGATATGTGTGCACAAACAGGGAACCATTAAACAGAGATACATGCTTGCCCTAAGATTCTTGGGAACTATAACTGTTATAATATTTTTTTCTTTTTTTTTTTCGTATTTTATTTTTTTCTTATCAGTTACATTTTATTAACTATGTACCCCAGCCGTGTCCCGATCCCTCATTCCCTCCCAGTCCCTCCCTCCCTCCCTCCTCTCCACCGTGCCCCTTGCCAAGTCCACTGATAGGGGGGACCTCCTCCCCATTCATCTGATCCTGTTATAATATTAACTCATTCCAAAAACAGGCTTTTCATCTTCCAATATCTGCTTTCATCTATGTTATAGTATCTTTATAGTATATAATCACCTTACAACCATCAGAATGGCTAAGATAAAAAACTCAGGTGACAACACATGCTGAAGAGCTTGTGGAGAAAAGGGAACCCTCCTCCACTACTGGTGGGAATGTAAACTTGTACAACCACTCTGGAAAGCAATCTGGCGCTTTCTCAGACAACTAGGACTAGTGCTTCCTCAAGATCCAGCTATACCACTCCTAGGCATAGACCCAAAAGAGGCTCAAGTACACAATAGGGACATTTGCTCAACCATGTTTGTAGTAGTCTTATTTGTAATAGCCAGAAGCTGGTAACAACCCAGATGTCCCTCAATGGAGGAATGGATACAGAAATTGTGGCACATCTACAGAAAGGAATATTACTCAGCAATAAAAAACAAGGAAATCATGGAATTTTCAGGTAAATGGTGGGATCTGGAAAAGATCATCCTGAGTGACCTATCCCAGAAGCAGAAAGATGCACACGGTATATACTCACTATTATAGACATATAATATAGGATAAACCTACTAAAATCTGTACACCTAAAGAAACTAATCAAGAGGGAGGACTCTTGCTAAAATGCTCAATCCCTATCCAGAAAGGCAAAGAGACTGGACATCAGAAGAAGGAAAACAGAGGGAACAAGTCAGGAGCCTGACACAGGGGATCTCTGAAAGACTCTGCCCTGCAGACTACCAATGCAGATGCTGAGACTTATGGGCAACCTTTGGGCAGAATGAAGGGAATCTTAGCAAAGAAGTGGGAAACAGTAAGATCTGGAGAGGACAGGAACTCCACAAGGAGAGCAACAGAACCAAAAAATCTGAGCACAGGGGTCTTTCTTGAGACTGATACTCCAACCAAGGACCATGCATGGAGATAACCTAAGATCCCTGCACAGATGTAGCCCATGGCAGTTCAGTGTCCAGGTGGGTTCCATTGTAAAAGGAACAGGGACTGTCTCTGACATGAACTGACTGGCCTGCTCTTAAATTAGCTCCCCCAGAAGGGGAAGCATCATTACCAGGCCACAGAAGACAATGCAGCCACTCCTGATGAGACCTAATGGACTAGGATCAGAAGGAAGGAATAGACGACCTCCCCTATCAGTGGACTTGGGGAGGGGCATGCATGCAGGAGGAAGGGAGGGATTGGGACCGGAGGAGGGAGGGAACCACAGTGGGGATACAAAGTGACTAAAGTGTAATTAACAAAGAATTAAGAAAAAGAAAATAGGGAAAACTTAAATTTTACTCAAATGTAGTCCCAAGAAAACAAGGTATAAGGAAAAGGAAGGGCAATCTAGCCTGCATTCGTTTTGACCACATACTTAGTAGGGAAAATCTAATCCTTTTTTTTTTGGAGCATCCACTATTATGCCTATGCACAATTGAGGTGCATATGATTGAAGTCAAATACATCATGGAAAAGGACATGCACAGTGAACAAAGACTTCATAATTCGCAACTGTCAATCGAAAGAGAGCTGCCCATACTATGCCCTTAGGTACCAAACCCTTTTTTTCTTAGACTTCAAAAGAGGAGGTTCAAAACAATATCCTCGAGTACTCTTAATTATATGCCTTTTTCTGTTCCCCTGGATATTAAAGATAATTAAGGTTTATGAGACTAGACAACAAATCTCTGACTTATCATTGAGGGATTTTCTAGTTGAGGTAATTATGATGGGAAATCCCATCTGAAGTGTGTGGGGCACTATTCCATTGGTTGATGTGTTAGAAATGAAATGAGGGAACAAGCCTGGGAGCAACACAGATATAGAGAAAGATAGACACAGATAAAGATAGAGAGAGATAGTGATAGATATATCCATAGAGAATGAGATAGAGATAGATACAGACAGAAATATCTGAAGGCAGATGGGATTGCCTTCCTCAATCTTTTGGAGACAGTGTTCACTCAAAAGTGTGTTTCAGTCTCCACATATTTATGTAGTTTCTTGTGTTGCAAACTACTAATTTTGTCCTACAATGTTCTATAAAAATACAAAGAATTATTTTATTTGTTTTACATTTAAAGGTTTACTTTGAGGACAATATATGATAGAATTTAGGGTCACGTGCTGCTAAAGAACATGGATTGTAAACACATTGGAAAAAATAATCTGTAGATATCTTTTGAATATATCTGGTCTATTTTTAGAATTTATGTATTTATTATTGATTACAGTTTATTCACTTTGTATCCCAGCTGTAGCCCCCTCCCTCCCTCCCTCCCCATCCTACTCTCCCTCCCTCCCTCATCTCCTCCCATGCTCCTCTCCAAGTCCACTGATAGGAGAGATCCTCCTCCCCTTCCATCTGACCCTAGTTTATCAGGTCTCATCAGGACTGGCTGTATTGTACTCCTCTGTGGCATGGTAAGGCTGCACCCCCCCTCAGGATGAAATGATCAAAGAGCCAGTCACCGAGTTCGTGTCAGAGACAATCCCTATTGCCCTTACTGGGAACCCACTTCGACACTGAGCTGCTGTGGGTTACATCTGCTCAGGGGTTCTAGGTTATCGTCGTGCATGGTTCTTGGTTGGAGTATCAGTCTCAGAAAAGACCTCTGTGCCTAGATTTTTTGGTTCTGTTGCTTACCTTTGTGGTGTTCCTGTCTCCTCCAGGTCTTTCTGTCTCCCCCTTCTTTCATAAGATTCTCTGCACTCTGCCCAAAGTTTGGCTATGAGTCTCAGCATCTACTTTGATACCCTGCTGGGTAGAGTCTTTCAGAGACCCTCTATTATAGGCTCCTGTCCTATTTCCTGTTTTCTCACTCTTCTGATGTCCATCCTGTTTGCCTTTATGAGTGAGTATTGAGCATCTTACCCATGGTCCTCTTTCTTGATTAGCTTCTTTATGTGTACAGATTTTAGTATGAATATCCTATATTATATGTCTAATATCCACTTATAAGTGAGTATATACCATGTATGTCTTTCTGCTTCTAGGATACTTCACTCAGGATGATCTTTTCTAGATCCCGCCCATTGGCTGCAAATTTCATGAAACTGCATGGTTTTGGCATAGCATTAGAATGGTGGCTAATGGAACCTAATAGAAGACCCAGAAATTAACCCACACACCTATGAATACTTGATTTTTGATAAAGAATCCAAATCCATTCAATAGAGAAATGACAGCATCTTCAACAAATGGTGCTGGTTCAACTGGATGTCTACATGCAGAAAAAAGAAAATAGATCCATATTTATTACCCTGCACAAAACTAAAGTCTAAGTGGTAAATAGATCTCAACATAAAACCAGATACTCTGAATCAGTTAGAAGAAAAAGTGGGGAACAGCCTAGAACTCATTGGCACAGGAGACAACTTACTGAACAAAACACCAACAGCTCAGGCTCTAAGAGCAACAATCAATAATTGGGACCTCATGAAACTTAAAAGCTTTGGTAAAGCAAAAAGACACTGTTGTCAGAACAAAACGACAGCCTACAGACTGGGAAAGGATCTTCACCAACCCTATATCTGACAGAGGGCTGATATCCAGAATATATAAAGAACTAAAGAAGTTAAAAAACAATAAATCCAAGATTTCCTTGTTTTTAATTGCTGAGTAGTATTCCATTGTGTACATACATGTACCACAATTTTTGTATCAATTCCTCAACTGAGACACATCTGGGTTGTTTCCAGATTCTGGCTATTACAAATAAAGCTGCTATGAACATGGTTGAGCAAATGTCCTTGAGCATATTTTGAATATATGCCTAGGAGTGGTATAGCTGGATCTTGAGGAAGCACTATTCCTAATTGTCTGAGAAAGCAACAGATTGATTTATAAAGTGGTTTTACAAGTTTACATTCCCACCAGCAATGGAGGAGGGTTCCCCTTTCTCCACATCTTCTTCAGCATGTGTTGTCACTTGAGTTTTGGATCTTAGCCATTCTGATGGGTGTAAGGTGAAATCTCAGGGTGGTTTTGATTTGCATTTACCTGATAGCTAAAGATGCTGAGAATTTCTTTAAGTGTTTCTCTGCCATTTGATACTCCTCTATTGAGAATTCTGTTTAGCTCTGTACCCCATTTTCCATAATGTATGAAGAACTCAAGAAATTAAACAGCAACAAATCAAGTAATCCAATTAAAAATGGGGTACATTTGGCCTATTAAATAATATAGATACAAATTTCAGAGTTAAAATTAGGTATAAAACTTAGATATAATTTTTTCTTTTCTAATTCTTGGTTTGAAAACCTACGCAAATGTGACTGGTGTTGAAACTTCTCACTGTTAACGCAGCCACATTCATGGCTTTTAAGATCAGCAGGATTAACATTGTAAAAAAATGCCAAATTATCAAAAGCAATCCACAAATTCAATGAAATTTCCATCAAAATTCCAACACAATTTTTTTATACATTTTGAAAGGTTAATTATCAACCTCACATGGACAAACAAAATCCCAGCATAGTTAAAACAATCTAGTACAATAAAAGACCATCTGGAGATATCACTATCCCTGAAGTCTAGTTCTACTAGAAATCTATAGTAATAAAATCTACATTTTATTGACATGAGAGCAGACAGGTTAATCGATGGAACAGAATCGAAGACCGAGGTATAAGTTCCTACACATGTGGACTTCTGAGTTTTGATAAAGAATACAAAGTTACACAATTTAAAAAAATATGACACATCTTCAACAAATGGTGCTGGTCTAACTGGATGTCTACATGTAGAAGAATACAAATAGATCCATATCTATCACCCTGCGCAAAACTCAAGTCCAAGTAGATCAAAGAACTCAACATAAAACCAGATACACTAAATCTATTAGAAGAGAAATAGGGAAAGAGCCTTGAACCCATTGACACTAGAGACAACTTCCTGAACAGAACACTAGTGCATGCACTAAGATGCAAAATTAATAAATGAAACCTCCTGAAACTGAAAGTCTTCTGTAAGGCAAAGGGCAATGTCAATAGGACGAAATGAGAGCCTAATAGTCCAGGAAAAGATTTTCATCAACTCTGCATCTGACAGAGGGCTAATTTTCAAAATAGATAAAGAAGTCAGGAAACTACACATCAACAAATCAAATAGTCTAATTCAAAAGGTGATACAGAGCTAAACAGAGAATTTTCAGCAGAGGAATTTCAAATGGCCAAGAAATACTTTAAAAATAAAATGGTCAATATTCTTAACCATCAGGGAAGTGCAAATCAAAATGCCTTTGAGAGTCCTTCTTAAAGATGTCAAAATGGTTAAGAACAAAAGCAAGCACAAGTGAAAGCTCATGCTGGGTAGGATGTGAAAAAGGGGGGGCACTCCTCCATTGATGGAGGGAGTTCAAACATGTACAACCACTTTGGAAATCGATACTGCATTTCATCAGGAAACTGGGAATCAATCTACCTGAAGACACATGTATATCACTCCTGGGTAAATACTCAGAGCATGGTCTGTTCTACCACAAGGGCACTTGCTCAACTATGTTCATAGCAGCTTTATTTGTAATAGCCAGAAATTGGAAACAACCTAGCTGCCCCTCAATCAAAGAACAGTTAATGAAATTGTGATGCATTTAAACAATAAAGTATTACTTCTTTGTTAAAAAAAAAAAATAAAATTTGCAGGCAAATTGATGGAGATTTTAAAAAAGAATACAACCTGAGTAAGGTGATCTAAACCCAGAAAGAAAAATATGGTGTGTCCTAGGATAGAACCAAATACAACTAGAAAAATAGTCAATGCAATCATGCCTCATGATACCCTGCTGTACTCAGAAACTGAAGCCTAGCATAATTTTCGTCAGAGAGGATTCATCCAGCAAATGATGGAAACAGATGCAAAGACCCACAGACAAACCTTAGGGAGAGCTCTTTGAAAGAGAAAGAGAAGGATTGTGGGAGCCAGGGGAGTCAAGACCACCACAAGAAAACAACAACAACACAGAATCAATTAACCAGGGCTCATAGGGTTTCACAGAGACTGAAGCGACAATCAAAGAGCCTACATAGGTCTGACCTAAACGCTCTGAATATACATTATGGTGGTGTAGCTTGGTGTTCTTGTGGGACTCCTAAAAGTGGTTCAGGGGCTATCTCTGGCTCTTTTCTCTGCCTTTGGGACCTTGTCCCTCCCACTGAATTGCCACATCCAGCTTAAATAGGAGGGGAGGTGCCAAGTGATAGCTTGATTTGTTATGTTTGGTTGATATCTCTGAGAGACCTGTCCTTTTCTAAAAGAAAATGGAAAAGGAATAGTTGGGATGGGGAAAGGGAAAAGGGATTGAGAGGAGAGGAGGGAGTGGAAACTGCAGTCAGGATGAGATATGAAAGAAGAATTAAAAAAAAAAAGAACAACTAAACAAATAAAAGATTAAATAAAATAACAGGTAACTTTTAGTCGATTTCTTCTGTGTGTTTTACCTATTAATAACAATTTTTTAAAGAATATTATATTATTTGATTATAGGTAATCTTTTAAGAAAATAATTTAGGCCATTTCAATAGTAGATACTAATCAATAAAGGTTAAATAATTTTTAATTAAAATTACATTATCATTCAAATTTAGTATGCAAAGATATATGAATAGATTATATATAGATTTAAATAATGTACCTGTAGATATAGTTGTAAATATAAATATATAATTACAGATTTGCTTATGAAAATGTTTTCTTTTGAGTTTGGGACTTTAAAAATTTATGTGAATATGAACGTATCTGTGTGTGGGTATGTGCAAAAGAATAAAGTAACTGCAGAGGTCAGAGGAATACATTTGTTACCTGGAAGCTAGAGGAACATTTGACTGTGAGTTTCTACACTGGGAATCAAACTTAGATTCTTTGCCAAAATAGTATGCACACTTAACCATTGACCCATCTCTCCTTCATGAGACATAATTTTTAGATGAAACTTATTACAATGTGATAGATTATAAAATTACTTCTACATTTCTATAGATCCAATAATTTTACTATTGTAAGTCCCCCAATAAAGCAATAGGTTACTTTCAAAGTCTTGTACTTGACAGCGTTTAAACCTTAAGTCCACAATTAAAAAATATTTGTTATGAAAGCATTCTATGATTGAATATAGTAGACCACTTATATTAATCTCTGAATTATATATTAATAAAAGAATTAAATTAAATTTCTATTAATGTCCATAACTTTATTTTTATTCTTCTCTCATACATTCCAGCATGACCAAAGTTTATCCTTTCTCTAACTCTCCCAGTGTCTGCCCCCACCGGTGACTCTTCTCCAGATCCACTCTTCCTCCATTTCCTCCAGAAAAGAGCTAACCTTTAAGGACATCAGCTGAACACAGTATAAGGAGTTACAATAAGGCTAGGCATAAACCCTCATATAAAGACTGGATGAGGCAACCTGGCAGGAGGAAAAGGTTCCCAAGAACAGGCAAAAGAATCAGAGGCACCCCTCCCACTCCCACTCTCAGGAGTCTCACAAAAACACCAAACTACACAACCATAACATATATGCAGAGGATGTATCTCAGATTCATACAGGCTCTCTGATTGTTGCTTCAGTCTCTGTGAGCCCCTGTGAAATCTGCTTAGTTGATTTTGTGGCCTGTGTTCTCTCTGGTAAATACAATTCCCATTCTCCTTTTTCTGCCAGGTTCACAGAGCTCCACCAAATGTTTGGCTGTGGGTCTCTGCATCTGTTCTGATCAATTGCTGGATGATGCCTCTCTGATGATGACTGGATGAGGCATCAATCTATGAGTACAGCAAAATATCATTAAGAATCATTTCATTGATTTATTTTTTGTCAGTCTTGTTTGGTTCTATCCTAGTTCTCTGGCCTATCTAGTCTCTTATTCCTTGGCATCCAGGCAGTGTCAAGTGTGGGCTCTCCTCATCACATAGCCCTTCAGTTGGACTAGTCACTGGCTGACCTCTCCTACAAGTCTTGTTTCACTATTACCCCCGTACATCTTGCAAACAAGACAAATTGTAGGTCAAGGGTTTTGTGTCTGGTTTGGTGTCCCAGTCCATCCAGTGGAAGCCTTGCCTGGTTACAGAAGATGTCTGGTTCAGGCTTTCTATCCCCCATCACTAGGAGTCTTTGTTGGGAATACCTCCATACATTCTAGAGAGTATCTCCTGCGTTAGGCTTCTACATCTTCCCCAAATACCCTCAATTCCAGTCATCTCTCCCAGTTCTCTCTCACTCCAACCCCCACACCTGACCTTTCATGTATTACTTGTTACCATTTTTCCCTAAAATATTTCTGTGATGTATAAAAATAATGTGAAATTCATTGTCCACCATTTTTTTTTTGTTTCTCTCCATTGGATGGACAAAATACAGATAGATAAAAATATTTAGAGATTGAGAGCACTGGATGCACTCCTTTGCCAAAGTAAATGATGGTATATAGAAATTACGAAAATGAATTTACCACTGATGACAAAGCTCAGCAGGTCTAGTCTGGTAATCACAATGCTGTTGACTCCTTCTTTATCATAGAATACCGGGATGCCACCTAATAGTGGTGAATGCATGATTAATGTCAATTTTATTCTTCTACAAAGATTTAGATATTATTTTCTGGGAATCACTACTTTCAGGATCATCAAGATAATGTTTGCTTCTCTGATGTTTCTAATTCTTTCCCAATACAGTATCTTAGTTTCCTGTGTATAATTTTTCAAATTCTAGTTATTCTCTGTTTTTAGAAACCTTCCATTTATATTTATCTCTATGAAGTCATTTATTAATCCCTCAGGTAAAGTATTGCACTGGCTGCTTAGATTTTTTTTTTTTTTTTTATTGCTTCAACCCTTTTTCTTTAACATCATCAACATAATCTTTCTAAAACAAATGTCAGTTCTGGTTACTTCCTTATTATGAAAGATGAGGAAAATAGTTCATCTTTCTATTTATTCTTGAATAAATTTCTTAGGAACAGCACTTAAGATGTTCCCCCCCCCCCGCGGTGATGTCCTTCGTGTGCAAATTAAGTCGTTGTTGTTAATCAATAACTTACTGTATTTCATTTAGGACATTTTGACTTAATTTGTAATATATGCATCAAATATCATCACACTACTTGCATTATAGGCACTTCACTGGATATAAAATATTGTAATTAACTGTCAGCCAGTTAGAGACTGATATTATCACTCAATTTTCCAAATTGGATTCAATGATAATTAATTTAATGAATTAAATATATGTTTTGATGAATGACATTAAATTGATGAGATTAAACATTATTATCTGAATTTTGAATTTTTACTACTCAGCATTAGTTTCCAAAATTAAATTCATTAACTAATTATACTCATGCTATGCATATGTGCTTTACTTATATATCTGCTTAGAAAATATTTTTGGTAGTTGAATCAATTTTGTGAGATTGAATCAGAAGGTTGATACATGATTAATCTGTATAAAGCTATTTACTAAATTTTAATAATTTATGAATCTAGTTGTATGATTATATTTGACATTAATTCATATCCAATAATGTGTTTCAAGATCTGAGCATATAACATATACTAGATATTGTTTTAGATTACTTTACAAAATCATAGTGTATTTTTATATTTGGAATAATATATATTATTCTTATTTGCATACCTCATATACATAGGTGATATACTTATATTAGTATATATAAATAATAGTAGTACATGCATATCATATATCGGCATATATCCCAAAAACCCAACACACAGATTTTTTCCTTGAAAATGTAAACAGTTTAACTGGGATTTAGAGAAGTTCAGTAACTGCTCCAACTTCACAGAGATAGACTGTTTCTCTGGATCAAATTTGCTCTTCATTTTTTTGGAAAGAAGATTGCATCCATAGATTACCTATAGTTCTCTCTAGGTCATATGCCAGTATGTACCATTTCCCTATTTTTTTTTTTGCTGCTACTTAGAATTCCACTTTTCTCAACTAATTCCTTGGTTGGGATTTATCTTGTACTAAAGTTTTTCTGGTTGTCATAGTATATCCAAAGCTAAAAACTGTAGCTACTACATTTTCCTGCTGGATGTTTTATAGGCATTATTTCTGAAACTTTTTCTAATTTGTTTAGAATTACACAACAACCCAGTCATGGTTGTTCAAATAAAAATGACCCCCAAAGGCCCATAGGAAGTGGTGATGTTAGGAGGTGTGGTCTTACTGGAGTAGGTATGATTTGATGGAGGAAGTGCATCATTGGCGGTGGAATTTGAAATCTCAAATGCTTAAGTCAGGCCAAGTGTCTCGCTCTCTTCCTGCTGCCTGCTCATCCAGAGTTAGAGCTCTCAGCTCCTTCTCAAGCACCAACGTCTGCCTGCAAGTCATCCTGTGCCCAACCATGACGATAATGAACTAAACCTCTTAATTGTAAGCCATCCCCAGTTTGATATTTTCCTTTATAATGTTGCCTTGGTCATGGTGTCCCTTCACTGCAATAAAAATCCTAATTAAGAGAGTAGTTTGAGATTCCATCTTTCACCTATTAGAAAGGTTAATATCAATAACACAAGTGACAGCTCATGCTGTCAAGAATGTGGAGCACTGGGATACACTCCTCCAGTTTGGTGGGAGAGCAAACTTGTATAACCACTGTGAAAATCAATATGGCAGGATCTCAGAAAACTGAGACTCGGTTTACCTCAAGGCCCAGCTAAACCACTCTTGGGCATATACTTACAGGATGCTCCATCCTCTCACAATGATGCCTGCTCAACTGTGATCCCAGCAGCTTTTTATATAATAGCCAATAAAGGGAAATGATCCAGAGGATAAACAAAAGGTTATTATGCATTCATACAATAAAGTATTACTCAGCTCTTAAAAAAACTGATATCATGTAATTTACAGGCAAATGAATGGAACTAGAACAAAATCATCCTAAGTGAGACAACACAGACCCAGAAAGATAAATATGGCATTTATTTACTTATAAATTAATATTAGCTGTTAAGCCAATGGTGATCATGCTACAAGTCATAGACCCAGAAAAGCTAAGTAACAAGAAGGGCTCTAAGGGGGTGAAGCTATCTATGAAGAGTAAATAGAATAGATTTTTGTGGATGGACTGGGAGTAGGTGGGGATGGGAATGAAAAGGAATAAGTGAGGAGGAGATGAAGGAGGAGATCATGGGGAGAGACTGAGAGGTGATTTGGAAATGTAGTGCATTGGAAACCCCCTAGAATCTGTGAGGATGTTCCTAGTGGGGACCCCTATTTTTAAAAGAAACAGGAGCCTGAACCAGCCATCCTCTGTAACTAGGTAAGGCTTCCAGGGGTGGTACCTGGACAGCAAGCCAGCCACAAAACTTTGTTCCTCTTTCAAGCTGCACTGAGGAGATGGAAGTGTAGCACTAATGAGAGCGGTCAACCCAGACAGGTCTTGTTTAAGGTCCATGCCATGAAAGAGAGCCCAGGCAAAACGTGGAATGGATGAAGAGAAATCAGAGGTTGTGTAACCCAGGAACCTATGATTGAAAAAAAAAATCTAAAGAAAGCATTATATATTCATAGATTAGTGCCTAGCTCAATCATTAGAGAGGCTTCTTCTGACAACCAAAGGGAGCAGATGAAGAGACCTACAGCCAAACATTAAGTCAAGAGAGAGTCCAAACTGGTCATCTATACCAGGTCCCTCCTGTTAGAGCCCAACAAACACCATGGAAGAGGAAGAGAAAGAAATGTGGGAGCCAGAATGGTGGAGGATACAAGGGGAACATGGTACACACAATTCAAATAAGCAGGGCTCATGGAGGCTCACAGAGACTGAATCAGCCATCGTGGTGCCCACGTGGATTTGTACTAGGTCTTCTGCTTACATCCTGTGGTTGTTTTTTTTTTTGTTTTTTTGGGACCCCTAACAGTGGCAGCGGGGGTGTTTCTTAATATTTTTTTCTGCTCTTGAGACTTTTTTCCTTCTATTAAGTTACCTCACTTAGCCTTTATATGAGTTTTTGTACATTGTCTTATTGTATCTTGTTATACCATGTTTGGTGAATGTTCCTGGGAGGTTTGCTATATTCTGAAGGGAAATGGAGGAGGGTGGATTTAAGGGAGATAGATAAGAGATAGACAAAGTAAAGGGAGAGGAGGTTGCAGTTGGGATGCATTGAAAACAAAAGAATAAAGTGAAACACCAAAAGATCACTTTTTAATCGGAACCTACTTGAACTCAAATATTTTACAACACACACATGCACACACAAATAGAAAGAAAGAAAGAAAGAAAGAAAGAAAGAAAGAAAGAAAGAAAGAAAGAAAGGAAGGAAGGAAGGGAGGAAGGGAGGAAGGGAGGAAGGAAAGAAGAGAGAAAGGGAGGAAGGAAGAAAGGGAAGAAGGGAGGAAGGGAAGGAGGGAGGAAGGGAGGAAGGAGTTGGTACCGTGGCCTGACCATGCTTTGGTTTGGAGGAATGTAGACTTCGGATCTTTGGATTAGAAAAGCAGTTGAAAGCTTTAGGTTAATGGCTTAATGGGCCACACCAGTAGGAGCATGGAAGGCAGTGGTGCCTAGGGTTATTTGAACTCTGGGGGCCTGGTCCAGAGGTTTCAGCGATGAAGAATTTATGTGTGGCCTAAAGATGGTTCTTATTATATTTTGGGGAAGAACTTGCCTGCTTTCTGTCCTTGTCAAAAATCTGCCTGACTCTAAATTAAAGGGTTAGGTAGAAAGAGAACCCAAATTAGAGATCTCCACTAGGTTCCTTCTCTTGGAATTCAGGAAACCTATTGGAAATGGGAAAAGAAGAAATGCAGAGGCCAGAATGGTCCTGGATTCCAGGAGAACAGGATTCATAGACTAAAACTAAGTAGAGCTCATAGGGGCTCAATGAGACTGAAACAACAATCATGGAGCCTACAAGGATAATCCTACTAGATTAACAGCTTTGGCAGGAGACATTTCAAAACAGCTCAGCATTCACTGAGTTGTGTGGTTATTAGGGGCCAGTCTTATACAGATCTATAATGAAAAGGAACAAATTGAACAAGAGAAAATACAGAGAAAAGGGGCAACAGGATGTTTAATGGAGCAAAATCCTGTGTTCAAAGAGACAAAAAGTTGTGTGTGTGTGTGTGTGTGTGTGTGTGTGTGTGTGTGTGTGTGTGTTAACTCAGGATTCTAAGTAGAAGAAAAGGAGTGGCAACCTCAGGGCATGACTCCCCTCACCTAAGATTCCAATTTGTGGAAAGGAATTAAATAAATGCTTAGGACTTGGCATGGGGGCACACACCTTTAATTCTAGCGCTGGGGTGTCAGAGGCAGGCAGATTTCAGTGTTCAAGACCAGACTGGTCGAAAGAGTTAGTTCCAGGAGAGCCAAGCGTGAAGGAAACCATTGAAAACAAAGTTGGTGAAAACATTTGAATGAGGTTCCATGTTCCAGCCCCAGCAAGCAGCAGAACTTGGCAGTGTAGGCCACATACATTAGAGATGTCCCTGAATGAAGGCCTAGAAAGGCCACTTCATGAAGCTGTAAAATTGAAGCCTGGATTGCCTTAGAGAGTCCAAGCTTTTGTAGATTTGGAGGTATGGGGTGCCTGCAGAGAAAAGCTACTAACAGGGAGTAGACCCAGCCCAAGATAAAGAGGATTGCAGTCAACCAAACTGAACAGAGTCAGAGATGTGAAGAGTGTTTTGACATCAAACATGAAGATGCAGAGTTTGGATTTTGGCCAGCTGGTTTTTCTTGCTTTGTTTCAGTATCTCCTGATTATGCTCCCTTTATGGGGAGCATATTCCCTTTTTGGAATAGCAACATATATCCTGTGCCATTGTATGATCTGGCTTTTGATTTTTTTTAATTTTTATTAATTACACTTTATTCACTTTGTATCCCCCCATAAACCCATCCCACCTCCCCTCCCAATCCCACCTTCCCTTCCCCTTCTCCACGCATGTCCCTCCCCAAGTCCACTGACAGAGGAGGTCTTCCTCTTCTTCCTTCTGATCTTAGTCTATCAGATCTCATCAGGAGTGGCTGCATTGTCTTCCTCTGTGGCCTGGTAAGGATGTTTCCCTCTCAGGGGGAGGTGATCAAAGAGCAGGCCAATCAGATTATGTCAGAGGCAGTCCCTGTTCCCATTACTATAGAACCCACTTGGACACTGAACTGCCATGGGCTACATCTAAGTTCTAGGTTATCTCCATGCATGGTACTTGGTTGGAGTATGAGTCCCTGAGAAGACCCCTGTGTTCAAATTTCTGGTTCTGTTGCTCTCCTTGTGGAGTTCCTGTACTCTCCAGATCTTACTATTTCCCACTTCTTTCATAAGATTCCATGGACTCTGCCCAACAGTTGGCCCTAAGTCTCAGCATCTGCTTTGAAAGTCTGCAGGGCAGAGCATTTCATTTTATAGGGAATCATAGTTAAGAGATTGCCATGAGTCTCAGAATAGACTTTGAACCTTGGACTTAAGAGTGATGATATTGTGATAGGCTATGGGGATTTTAGAACTTGGCCTAAATGCATTTTGCGTTATGATATAACTATAAGCCTGTGGGGACCAGGGAGTGGAATGTTGTGGTTTCAATGAAAATGCCCTCCTCCATAGGCCCATAGGGAGTGGTATTATTAGGTGGTGTGGCCTTGTTGGAATAAGATTTATTTAGTATTTCTCTTTTAGTCTTTGGCTATTACCCAATTTTATCTTAGTTTAACAGATTAATTTGCATATTATTTTTGAGACCTGCTGTCCTAAGAAAGGAAGAAAATGTCCTTGCATTTGACCACACACAAAAAAGTCCAAATGTCAATAATCAAAAGTTGTAGTTGTTTTTTTTTTAACTTTTTTTATTTTTTATTAATTACACTTTATTCATTTTGTATTCCCCCATAAGCCCTTCCCTCCTCCCCTCCCGATCCCACCCTCTCTCTCCTTTCTGCAGAAATGCCACTCCCCAAGTCCACTGATAGGGGAGGTTCTCCTCTCCTTTCTGATCTTAGTCTATCAGTTCTCATCAAAAGTGGCTGCATTGTCCTCTTCTGTAGCCTAGTAGGGCTGCTCCCCCCTCAGGGGGAGGTGATCAACGAGCAGGCCAATCAGATTATGTCAGAGGCAGTCCCTCTTCCCATTACTAGGTAACCCACTTGGACACTGAACTGCCATGGGCTACATCTGTGCAGGGGTTCTAGGTTATCTCCACGAATAGTCCTTGGTTGGAGTATGAGTCTCTGGGAAGTTCACTGTGTTCAAATTTTCTTGTTCTGTTGCTCTCCTTGTGGAGTTCCTGTCCTCTCCAGCTCTTACTATTTCCCACTTCTTACATAAAATTCCATTCACTCTGCCTGACAGTTGGCCATCAGGCTCAGCATCTGCTTTGATAGTCTGCAGGCTTTCAGAGGCCCTCTGTGTCAGGTTCCTAGTTTGTTTCCTGTTTTCTTCTTCTGGCTTTCAGAGGCCCTCTGTAGCAGGTTTCTAGGTTGTTTCCTGTTTTCTTCTTCTTCTGATGTCCATCCTCTTTGCCTTTCAGGTGGGGATTGAACATTTTAGTTAGGGTCCTCTCTTGCTTGGTTTCTTTAGATGCATAGATTTTAGTGGGTTTGTCCCACGTTGTATGTCTATATGAGTGAGTATATACCATGTGTGTCTTTTTGCTTCTGGGACAACTCACTCAGGATGATCCTTTCCAGGTCCCACCATTTACCTGCAAATTTCATGATTTCCTTATTTTTCATTGCTGAGTAATACTCCATTGTATAGATATACCACAATTTCTGCATCCATTCTTCAGTTGAGGGGCATCTGGGCTGTTTCCAGCTTCTGGCTATTTCAAATAAAGCTGCTAGAAAAATGGTTGAGCAAATGTCCTTTTTGTGTACTTGCGCCTCTTTTGGGTATATGCCTAGGAGTGGTATGGCTAGATCTTGAGGAAGCGCTATTCCTAGTTGTCTGAGAAAGCTCCAGATTGCTTTCCAGAGTGGTTGTACAAGTTTACATTCCCACCAGCAGTGGAGAAGGTTTCCCCTTTCTCCACAACCTCTCCAGCATGTATTGTCACTTGATTTTTTGATCTTGGCCATTCTCATGGGTGTAAGGTGAAATCTCAGGGTTGTTTTGATTTGCATTTCCCTAATGGCTAATGAGGTTGAGCATTTCTTTAAGTGCTTCTCTGCCATTCAATATTGCTTTATTGAGAATTCTCTGTTTAGCTCTGTTCCCCATTTTTTAATTGGATTACTTGGTTTGCTGTTTTTCAGCTTGTTTAGTTCTTTATATATACTGGATATGAGACCTCTGTCAGATAGCTCTATGACATGGTACAAAATTTAATAGATTCCTGTTGGTTTTGATTAACTGTATTATAGAAAACTAAAGACAGTAAATAAACAGGACATGCATATATATTTACTTCTAGATTTTAGCAAAGTGCTGTTTCCACCTACTAATAAAGGTCATTATTTTCATAACTGACATTCTATCTATATGCCCTCAAGTAAAACATCTTTATCTGTTGAGTTAGCTCTTTACTGAAAAAATTAAAAGTGTATTTGTCTTAGATCATAATGTATCAACAATGAAAAGCTTGGTTCTCTGGTCATCAGTCTTATGGTAATTTATTAATATAAAACACATTGTCTGAATATCAACCTTATTTCTTAGGACTTGTCTCCAATTTTCTTTTAGTTAATATTAAAAACTAGGTTAGAAATACAGGCAACAATTATCTAACACAGTTAAAGCATTATTAGAAACCAATTTCAGTAGCTACACATAGATAGGTCAACACAGCCTCAATGAAGTGTTGGATGGCCAGCAACTTCACAAATATACATGTTTTTGTTCATGCAAAGACTATGGGGAACTTTAAATGTTTCTTTTAGTGTATTTCACACATATATTCAGATAAAGTGACTTTTTTTCTCTCCCCTCCTTCTCTCCTTGTATTCATTTCAAGAAGAAAGGACATGTTCTCTAGAGGTATAAAGACAGAAAGAGAGCTGCACAGTTTTATTTCAATTGAAATTAGAAATAGTACTTAAACACAGTCTCCTGATATTTCTTATATTTAATAACTACAGATAGTGCTTATTCAGTAACTATCACTGATCATTTTTATATTAATTATAAAGTTGAATATCTTAATAATCTGAAAGGAAAAGTCAGGGAATACATTCTAATGTTAAACAAACTAAAACTTAAGAAATCACACAATGCATGAGATCTACATAGGTAGTATGGTGTCAATTCAAGCTACTTTTTTTCTAAAGCCATACTTTTACCATTTCAGTATTTTACTACTTCTATTGATACACAGAAGAAAACATTGTTTTTACTGAGTGAGAGTACGGTATTACTCCTTTGTCAATGGAGAATAAATTCCAAGACCTCCATTACATATAAAAATCTACAGATGGTCCTAAAGCATACATTGCTATAATTTTCCTGTAGATACTTAACCATGATAAAGTTTCATGTATAATTTAGACTCAGTAAGAGACTAATAATAATAGCTGATAGTAAAGTGGAATGATTATAGTAATATAATGAAAATTATCTGACTGTGGTCTCTCTCTCTTGAAAGTCATGACAAACACTAACATTTGACCCCAGTAGACTTCAGGCTACAGAAGCATCAGAGAGTAGACTCATAAAAAAATGGGAGCTACCATACTCATTTACTATGGAGTCAGGTGCTTGGATTTTCATTTTTCTGATATACTGACATTAGCGTCAGTCAGTAGCAGTGTAGGAAATCTCTCTTTTCACAGGCATCCTTACACTTTAATATTCAACATCAAATTTTAGCATTTCCTTATTATACTTGAATGTCAATGAGCTGTAAAATCCAGATGGAGAGAAGTGAGGATACCAAAGCATTATAGAAAATGAACTCCACATTTTTGAAGGAATGGGAAAATGTTTCACTTGTGAGACTGCTCTTTTATGGTTAGAGCAGGTGGCATGTGAAACTTACTAAATTGATGGATGACGAGCCCTTTCCCCATCTGTCTGTATTAAAATAACCGACTTGAGTGAGATTAATATTATCAATTTTGTTCGACCAGCTTTATAATTTAAAATAGAATTAATTTTGCTCTTGATAACATTTATTACTATTATTTTTTTTCTCTCTAGTCACCATGGGTTACACATAAAATCTTACATAAAAAAAGAGGCTGAAAGAAGGAAGAGAGAGACATGAATGACATACAACATGGTGCTGTAGTTCTACCTTTTTCACTCAAGAATGGAATTTTCTTCTTTACCTTTTCTTTTTAATGTCTGAGGTTCATTTTGAGATGCTGACTTCTAGGCCACATTTGAGCCTTAGTTATCTGTAAACACTGACAATGTGACTAAAAAAAAAAAATCTGTGGCACGGCAGTATGGGAATAAGTGACAAGCAACTTCTAAGTCTTCTGACATCCTAGTTTGTGATGACCCACTGGCCTGCTGCTAATCTTATACATGGCACCAAAAGAAAATGGGAAAGAAAAATAAATATCTGCCTCCATGTGTAAAAAAAAAATGTA
Organism: Psammomys obesus; assembly: GCF_907164565.1. Taxonomy (NCBI): domain Eukaryota; kingdom Metazoa; phylum Chordata; class Mammalia; order Rodentia; family Muridae; genus Psammomys; species Psammomys obesus. The sequence goes on along the minus strand of NW_026592118.1, from coordinate 26,978,672 downwards.
AAAATGATTAATGCATCATGATAGTTGCTTTTATCTTCATTATAAAAGAAAAATGTTTTCAACAAGGAATGGAAAAAAAAAAACAACAGAATTTCAGTTTAAACCCAAAGATGTCAGGGATTTCAAGGTTTCATTACATAAGAAGTTCCTAACTCAGAAGATTGGGGTTTGGGATAATCAAAACACTGAATGTTACATGAAACCAAATCCTTAACAGATTAGAACAAATCTTCACATTAAAGTCTATGTACCTCAGCTCTGTTAACAATTACTACAAGTCTGGCATTGAATGGAAAATTTTAAAAATGCAGTTTTCAAAACCAAAGCATAATTAGTTTTCAGAATAATCCATATGTTTGAATTATCAGATAAGAGATTTTTAGATGTATTATTAATTGCTAACAATCCTAACAGAAGCAGTAGCAAACATAAGATGACAGATATTGATTCAATCATTTCTGTTCTTTTTCATGTTTGTGAGTGTGTTGCCTGCATGTATACCTGTGCGACATGGACCCACAGAGACCAGAAGAGGAGTCAGATCACCAGGAACTGGAGTTACAGAAAGCTGTGAGCCATTGTGTGGATTCTTATACCTGGGACCTCTGGAAGAACATTCAGGTTTTTTAGCCTCTGAGCCAGCCCCTGATGCTATCATTTCAGTAATCACTTCAAATCCAAAGACACACTCAGTATATACTCACTTATAAGTGGACACTAGACATATAATATAGGATAAACATATTAAAATCTGTACACCTAAAGAAGCTAAGCAAGAATGAGGACTCCTGGGTAAGATGATCAATCCTCACTCAGAAAGGCAAAGGGTTTGGACATCAGAAGAGGGAAAAAACAAGAAACAGGACAGAAGCCTAATACAGGGGGCCTGTGAAAGACTCAACCCAGCAATATATCAAAGCAGATGTTGAGATTCATAACCAAACCTTGGATAGAGTGCAGGGAATCTTATGAAAGAAGGGGGAGATAGTAAGACATGGAGGGGACAGGAGCTCCACAATGAGAGCAACAAAACCAAAAAATCTGGGCATAGGGGTCTTTTCTGAGACTGATACTCCAACCAAGGACCATGCATGGAGATAACTTAAGACCCCTGCACAGATGAGGCCCATGGCAGCTCAGTCTCCAAGTGAGTTCCTTAGTAAGGAGAATAGAAACAGTCTCTGATATGAACTCAGTGGCTCTCTCTTTGATCAACTCCTCCTGAGGAGGGAGCAGCCTTGCCAGTCCTGATGAGACCTGATAAGCTAGGGTCAGATGGAAGGGGAGGAGAACCCCCCTATCAGTGGACTTGGAGAAGGACATGGGAGGAGATAAAGGAGGAAGGGTGGGGTTGGGAGGGAATGAGGGAGAGGGCTATAGCCGGGATACAAAGTAAATAAACTGTAATTAATATAAAAATAAAAAATTATTTTAAAAATCCAATAACCTAAACCTGGGTTTTTATGTTGTTTTAAAATTAAAATTTAATTGCATAATTTCCTCCTTTTTACTCCCGCCAACCTTCCCATGCACCCAATTGATCTTATTGTAGATATAATACCTCTGATGTTTAAGATGACAATAGTCAATTAAGATGATATCACTGCACTAATAAACATTGTCTATATGAAAACCACTTTTATGTGTGAATATTTGAAATGTTTAAGGCTAAAATAAGGTATAAAATGTTCAGTGCTAACAAAATTACAGGAAGATGGAAAGCTACATGGTTTTCAACATGAACTGAAGAACAAAAACGTTCACAGACAATAGGACTAGTAGAAATGAAAAAGATGATCAAGGAACACATATGTGGTCTCACATAAGCATCCATTTTTTTTAAAAGTACATGAAATGATAAGAGACATGGACATATCCTTCCTGTAAGTGGAGACTTTGATCTTCATGTCGGTAATTAATAAATCCAGCATACAGACTATTGTTAAGAGCATTAAAACAAAATTGAACGACATTATCAGTTAATCTTATCTCATCATTTTTAACAATAGCAAAATCAGCACACCTTTCAGGCTTATGAGGCACATTTATAAACTGCACTTCCTATCTCTTTAGTTTATAACTAGGAACAGAACTCCTGGATCACATGTTATACTTACGTTGAATCATTTGACAAACTGAAAGACTGTTTTCCAAAATGAACTAACCTGCTTTTTATCCCCACCTGCTATGAATATGGAATATAAGCTTTCTCTATTTCTTTTATCAATGATTTACATGCTTTATATATATGTGTGTGTTTGTGTGTGTTCTTTAAGTGTTTCATAATGTTTTCCAATTTTAATATTTGATTGTAACTTGCTTTGGGAGGCCATTACTCTACAGATTTTCTATCATACAGAACATACTGGCTGAGAATAAGATGCTTAGAGCTGCAGGTGGTGACTAAGTTCATTTCCTTGCTATATTTACTCTCCTGGTCTAGGCTGTGTCCATAGATTTCCACTGACAGAAATCTAGAAACAGGATGGGTAAAGCACAGGAGAATTCTTCCATGAAATCTGAGAATAAGATCTTGACCTAACCTGTTTTTGATAAACTAGAAAGATACTGAAATAAACAGCTTTTTTTTTTTTTCGGGGGTGGGGAAGCATTTATGGCAAGATACATTGTAATAAGTTTTTTTTTTAAGTTTTTCTTTATGAGAAGATTTAAATAAAAATAACTCAAAATGTCTAATCAAAATAACAATTTGAAGGCATGAATTAATTAAAATAACATGTGAAGGTATGTGTAGTGCCTGTGGTTAATACTCAAGTAGGCTTACATTTGCTATTTAATAAGTACAGAGTAGAGCGACTAAAGTTATTGGCCGTTACGGTTTAACAGCATGTATCTGTTTATCAGATAAAAGTATTTCCCCACGTTAACACCAAAGTCCTCCAAATTTTCAAGGTTTGTTGTTTGAGACAATATACATTAGGCTTTTTTTTTTATATGTATTATACATATGCTTGGGACAGTATACAGTAGGCTGTTTCTTTTCTCCTGCCATTCCACTCAGTCTCTTCTTCAGTTTGTTTCTACAATTATCTTATGAAACTGTGATAATGTAAATACTGCCACATGCTCCTTTCACACAGGTGCAAACATTCAGTGCAATTCCTTTGGATTAGGTAATTTGTAAAAGCTAGGCAGTGTTTCCAAAATTTAAAAGTTGCTTGTTAAAAATACAGTGATCTCTGTCGAGGGTGGACAAATTGGTTTTGCCTTGTTTGAGGAGCAGATGGAGTTCTTAACACTTTATCTTGATCTAAACCCCATTTGATATACTCTGAGACCACTGGCAAACCTGACAGTTTTCAAAATACAGAGGGAGGTGACACACATTCTGAGCTGTAGGCAGAAGAGTAATTGTAACAATTGCTTCATCACCCTTTGTTTCTTAGGATCAGACTTATGCTCCACCTGTGAGTCATGCCATCCAAACACCAATTTGGTACCATCTGGCTAAGTGGGTGAATTGAGATGATTACCTGAACATGGTAGAAACATATTTAAAACAATTGCTTTGTGTTAACTGAGAGAAAAAAAAGCCAACTAATAATGCAGCTGCTACTTTTCTTTTCATAGTGGCTATTCTCAGGTTTTGAGAGTTTTTACTATGATACCAATCCTGTAAATGACAGTTATTTGTCCACTTTTGTCCAATAACTCTTTAGCACCTAAGACTTCGTGTTATCTTGGACCATTTATACCTCTTGGGAGAATTTTCTGTTGATTATTCAGTGAAATCGCTTTCAAGAAATGATTTGATTCTGTCAGTTTTCAGTGCCAGAATTCTGATTATACTTTCCCTAGAACTTGCTAGACACATGCTATTGTTGCTGAAATCTTCTTGCATCCAAATTTTTATGTGTGCTTTTTTTTTCTTAAATTGCTCATTAACAATGGTACCAAGCTGGGCAACTCTCTGGTTACTGTTTAGTTTTTCCATAAACTGCCATGCCATTTGCATGCATTGCATCTGCCATGAACAAAAATTTCATGTTATTCTTTTCTATGTGAGATTAAAAATTAATCACATTTCTCCCTTTCCTATTCTCCCTCTAACCTCTCACATATATCCCTCTCTGCTCTCCTTAAAATTCATGGCCTCTTCATTCACCAATTGTTATTGTATACATGTGTGTACATGTATATCCCTAAATATAACATGTTCAATCCGCATAGTATCACTTGTATGTACGTTTTCAGGGGTAAACTTTTGGCTCTGGACAATTAATTGGTATGTTCCACCATGGAGAAGACCACTTCTGTAGTTTCCATTTTTTTCTCACCGTTGTGAAGGGCTGAGATATCATAGGCTTGTCCTCATTCATGTTGGCATTTCCTTTGGTGTTACACTTATACAACTAATGTTTGAGCAGTCATGTAGGTGAGACTTTATGTATGTAGATTCTGACATTATTAGGAGACACACTCTTACAGCAAACTCCCTGTCTCTTACAACCTTGACACTCGTTCTTTCACAATGTTTCCTGAGCCTGAGCGTTAGGTAGGGGTGTGCTGTAGTGTTGCATTTCGATTGGTTGTGGTTTTCTGCAGTAATTACCATCTGTTGCAAAGAGGCATTTCTTTGGTGAGGGCTAAAGACTACACTTATCTGTATATAGAAAAGAAATGTTTTAAAGTCAAGATGTTGGGACTGCTCAGTATCAGACAGCATATGCCTTCCCAGAACGCCAGTCAACTTGAGTAAAGGCAATTTTCACTATGTGAGCTCAATAACTAAAAAGTAGGATTTGATCCAGTGCAGAAAATGAAAGGTAGAATTAAAGTTGGCATCTCCTTTTGGGGACTGAATACTCCCAAGTCTATAGCCCCTAAACATTGCATTCATGAACTATTCTCGGGACCTGGGTACAAGCTAATAGGATAGTGAACTGATAAGAACAGAAGTCACCAAACTGAGAAGAGAAGTTGATAGGGTACATGAAATTAAAATATTCCTATGAGGCTTTGAAGGACTGATGAAATTTGTGGGCCTGAATCCATGTAGAAACTACATATTTTAGCACCACCATCCTTTGAATTCCTCAGAGAAAATCTGTGTGAAGTCGGTGTCTTTGAAATTATTCTTTTAACTAAAACCCATTAAGTCTCTTAAAGGTTCCCTCATGCCTAGAAAAGCTATTGGATTGTTTTATATAAATAAGGAATTAGATATCAGATAGTTTATGTATTGTTATATTAAAGAAGATAAATATTACTTAAGTTTATATTTAAGTGGAAGCTTAAATTGGATGTACAATTAAAATAATGACCACACATTTTATGAGTATATTCTTTTAACTGTCCTTATGCCCGTTGTGTTTCAGTTAAAACTGAAAAGAGATAATAATATGGCATTGTGATTTCTTGATTATAGACATTTCCCTCAGCCCAATAACTGAGTGGGAGAACTGAGTGTAATCTGAGAATGTCTATTATTATAAAGCTTTTAAAGTGATGCAGAGACATATAACTGTAAAACTTACAAAAGTGCATTTATGGATTTTAATAACAATGTAAACAATAAAGTATAATCTTAACTTCAATACTTCAAATACCCAGCAGTTCAGATTCTTTTGTTGTGCTGTGAGTTAGAGATTACATTTTTGTACTTAACAGATGAAAGTAAAGGGAAGATAAAGGCATGGCCTTGCAAACACAAGTAGTTAGAGAGAGGAATCAGAATTTGAAGGTTTATGCAATATAGTCAATAACCAGTATATCTTTCATTGTTCCTTGACTGTTGTTGTTTGCTGCATAGAAAACAAATTGTATGAGCCTCATACACAAGTGAGTGCCAGCATCTACCCATTATTATCTTTACTGATAAACTGTTTGTATTTTGACAATGCCTCCATTTGCTGTTTATCAACTATGAGAAATTACTGATTGTTTAATCCAACATACCTTCTATTCATAGCCCTTCAAAGATCTTATCTATTGCTGAAGTATTTGTCACTTGTCATTAAATTATGTTTGAATTTGTGATTGTGACCCGTTTCCTACACCAGATTTTTGTTCTAGTGGTTTTCACTTTTATATCAGTTTATCTTTAGTTTCAGTTCCAACTGGGAACCATATATCCAGATGCATATGCCCTTCTTTATTCTGGAGTGTTGGGTGTTTTCATGTTAGTTTCCATGTTTTCTTTTTCACCAGTACTTTCCTAAAATCTTATGTTTATGTAAACTTCCCTGCCCGCTAGCTTCAAATTCAATACCTTGAGCTCATTCCTACAGGTGAAGGATACAGGCTGATTTATTTTTATCTGCTTTTATATCTCCAGGTGTTGGGTGAGATACGGAGCACTCAGGAAGTTGAAAACATTCTCAAAACCTCAATTCCATCAGCAGACTGGAAAGGATTCTTTGTAAACAACTCTTGTTCTCGTTGTTGTGATGACAAAAACATATCTTTAAGCATTTGTACTTCCCCATCTCTTGAGCTATACTTTAAAAAATCTGTTTATAAAAATAGTCATTAAAATATAAACTTTAAAGAGAAAGTTACTGGCTGTAATTGCTGGACAGTATTTTAAGATTATGCTATAGAGCTGTGGTCTAATATAATATCTTTAATATCTGCTTGATATTTTCTTATGTTTTTAGTGATCAGCAAACTATTGAGCATTTAAATCACTTGGCAATAAAAGGCAGAGTGGGTTTTGGCTCAGTGAAAGTGTAATTTTACATTCTGGTCTTTTTCACTCAGCCTCAATGGTTCAAGTAGGTATGTAACTTAACAATTTCCAATTGAATTAAAAATTGAGTCACTTTTGATCTTTATCACTTTGCAATGCCATTTCTTTCATACCTTTTCTATTAAATGTATCTAACTGTATCAGAATAGGAAATCCACACAAATAAGAGGTTTGGGAAACTACTAAATAGTTTACAAATTTATTTTTAGAGATTCCTGCTATACCTTTAGAACTCATGCAAAAATTTTATAATATCATGCAGCGTGTCTGTTTTTGTTTACAAAATATTACAAAATTCTGTTATATTTGCTTAAAAACACAAAATAAGTATTCTCACATTATTAGGCGGATTTTAATAATTTTACAACATGAGCTGAATAAAGACTTTTCCCTTCCTATGTATGTTTGTGGGTGTCCATCTTCCATGCACATATGGAAGATGTCACATCTATCCATCTCTACTTCACAGCATTTTCCATTTTGGCCCCTCGTCACACTTCAAATCTTCTACACTTCTATGGATTCAGTCCAGCTATGTTGATTTTCTTGCTGTTCTTTCAGTTCTCAAAGCAAAGTCAAACCTCACTGTGTTCACATCAGACATGGTCTCTGCTTCACTAACTGGAGTTCATGACACTGACGTGCTGTCCTTGGAAGGGCAGGGGTCAGCGATAGGGAATGTCTCAATGGAAAGCGAAATATGAGAATATTCCTATGCAGCCAATTTTGATGAGAACTGATAGACTAAGATCAGAAAGGAGAGGAGAACCTCCCCTATCAGTGGACTTGGGGAGTGGCATGCATGCAGCAAGGGGAGGGAGGGTGGGATCAGGAGAGGAGGAGGGAGGGGCTTATGGGGGGATACAAAATGAATAAAGTGTAATTAATAAAAAATTTAAATAAAAAGAATATTCCTCCGAGAGTTTTATTTTTAGTGCCTTCTGTGTCAAGTCTTAGACAACCCTTTCTCATTATGAATCATAGTTCACATCTTCGAGCCTTAGCTAAAGAGGAGCTAGAAAAATAATTTTTAGAATTTTACCTTAAGAAAATTGCCTTTTACCATGAGAAAAATAGAAAACAAGGAAGATCTTAAAAAATAAGAAAAATAGTTCAATAAAATCCAAGGCAAATTCTCTTGCTGCTTTGTCTTCCCAAGACCTAAAATGGGACATTATGTAATAGTGGCCTAATGACTATGCCTGTGTTCCAGGTAACCTGTTTCTCTCCGTTTGTTATCATATGCTTTTGAATACTGAATTCACACTGTTTAAGTTGCTGGCTTGTTGGATGAAGTTTAATGAACTTCTAGGGTGGTTTAAATAGCCTGTAACAGTACAGTGAGCCCATTGATTGGGGAGGACCTCCTCCCCTTTCATCTGACCCTGTTTATCAGGTATCTTCAGGACTGGCTGCAAAGTCTTCCTCTGTGGCCTAACAGAACTGCTCCTCCCTTGGAGGGTGGGGAGGTCAAAGAGCCAGTCATTGAGTTCCTGTCAGAAATAGTCCCTGTTCCCTTTACTATGGGAAACCAATTGGTTACTGAGTTACTCAGGCTACATCTGAGCAGAGGTTCTAGGTTATATCCATACATGGTCCTTGGTTGAGTGTCAGTCTCAGAAAAGACCCCTTTGCCCAGATATATTTGGTCCTTGTGGAGCTCCTATCCTTTCCACGTCATACTAACTTCCATTCTTTCATATGATTCCCTGCACTCTGCCGAAGGTTTGGTTATGAGTCTTAGTATCTGCTTTGAAACACTGCTAAGTAGTCTTTCAAAGGCCCTCTGCGGTAGACTCCTGTCATACGTTCAATGCACATCCCTTTTGTCTTTCTAAGTGAGCATTGATCATCTTACCCCCTGTCCACTTTCTTGATTATCTTCTTTAGGTGTATAGATTTGTTTATGTTTATCATATCTTGCAGGTCTATATAAGTGAGTATATACTATGTTTGTCTTTCTCCTTCTGGGATACTTTACTCAGAATGATCTTTTCTAGATCCCACCATTTGCCTGCAAATTTCATGATTTCCTCATTTTTGATTGCTGAGTAGTATTCCATTGTGTAAAAGTACCACAATTTCTGTATCGATTCCTCCGTTGATGGACATCTGGGTTGTTTCCACGTTCTGGCTATTACAAATAAAGCTGCTACAAACATGGTTAAGCAAATGTCCTTGTTGTGTACTTGAGCCAATTTTGGCTATATACCTAGCAGTGGTATAGCTGGGTCTTGAGGAAGCACTATTTCTAGTTGTCTGAGAAAGTGCCAGATAGACTTCCAAAGTGGTTGTACCAGTTTACATTCCCACCAGCAATGGAGGAGGGTTCCCCTTTCTCCACAACCTCTCCAGCATGTGTTGTCACTTGAGTTTTTCATCTTGGCCATTCTGATGGGTGTAAGGTGAAATCTCAGGGTCGTTTTGATTTGCATTTCCCTAATGGCTAATGAGGATGAGCATTTCTTTAACTATTTCTCTGCCATTCGATATTCCTCTATTGAGAATTCTCTGTTTAGCTCTGTTCCCCATTTTTTAATTGGATTACTTGGTATGCTGCTTTTCAGCTTCTTTAGTTCTTTAAATATACTGGATATTAGTCCTCTGTCAGATAAAGGGTTGGTGAAGATTCTTTCCCAATCTGTAGGCATTTGTTTTGCTTTGATGACGATGTCCTTTGCTTTACAGAAGCTTTTCACTTTCATGAGGTCCCATTTACTGATTGTTGCTCTCAGAGCCTGTGCTGTTGGTGTTCTGTTCAGAAAGTTGTCTCCTGTGCCAATGAGTTCCAGGCTCTTCCCCACTTTTTCTTCTAACCGATTTAGAATATCTGGTTTTATGTTGAGGTCTTTGATCCACCTGGACTTTAGTTTTGTGCAGGGTGATAAATATGGATCTATTTTCATTTTTCTGCATGTAGACATCCAGTTGGATCAGCACCATTTGTTGAAGATGCTGTCTTTTTTCCATTGAATGGTTTTGACTTCTTTGTCAAAAATCGAGTATTCATAGGTGTGTGGGTTTGTTTCTGGGTCTTCTATTTGGTTCCATTAATCCTCTTTTCTGTTTCTATGCCAATACCATGCAGTTTTTATTACTATTGCTCTGTAGTACAGCTTAAGATCAGGGATGGAGATATCTCCAGATGATCTGTTGTTGTACAGGATCGTTTTGGAGATTCTGGGGTTTTTTGTTGTTGTTGTTGTTTCTGCATATGAAGCTGAGGATCTTTTTTTCAAGGTATGTAAAGAATTAAATTGGTATTTCGATGGGAATTGCATTGAATCTATAGATTGCTTTTGGCAGGATGGCCATTTTCACAGTGTTAATCCTACCAATCCATGAGCACAGGAGATATTTCCACCTTCTGATATCTTCTTCAATTTCTTTCTTCAGAGACTTGAAGTTTTTCTCAAACAGGTCTTTCACTTGCTTGGTTAATGTCACCCCAAGTTACTTTATGTTATTAGTGGCTATTGTGAAAGGTGTTGTTTTCCTAATTTATTTCTCAGCCCTTTTATCTTTGGTGTACAGGGAGGCTTCTGATTTTTTTGAGTTGATTTTGTATCCTGCCACTTTGCTGAAGGTGTTTATAAGCTGAAAAAGTTCTCTGAATTTTTGGGGTTGCTCATGTATACTATCATATCATCTGCGAATAGTGACACTTTGACCTCTTCCTTTCCGATTTGTATCCCCTTGATCTCCTTTAGTTGTCTTATTGCTCTGGATAGGACTTCAAGTACTATATTGAAGAGATATGCAGAGAGTAGGCAGCTTTGTCTTGTCCCTGATTTCAGTGGGATTGATTTAAATTTCTCTCCATTGAGTTTAATTTTGGCTATAGGCTTGCTGTATATTTCTTTACTATGTTTAAGTATGTGCCTTGTGTTCCTGATCTCTCCAAGACTTTAAACATGAATGGGAGTTGGACTTTGTCAAATGCTTTCTAGGCATCTAAGGAGATGATCATGTGGTTTTTCTCTTTCCGTTTGTTTATGTGGTGGATTACATTGATGGATTTCCGTATGTTGAACCACCCTTGCATGACTGGGATAAAGCCTACTTGGTCATGGTGGATGATATCTTTGATATATTCTTGGATTTGGAAAGGGGCAGGGAGGAGATGATGAAGGGAGGGTGGGATTGGGAGGGAATGAGGGATCAGGATACAGCTGGGATACAGAGTTAACAAAATGTAACTAATAATAAAAAAGAAAAAAATTACTGTATAAGATGCTAAGCTAATAGGATCTTTATGTACTCTTCTGGTGTCCTAACTGATAGATAATTAGGACCGGGGTCATTGGCACCAAAGGAAAAAAAAAGAAATATCTCCCAGAGAATTTAGACATTATATCCCTCTACATTAAAAGAGTAATAAAGTATGAAGAGACAACAACTCTAGAGAAATCTTAAATAAAATTCTGAACCCGTTTCAATTCATCATTAACACATTTGAACCCTTGCATAAGAAACTTAATCTGAGTTTGTCTTCTCTATCTTAAGTCACATAATCTTACAGATCATTCTGAGGTGTAAATAAAATGACACAGATCAATGTGCTATTTTTAGGGGGGAAAAACAGTACAGTGAGGCTTCTTAACCAGTTTAGGAGAATATCAGCTCAAGGGTATCTCACTGTAAAGATATGACTAAAGATTTCCATAAATGTTTTTCAATAATAATAAAAAAAGAATGGCTATAGAAAATTAGGACCATGCATGGAGAGGACCTAGAACCCCTGCTCAGATGTAAACCATAGGCATCTCAGTCTCCAAGTGGGTTCCCTAGTAATGGGAATAGGGACTGTCTCTGACATGAACTCAGTAGCTGCCTCTTTGATCACCTCCTCCTGAGGGGGCAGCAACCTTACCAGACCACAGAGAAAGACAATGCAGCCAGTCTTGATGAGACCTGATAGGGTAGGGTCAGATGGAAGGGGAGGAGGACCACCCCTATTAGTGGACTAGGGAAGGAGCATAGGGGGAAGAGAGAGAAGGGGGGATAGGATTGGAAGATGAGGGAGGGGGCTGCATCAGGGATACAAAGTGAATAGATTGTAATAAATAATAAATAAAATTATTATAAAAATTTAGAAATTATTTTTCCTTGTGTTTATACACATAATACCCTCTAGAAAAAGTATAGTTTCAAGTAGCTATCTTAAAATGAAGCTAATGTTCCCCTTTGCTTCTCGTTATTGATACTTCTATATTATCTACTAAAAGTTGATTTCTTGGATAATAATGATGATTTGTTTATTTTATTTTTAATTTTCAACTTATGCATACATTTTATAAATTTATGGAGAAATTTCGGGGTGAATGAAAACACATTTTTTTTTCTGTGAAAGTATTACCAAGAGTATATATTGATGAAATAAAAATTGTTTAACGTATGAAATGTATGACTTAGTTTGCTTTTAAACAGGGTAAGCATGGTATTTATTTAAGTCTGGTTTTTCCAGACAAAGTTTCTTTTTGTAGCCTTGGCTGTCCTGGAATTCTCTCTGTACACAAGGTTGGCCCTGAAATCATAGAGATCCTCCTGCCTCTGCCTATCCAGCACCGGGATTAAAGGCGTGTACCACAACTGCCCAGCTGAAGCATGATATTTATAACAAGATCTCAGAAACAGGAAAATACAGATTTCATTCCTTCTATTAAAGTTGCATGGAGAAAGTTATATGTGTAGTGTATAAAAGCAAATATTGAAACAATGGGAACTTTATCTGTTCATGAAGAGTGTAGCAGAAGATCTGCCAAAAAATGATCTGAGATGCCATGCCTGAATATTCTACCCCATAGCAGGCTATAATTGTTAAATCTTTTCTCTCCATTCCACCTAATGCTGGGATTGCATTGCACTGTGAGAGTCATGATTTCTTGAGTCACGATTTCTGGAGTCAATTATCTTCTGCCAACAAAGTAAAATTATTTTGTTATTTTTGAAGGGTCATAGAAATTTCTGCGTGCTTGGTGAATATAATCAATAGGTAGCCTTAACTTATCTATTCCCTTTTGTTTCTCGAAGGCAGATTATCATTTTTTAAAATTATTGTTTATGAAAAGAAAAGTTTTATAGGTGATAATAGTGAAATTATTGTTTAACTGAGAAATAATATTGACGTGAGCTTATAGTATGTTTTCTTTGAGATACTTCCTTGAAATCTTTAGAGTAAATGCTGTCTTGAACATATCTTAGAATCTGTCCATTTCATATAACTTCCTTTAGAATTATACCTAAATTTCCCTAAATGGTTCTAACTAGTAAATTTTTACATTTATTTATTAATGTATCCAATGTACATAAAGTGATAACTGGACATTTATGAGTTTATAATAGCATTTTACCTTCTTTGTAGATGCCATTTTTTACATACACAAAAGCAAAATGTAAAATATAATATTCAAAATGTACTAAGTGAGTTTAGACATCAGTGAAAATATTATAGTAGATTAAAAATCAAGAGAAAGGAATTCAACTGGTTTTCAAAGTAAGTTCAACACACCTAATAACATAGTATAAGGGGTATATCACACAGAAATAGTTTAGAGAGTGGATACAGAGATACATTTTTTAATTTATTCATAAGAATTTTGTATGCTTGACAACAAAAAACTGTGAGATGAGAAAATACTAGTTTTAATAGAAGACCATTCTTTTATGAAATATGAAATTTTAATAATAGAAAATGATATTTAAAAATTATACAGCACAACAACTTTTTTACTCTAGCATTATAATGCTATATGTGAACATAAAAATATTTCTCACAGCTACTAAAAAGTTAAACAAAAAGCAGTTCCTTAATCTACAAATAGTAGTAAATAAAAACTCCCAAAAGATTTTTAACTCAGAGGTGAAATGATAAATATTATTTGTTAAAATAGTGAGAGGTGGAGAGATGGCTCAACAGTTAGGAGCACTGGCTGCTCTTCTAGAGGCAGAGGGTTTGATCTCTATCCTGTACATGGTATGTACATGGCCACTCACAACCATCTCTACCTCCAGTATAAGGAGATCTGACATCCTTGTCTTGCCTCTGTGGACAGCAAGCACTCAACTGGTGTTTGACTACAGATACAGGCAAAACAGCCATACATACATACATATATACATACATATATACATACTTAATAAAACAATAGTAATAATGTTTTAACATTAACAAAAACGAGGAGAAGGTGAAAAAGTAACTCAGATTGTTTCCATTAGAAAATTAGTTACTTTCCATAAAAAGAAAACAAATGGTGTCTAGACTTGTAAATTTTAATCAGCTTAAAAATAAAATTAATTATACAAATATATTTACCAATCACCATTTAAAATAGTTATAATCTGTACACCTAAAGAAGATAAACAAGAAAGAGGACTCTGGGTAGGATGATCAATCCTCACCTAGAAAGACAAATGGGATGGACATTGGAAGTAGAAGAAAACAAGTAACAGGACAGGAGTCTACCACAGAGGGCCTTTGAAAGACTCTACTTAGCAGTGTATCAAAGCAGATGTTGAGACTCATAACCAAACCTTGGTCAGGGTGCAGGGAATCATATGAAAGAAGGGGGAGTTAGTATGACCTGGAGAGAACAGGAGCTCCACAAGGACCAAATATATCAGGGCACAGGGGTCTTTTCTGAGACTGATTCTCTAAAGGACCATGTATGGATATAACCACCTAGAAACCCTGCTTGGATGTAGCCCATGGTAGGTCAGTATCCAAGTGTGAACCCTAGTAAGGGGAACAGGGACTATTTCTGACATGAACTCAATGGCAGGCTCTTTGACCTTCCCCCCTCCCCCGAGGGAAGAGCAGTCCTGCTAGACCACAGAGGAGCACATTGCAGCCAGTCCTGAAGAGACCTGTTAAGCTAGGATCAGATGGAAGGGGAGGAGATCCTCCACTATCAGTGGACTTGGAAAGGGACAGGGAGGAGAGAAGAGAGGGAGGGTGGGATTGGAAGAGAATGAGGGAGGGGGCTACGGCTGGGATACAAAGTGCATAACTGTGATTAATATGTATGGTGCAGAAATTGAACCCAAGCACATGTAGATGGCAGGTTAATAATACTCCTTGTTTCTCTGACCTCAGTGCCCAGCCAATACATGCTTTTAAACATAACTAACTAAAATTAAACAAAAGATATAAACATCGTTCACATATAAAGCCATAATCCAAAACTTCTGCTTTTCAGTAAATACCAAAACTCAAGATATTTTTTAGTGAATAAGTTAATGAAGAAAATACACTAAAATATAAACTGAGGATGCATAAAAATGAGGCTGTTGATGATAAGTTTTTCCAGGTCGACTTACTGTAACTTATTTTTATTTTTTAATTATCACTTATTACAATTTATTCCATTTGTATCCTGGCTGTGGCCACTTCCCTAGTCTCCTTCCAGTCCCACCCTCCCTTCTTCTTCTCCCCCTATTCCCCTCTCCTAGCCTGTTCACCTCCTCCTGGGGGGTTTGCAGCCTTACCAGGCCACAGAAGAAGACAATATAACTTATTTTTAAATCATCTGTTACATTCCTGTTTTGCTTTAACTCTGAGTCATAAGGGAAAAAAAAGAGCAAAGGAAAGTGACAATAAAGGCAGTGTCAGAGGAGTACGAAGGGCAGATTATAAGAGAGTGACAGTTGGTTCCTATGAAGAGCTGTCATGCAAGGCAGTGAGTAAACATATCTGTGCATTTGTAAACACAAAACAAACAAAAATGCAGCTTTAGATTTAGAAACCAGCAATATCCTCATTGTAAAAGCTGAATTGCTGCGCCTCAATGAAATGATATATCCAGATAGAACTCTAATGTGTCACACAGATTTTGGTGGGGAAAATAACAGAAAATTTAGTAAATGGCTCTAAGAAAATTGTTAGCAATAAAAAAAAAAAATCAGAATTCCAAAACCATGACAGAAGAATTATGATTGGTCAAAATGCAAAGAACACTGAGCAAGAGGTGCCAGTCCCAATCTCTTTTGCCTACTCTTGAGACTTTTTTACACTCTTCCTCCCATTGGGTTGCCTTGTCCAGCCTCAGTAGGAGGGCTTTTTGCCTTGTCTTCTTCTATATTTTTTTTTTCTGTTATCTATTGTAGGTCTGCTCTTTTCTGAAGAAGAAATTGAGGGGATGTAGTTCTGGGAGATAAGGAAGGTGGAGAGGAACTGAGAGGAGTGGAGGGAAGAGAAACTGGATGGGACATTTTGCATGAGAGAAGAACCTATTTTAAAATTTTAAATTATTTTCAAGATTTTTGTCAAGTTGTTAAGTGAGTTTGAAACGTGAAAGATTTATTCCTGAGAATGCATTCATGTTCTTGTTTGTTGAATGGCTACACCATTGGTACTCAACGGATTCTATGTTTGGATAAGTATGTGAACATGAATACAGATCATAGACATAGTTTGATCTATATTTTGAAGACTTGAACAAATATTTTTTAAAATTTATTTATATTTTCATTAATTATAGCTTATTCACTTTGTATCCCAGCTGTAGCCCCTTCCTTCATCCCTTCCCAATCTTACCCTCCCTCCCTCTTCTCCTCCCATGCCCCTCCCCAAGTCCACTGAGAGGGAAAGTCCTCCTCCCCTTCCATCTGACCCTAATCTATCAGGTCTCATCAGGACTGGCTACATTGTCTTCCTCTGTGGCCTGGTAAGGCTGCTTCCCCATCAGGGGAGGTGATCAAAATTTTTATGAATGCCTCAAATACTAATGCACAGTGCTGTTTTCATTTGGAAAACACCTATCAAAATTTGCATATACTTTATTATTATATTATTATCATTTTTAAAAGCCCAATAAATCAAAGGTGATGATAAATGAATTGCAAAATTTCAAGCCTTAGCTTTTTAGTTATTAGCATAAGAAATTCATGACTTTACCAGTAAATATTGATTTCCTGCTTTTACTAGCACACAGACACATATATATATATAGGCATATGCATATATCCACATTTTTACATAGTAAGATTTTTTTTCTAAATAAAGAATATACTTTCCGACATTCCATGATTGTAATTGTATTTTAAACCTATTTCCCTAAGAGAAAGGCAGCCCTCCACTTTAGTTTTGAATGAAGAATGTGTCATTTTGTTTTATGACAATCAAGTGTTTTCAATCTTTGAATCATCAGTTATTTTTTCCTACTTGAATTTACTTTAAATTTTGGTCTTCATATCAAGAGACTTGAACAATTTTTTTTAATGATTTCCTCAAATACTAATGTGCAGTGCTGTTTTCATCTGGGAAACACTACAGTTGACATACTGGTCTAGGTAATAAAGTTAGGAATATTCTTGTTTTTATATTGACACTAATTATACAGTTGCTCTCCTGAGTAGTATCTGCTTTGGTCTTGTGCATTTCTTTTGTATTTGTAGTTTTTATTTACTAGGTTAAATGTCTGAATGCTTTCAAGTTGCAAGGTGTGTGAGAACATCATCAGTCTACAAGAATGTCTCAGATTTTCTCTTTCCAAATTACTTAATAGAAGGAATTTAAGGGATTTGAAATTCTGGATACTTAAAAGTCAAATGGGGTACCTGTCCTCTCCAGGTCATACTAACTTTCCCTTCTTTTATATGATTCCCTGCACTGTGTAGAACAGGGATCTTTTATGAAACTGTTTCTCCAACCAACGACCATGTACGGATATAACCTAGAACCCCTGCTCGTATGTAGCCCATGGTAGTTCAGTATCTAAGTCGGTTCCCTGATAAGGGGAACAGGGAGTATTTCTGACATGAACTCAATGGCAGGCTCTTTGACCTCCCCTGCCACCCCGAGGGAGGAGCTGCCTTGCTAGGCCACAGAGGAGGACATTGCAGCCAGCCCTGAAGATACCTGATAAAACAGGGTCAGATGAAAGGGGAGGAGAACCTCCTCTATCTGTGGACTTGGGAAGGGGCAGGAAGGAGGGAGGGAGGGAATGACTGGGAAGAAATGAGGGAGAAGGCAACAGCTGGAATACAATGTAAATAACATGTGATTAACATAAAAGAAATAAAACTTATTAAAAAAAAACATCAAATGGGAATGGTTACATGCCAGCCAGGCAGGTGGAAAAACACTTTGCATGCAACTTGTGCCAAGAAGGTTTTAGGTATGTCACCTTCAACAGGTTCCAGATTTTCCAGAGCTGTAAGGCATCCATCCTTGACCAATGACCAGATTCCAATACTGCCAAACCAATACTGCCAAAACCTGCCCAGGAACCCTCTGTTACAGATCTAAGATTGGGAGTCACTGGTTTGCTCAAATAAATGAGGCTTGAAAATACTCACTGGAATTTAGTGAGCTGTATTGGGCTATCTGTAAGGAGCAACTCTGCATTACATGGAATATCAGATCTCTTGATTTTTACAAACCTTGCAATCCATTCCGTGATTGTAAAACCTTTTTTTTTTCTCATCCAATCCTGTGTGTCATCTGCTCCAATTCTGAAGGACTACCCATCCTCCATCAGCAGCTAATATATCAGTGAAATGCTGTCCTGCCCTCCAAAGGCCTTTGTCCATACAAGTTTCAGTGGCATGTGCAGAGAGCATTGCACTAGCACAAATGTGTATCGTGGGACCAACTAATGGTGGCAGTGGAAATGACAATGAAAAGCAATGCTTGTCTTCTTCTCTGTGAGTCTGGCCCATGATATAGCATGTGCTACCCAATTCTAACCAAACAGAGCAGTAAAAGTAAAAGTAATGAGAATTTTGACAATATGCTACTGTGTTTTTCATTGAGTTTGAATTCATAAAAGTAATTTAGAAGAAAAATCTTATTATTTGAGGTTTTTAAAATTTATTTTTAAATTTATTACAATTTATTCACTTTGTAACCCAGCTGCAGCTCCCCACCCTCGTCCCCTCCTTCTTCCCCTCCATCTGCTTCCCTCCTTCTTCTCCACCCATGAGTCTCCCCAAGTTCATGGATGGGGAGGTCCTCTTCCCCTTCCATCAGACCCCAGCCTAATCAGGTCTCATCAGGACTGCCTGCATTGTCTTCCTCTGTGACCTGGTAAGTCTGCTTCCCAGTCAGGGGGAGGTGATCAAAGAGCCAGCCACTGAGTTCATGTCAGAAACAGTCCATGTCCCCTTACTAGGGTACCCACTTGGAGAAAAAGCTACCATGGGCTACATCTGTGCCACAGTTCTAGGTTATTTCCTTAGTCATCAGGGAAAGGCAAATTAAAACAACCCTGAACTTTCACCTTACACCCATCAGAATGGCTAAGATCAAAAACTCAAGTGAGACACATGCTGGAGAGGATGTGGAGAAAGAGGAACCCTCCCCCATTGTTGGTGGGGCTGTAAACTTGTAAAGCCACTTTGGAAATCAATCTGGCACTTTCTCAGACAATTTGGAATAGTCGTTCCTCAAGATTCAGCTATACCACTCCTAGGCATATATCCAAAAGATGCTCAAGTGTACAACAAGGACATTTTCTCAAGCATGTTTGTAGCAAGTGTTATTCATAATAGCCAGAATCTGGAATAAACCCAGATGTCCCTCATTTGGGAACGGATACAGAAATTGTGGTACATTTGCACAATGGAATACTACTCAGCTATTAAAAACAAGGAAATCATGAAATTTGCAGGCAAATTATGAGAACTAGAAAAGATAATCCTGGGTGAGGTATCTTTCCCAGAAGCAGAAAGACACACATGGTAAAAACTCACTTATAAATGGATATTGGACATATACGATACTCATACTAAAATCTGTATGCCCGAAGAAGCTAATCAAGAAGGAGGACCCTGGATAAGATGCTCAATCCTCATTCAGAAAGGCAAATGGGATAGACATCAGAAGCAGGAAAAGACAGAGAACCGGACAGGCACCTACCACAGAGGACTTCTGAAAGACTCTACTGATCAGGGTATAAAAGCAGATGCTGAGACTCATAGCAAACTTTGGGCAGAGTGCAGAGAATCTTATGAAAGAAGGGGGACCTGGAGGGGTCAGGAGCTCCACAATGAGAGCCACAGAACCAAAAAAAAATCTGGGCCCAGGATCTTTTCTGAGACTGATACTCCAACCAAGGACCATTTATGGAGATAACCTATAAGAAAAATCTTATTTTAAAAAAATGTTTTTTGAAATGTTTTAGGAACTTGTTTTTAGCCCTCTAGAACTTTGAACTAAAATATCTTTTTTTTCTTCAAATTTACTTCAAGAATATAATACTATTTTCTTTTGTACTACAGAACTCTAAGATTACCTATTATTTCTAGAAATATTAAGCATGTAAAATATTTAATATAAGAAGGCCTTCTTTTTTTTTTTTTGAACTTTATTTTTTTCTTATCAGTTACATTTTATTAACTCTGTATCCCAGCCGTGTCCCGATCCCTCATTCCCTCCCAGTCCCTCCCTCCCTCCCTCATCTCCACCCTGCCCCTTGCCAAGTCCACTGATAGGGGAGACCTCCTCCCCATTCATCTGATCCTGTTTTATCAGGTATCTTCAGGACTGGCTGCAAAGCTCTCCTCTGTGGCCTAACAGGACTGCTCCTCCCTTGGGGGATGGGGAGGCCAAAGAGCCAGTCATTGAGTTCCTGTTAGAAATAGTCCTTGTTCCCCTCACTATGGGAAACCAATTGGTTACTGAGCTACCACAGGCTACATCTGAGCAGAGGTTCTAGGTTACATTCATACATGGTCCTTGGTTGCATGTCAGTCTCAGAAAAGACCCTGTGCCCAGATATATTTGGTCCTTGTGGAGCTCCTATCCTTTCCTCATCAGACTAACTCCCCTTCTTTCTTATGATTCCCTGTACTCTGCCAAAGGTTTGGTCATGAGTCTTTGCTTTGAAAACACTGCTAGTTAGAGTCTTTCAAATGTGCTCAGTAGACTCCTGTCATATATTCAATGCGCATCCCATCTGTCTTTCTAAACGAGGATTGATAATCTAAGATCTCTATTCTATCCCTAAGCTCACATATGGAACAAATTCTATTACTCTTATTCTCGAATATTAGCTATTTCTTCATTCTTTATAATTTTATACTTTTAACATTTAAATACATATCACTCAGAATGATAAAAATATACAACTTTACACAGCACTTAAATAACTTCTCTTTTTTGAAAATTATTTTTCAGAGGCCTCTAGTAGAAGGTTTCTGTCCTGTAAGTTTTCTTCTCTTCAGATGTTTTTCCTGATTGCCCTTCTGAGTGAGGTTTTAGCCTCCTCCCTATGGTTCTCTTTGTTGTTTAGCTTTTTAGGACTACAGATTTTAGTATGTTCATCCTTTATTATATGTCTAATATCCACTTATAAGTGAGTAGTGAGTATAAACCATATGTCATTCTGCTTCTGGGTTACCTCACTCTGGATGATCTTTTCTAGTTCCCACCATTTATTCATTTATTCACTTTACATTCAGCTCACAGCCATCGCCCTCCTCTTCTCTCATCTGACCCTCCCACCTCCTCCTCCCTTTTCTCAACCCCTTCTCCTCAGAAAAGGGAGCTCTCCACCTCCTTACAAACCCACTCCAGACCATCAACTTGCATCAGGTCTTAGTACATCCTCTTTTGGGCTGCCTGACCTGGCCTCAACTGAAGACATGTGTTTAAACTGCAAAAATTAAAATAATTCACAGACTGCTCTAACAATCTGAACAAAACTGTCCTAAGTATGATTGAAAGATGGTGCCTTTGTTAAACCACATGCTCACAACAGCATTACTGTTTGATTCTATGAAATACAAGTCATCTGGAGCTGATTAATTAGAGCCAATAAACTCTCCAAGACTGGACTGTTTACAAAATATCTATATCCTTCATAATTACCATAATTTTAAAAAGGGAAAGAAGAGCCTGAAGAAGTGTTGCAGATAAAGGAAGCCAAAGAACAGAACAGGAAGTACTTCAGAAGTCTTGTATTGCACACCTCTAGAAATCACAACAATGAGTTACCAAACTATGCTCTACTACCCTATGATTCTAACTGTAGGATTCCAACCATGCCTTTGGTTATAGATGAGGTTGTTTTTCTCAGAAAAGATAAAATGACTCACTGAGCTGAAGAAACTTACTCTGTCGAGTTATTTGTATTTACTCAGAAATATAAATTTATATTTTATCTTAAACTGTTCTCCCGGTATTTCATAACAAAACATATAAATGGAAAATGAAATACAATGCAGGAAAGATTTCACAAATGATGAATTTAGGTAAAGGTTTTATAAAATTTCCAAGCACTATTTTTTTTATTTTTTTGGTCAACTGAAGATTTCTAATGACTGAAGGAAATCCGTACTGAAAAAATACTATATATTCTTTGTTTTCTTTTGTATCTTGGTAGAATGCATTGTCCTACAGCAAAATGAAAAATAACGATGATGTAAATACTACACAATCCATTGCCTTTGCGATAGCTGTATGCATTTGTTCTATTCGTGTCTCATAAAATTAGCTTTCTGTGAGATGTATCCATATAAAATTCCTTAATTATTGCATGTACAGTGGAAATTATTTTTAACGATTCTAATATAGAGCCACTTGACATAGTTTTATATAATCTTTAGTTCTGGATTCCTGATATGGGTACAAATATCATTTTACAATTAATGTGTTATATTGTATGTTCCAGGCAGAAAACACTGAACAGCTATGTTTCCATATGTTCTCATCTATCTCACAATGTTGGAATATTATGGGTGCTTTTTTCTTGTGTTAGTAGACGAGCATAATAACCTCTAGGGGAGACAACCTTACTGGGATACGCTACTACTCAAGTGCATGTGTCTTTGGGAGGAGAGCCGTCTCACCGCTGATCTTAATCACAAATTCGTACTCACATGAATACGTTTGAAGCTACAGATTGGTTCATCGTAAAAGTGACCCAACATGACTTTCTAGAACATGTCACTAAATGGTGGTTTCCAAAGCATCATTCCATGAAAACTACATCTAACAGATCATAGCCACGCTTGGGCCTGCTTCCCTGGTGCCTCTTTAGATTGGCCAAAGTTTACATTTTGTAGAGAGAGAGGAGCAGATTCTCATTCACAATACATCCTTCAAGGAAATTATCTTCTTTCCCTAAGCATCAAAAGATATCAACACAAATAGAAATTTGCCTATTTCATTGAGAAATTCAATAAAAGTTCAAATTAATGTCTTGGCATCAAAACGTTATACTATGACTGCAGATGGTAAAGAGATATCATACTTGCTGTTTTTCTTGTAATCTAATTAAAATCTACTGCTAATTAGTGAGCTAAAAAGAATTACAGGTACATGGGATTGCAAATACATCCATTCTTCAGTGCCAAGAAAATTCAAAAGTAGGATATTCACTATAATTTTTATAAATTTACAAAAGCCTTAAGTACATCAGTTCATGAAAGAAAATCTTAGAAAATAAAGAATTTTGGTAAAACAATTGTATCCTTAAATCTAAAGAGGCATATCTCACTTTCCTTAATACTTAAAAGTATCCGGGGCATGAACTAAGAGTAAAATCACTTGGATCAATAATTCTCAAATTTGAATGTACATACAAACTACATGGAGATCTTAAGATCTGGAATGTGATTTAAAGTCTAATTTTAAGCAGATGCCATGCTGCTGGTACATGCATCCACTCTGTGTAGGACACATTAATATACCAGAACTATTAAAACTGTGATACCAAATAACCCTTTCCTATTTATTAAGGTCTTTGTCCTAGGCATATTTCATCAGTATAATGGAAATTTAACTAATACAGTTGCTTTTAATGTTTAATAATTTGTCATAGACGATGGACATTCAGTACTCATTTCTATTTGATATCAAAGTGAACTTGATAACAGTGAGACATTGGAAGGCATAGAAATACATGTGATTTTAGAATAGAATGATGTCAGATATGATTAAGGCATTAGATAATCGATTACTAGAAAAAAAATGAAGTCAGCATGATGGGGACAGCAGCTGTGAGGAGGATTGGCTGTGCAAGCTAGGCTGATTTTAATGTCCTACAAGGTATAAATTAGTCAGGGTAATAAAGTGCTGGAACTCTAGGCAGGATCTGAGGACATAAGCAGAGTTCAGAAGGTGAGTCTTTCCCCTATTTCTTGAGAGCTACGGACAGGTGACAAGTAGAGAACCGTCACTATTGTATCTGCCTGTCATAATGTAGAACTGCATGGGAGGTCTGAAGATGATTGATAAAAACAGTAGGAGGACATTGCTTATTCTTACATCTTATTCTTAATGCCTTAACCGTGTCGCATCGGCAACAAATCAACTGTGTAATTACTGAGCAGCTAATGTGTTAGTTGCTAATGGTTGTAAAGAATTTGCAAACATACACCATGGCCAACAGGAACCAGGAAGTGGAGCATGATATCAAATAGAAATGAGCACTGAATGTCCCTCAAGTCTATGATAAATTATTAAACATTAACCACTGAGCCATCTGAAGAGCACTCACTGGTCTTCCCCTGGAGCATTCACAGGGCAGAAAACAGGTATCTGTAACTCCAGGCCTAAAAGATTCAACATTTTCTGGCCTCTTAGGGAAGCAGGCTTGCATGTGGTGCATAGATATCCATGCAGATGAAAGACCCACACATGTAAAATAGAAATTAAAATTTCTTTAAAAAAAAGAATAGGGAGCAATATGATACCTTTTCCATTAACATTTGTTATAAGACATGATAGAGCTAGAGAGATTGAGATATAAAGAAAAGCCCCAGAGATGGCTTAGAGGTTAAGAACACCTGCAGAGGGCCCTGGTTTGGCTCCTAGCACTCATATGGCTACTCATAGCTGCATACAACCCCAATGCCAGGGTATTCAAAGTCCTCTTCTGGCCTCTCAGGCTCCTCAGTTAATGTGGTGTGTGTGTGTGTGTGTGTGTGTGTGTGTGTGTGTGTGTGTGTGCGCACACACACGCGCGCGCACACTCAGACACATACACTGACATTAAAAATGAATGAATAAATATTTATAAGAACTTCTCACCTCTTAAGGAAAAGTGATTGTCTCTATGGCTTATTCTGGTACTTGACCTCATCTAGCAATTCCACTGACATACGCATGCTGCATTATCTGATTCCTGTTGGCCATGGTGTGTGTTTGCAAATAGTATACAACCATTAGCAACTAACACATTAGCAGCTCAATAATTACATCGTTGATTTGTTGTGGTTGCTACACAGTTAAGAACAAGGCATAGGGCCATGCATGATTTTTTTTCTCTCTTTTTTTCTTGTCTCTGTGTGAAGTTAATTGAACCATGTAGAATTTCAACTCTCTACTTGGCCTTAGAAAACCCTTTTTATCATCTCAGCAGGAAACTCATTTTAAGCTTTTTAAACATACTTCCATGATTTTGATGTGATTATCATTATCCTAATCATTATTATTATCCTTCATTAGGTTCCTGGAGTACAAGGGCATACCACCTAAAGACAGGAAGTTTAAAAATAACCTTCACCACTTTTTTGGCTACAATAATTATAACAAATAATGAATCCCAAGGCTCTGTGTGTTGTCTGGGTTAAAATGCTTAGGTGTTTTGGTTAATAGTTACCTTATTTTGTGGAGATGTTTTGATAGCCTTATACCACCAAAATGAGGTGCAAATGGCTTGATAAAATTTGCAAAAATATCTAATAGTTGCTTTGGAAATATGTGTGCATGTTATGAAAGAGTAGATACTGCCAATTTAAAGCCTTGCTCTAGTTTAAACAGCTATTGTCCTGTACAAGAATCAGATATTTAAGTAACTTCATCCACACCACACAGGAAAGTGAGGATAATACACCATCCTTTTTTACCTTTCACATCAAGATCTTTCTTCACCAACCTAGACTGCATGTTACAACAAACATAATTTCTCTGAGGTACAATTGTGCAAATGTGTCTTTCCAGTAGCCTAAGAAATTCCAATAGACCCATTCAGTCACTATAAGAATCCCTGATTTTCTTAATTAAGTGGCTACACAGTAGCTCTGTTTCAGGAATAACTTTAGGTATAGATATAGCAGTGAATAGGGGTGATTGGAAAGGTAAACAGATGATAAACATTAGCAAGCATACAATGCTGTGTAGTGCTGTGAGTACCTGCAATAGAACAATGTTACCTGAAGACACAGAGACAGATCAAAGAGGAGAGGGAATTGAACTGTGTCTGGAGGTTGTGAAGAAAGTACTCAAAAATAATAAAGCAAAGAACATTCTGACCAAAGAAACAGCAAAGATTCTGCTATGGAACAACCTTTCTAAAATCAAGGAAGTGAGAGAGAGCTAGTCTTGCTGACAACTATCCTTCCAGACCTCAATTCTTTCTCTGCAGAAAATAACAGCCTCAAATTGTAGCATTCCCTTCATTTCTCTAATGTGCTGTACATTGGTTTATTCATGAGCATCTTCCTTTATGGTTCCTATGCCATGATCTCTCCCTTTACACTGAGAAACCCTTTGTTTCTTCAAAATCCAATGTAACATGAACCCTTCCCCACATGCCTGTGGAGGTTGTTTGAACTTAATTCTCTATGTGAGTTCTAAGAGGATGTGAATATTTGTGAGACCTTCATTTGTACTATGGAATGCTGTCTCAGTGGAAAACTAGCAAAGGGGCAAACGTGTGTGTGTGTGTGTGTGTGTGTGTGTGTGTGTGTGTGTGTGTGTG
>NW_026592118.1:26897847-26952301 GCF_907164565.1 Psammomys obesus | reverse complement strand
GTGTGTGTGTGTGTGTGTGTGTGTGTGTGTGTGTGTGTGTGTGTGTGTGTGTGTTTTCAAACGGAAAGTATGTGCATAGCCTGCATGAGGAAACTGAGGCAGTAGAGCACATTGATGAGGATGAGAACTTGGAAACATTTATTCATCAAGTGTGGAGGCATCAGACTCATCATTACGAAGAGCAGAAGTATAAAGTCCCTCTGTTGTCATGGCTTTACAGAAACTATGAAAGATAATCTTCATTTTTAATAAACTACGGTCTATTAAAATTTTAACGATAATATGCAGTCTTTAATGTGTCACTCTTATGTATGTTAGTACACTATCTGTGTTTCTGTAACTTTATTTTGGAATAATTAAGCTTCACAAATTTCCCAGACAAACATAAAGTCTTGATCAGAGAGTGTTTACCAAGTGTAACCAAAAGCACCATTGGCAGGATCAGAGGAATTGGAGTGCTTAGTTTTTACTTTACATCACTTCTATTATCTAACATGATCACTAATCTATTTGTGAACCCATCCACTGGTTTGATACATACTAACCGTTTATGTTAAAAACCTGTAACGTTCCCTGAAAATACAACAGCATGACAGTGAGATGCTATATGTGTTTTTATATAGCAAAGGTCTTCACTTTAAGAATAAAAATTTATTCCTGAGAGTAATCATTCACCTATTTTACCTCTTCATTCATTCTTTTTATTAAAGGTACCAAAGTTAATGTTGTTGTTGTTTAATTTTAATGTAAAGCAGAAAGAGGAAATTTATTCAACATGGCCATTGGGAAGAGAGAAAATAGAGATTCAGTTAATCGACCAAGCCCACCTTCAGGATTCCTGGAGAGAGATTAAACTTTAAAGGTGGGATCGAGAAAAGATCATCTTGAGTGAGGTATCCCAGAAGCAGAAAGACACACACAATGTATATTCACTTATAAGTGGATACTAGACCTATAAGATAGAATAGACACACTAAAATCTCTACACCTAAAGGAGCTAAACAAGAAGGAGGTGCTGGGGTAAGATCAGTCCTCACTTAGAAAGACAAATGGGATGGACATTAGAAGTAGGCAAAAACAGGAAACAGGACAGGAGTCTATCATAGAGGGCCTCTGAAAGACTCTACCTAGCAGGGTATCAAAGCAGATGCTGAGACTGATAACCAAACCTTGGGCAGAGTGCAGGGAATCATATGAAAGAAGGGGGGGGCTAGCTAGTAATCCTGGAGAGGACAGGAGTGCAAAAAGGAGCAAATATATCTGGGCACAGGAGTCTTTTCTGAGACTGATACTGTAACCAAGAACCATGCATGGATGTAACCTAGAACCCCTGCTCAGATGTAGCCCATGGCAGTTCAGCGTCCAAGTGGGTACCCTAGTAAGGGGAACAGGGACTGTCTCTGACATGAACTCAATGGCTGGCTCTTTGACCTCCCTCCCTCCCGGAGGGAGGAACAGCCCTGCTAGGCCACAGAGGAGGACATTGCAGCCAGTCCTGATGATACCCGATAAACTAAGGTCAGATGGAAAGGGAGGAGGACCCTGCTATCAGTGGACTTAGAGAATGGCAGGGAGGAGATGTCGGAGGGAGGATGGGATTGGGAAGGAATGAGGGATGGGGCTACAGCTGGGATACAAAGTAAATAAATTATAATTAATATAAAAATAAAAAGTATAAAAAATATCTTTGAAGAGCAGGCTGAGGGTATGTGTGTGTCAGCAGGCTCAGTCAGGGTGCACCCTTCCCACCATTAACCCATCATTATCTGAGCTTCAGTCTCATCCTGTAAAGTGGTCTGACAAGTTGCTAAAGTTGTGCAGAATCTCTTTCTGGAAGACAATTTTTCCCATTGGCTGATGCTTTTTTTCCCCCCAAGTATAGAATTCCTGGGGAAATTACCAACTGTTTGGGGTCCATTAGTTTAATAGACTGATAGTCTGATTAGAGACATATGTGTCACACTAGGACATTTCTGCTAGGTCTGCCCACTGTGTATTTTAATGTTTAGGGAGAATATGTCTGTCTGCAACAAATATAACAAACTGAATATATGTATGGACTAAGGTTAGAATGCATTTAGTACCATGTAGCCTTGCAAAAGAAACTTTTTTTTTTTAACTCCTTTGCTTTTAATTTTGAAAGGACTGCCCTAAGAAATTGTATCCTGCTGGTTTGAAGCAGGGTCTTATTATGAAGTCTAGTGTGGCCTTGAAGCTTCCAATTGTCCTGCTACAGCTTTCCAAGTGCCTGGGATAGAAGCAAGCCCTACCATGCCCAGTGTGACCCCGTCTCGGTTCTAATAACGTCTCCTTATGCTGATATTCTGGCGCTAGATCTAGACAGTGTTATACAACCCAAATGTAAAGGTCCTGGGAAAAACTTCCCCTTTGGAGTTGGTTCTTGGGAAAAATCATGGCTATTGATGGTCAAGAGAGGGAGGAAATGAGCTGCTAAGAAGAAACTTGATTGGATTACTTGGTTTGTTGGTGGTTAACTTCTTGAGTTCTTTTTATATTCTGGATATTAGCCCTCTGTCAGATGTAGGGTTGGTGAAAATCTTTCCCCAGTCTGTAGGCTGTCATTTTAATCTCTTGACAGTGACCTTTGCTTTAGAGAAGCTTTTCATTTTCATGAGGTCCCATTTATTGATTGTTGATCTTAGAGCCTATGCTTTTGGTCTTCTGTTCAGGGAGTTGTCTCCTGTGCTAATGAGGTCAAGGCTCTTTCCCACTTTTTCTAAAGGATAGGAGTCTTTCGCAGGAGGCCTCTAAAAGACTCTACCTATCAGGATATCAAAGGAGATGTTGAGACCCACAGCCAAACTTTGAGCAGAGTGCAGGGAACCTTTATGGAAGAAGAGGGAGATAGAAAGATCTGGAGCAGACAGTAGCTTCACAAGGAGAACAACAGAGCCAAAAACCCCTGGGCCCAGGGGGCCTGCAGAGATGGATACTATAACCAAGGACCATGCATGGAGATGACCCCTGTTCAAAGGAAGCCCATAGGTTGCTCAGTTTCTAAGTGGATTCCATAGTAAGGGGATCAGGGGCTGTCTCTGACATGAACTCAGTGACTTTCACTTTGATCACTTCTCCCTGGAGGGTGCAACCTTGCCAGGCCACAGAGGAAGATAATCCAGCAGTCCTGATGAGACTTAGTAGGCTAGGGTCAGATAAAAGGGGAAGAGGTCCTTCCCTATCAGTGGACTAGGCGCCCATGGGACTAAGAGGACACAAGCAGGACTACAGTTGGGATACAAAGTGAATAAATTGTTATAAATAACAATAATAAATAAATTAATTAATTTTAAAAAAGAGGAAACTTGATTCTCTCCTCAAGACCACCAACAGTCACATTCAACTTGCCTGAGTAAGGGTAATTTCTTCTGTGCGTTTACAAGTCTCAAAATACGACAGGAAGTGATGAATCTTTTACATGCACATGGGTGCTTGCCTAATTTGCATACCATTGCTTATTTTCCTGGAAATATTAGATAGAAAATGATGGATGTCTTATAAAGTTTGTTTATTTAGATAAGCTATTGTGCTTGCTCCAGCTTCCTCCCAGTACTTGTAGGTAAGACCCTATTGCAGAAGACACCTCATTTAGACACAGGACTTTGAGGACTCAAGCAGGGACCGACCTGGAAGCCAACAGTGTTTTCCCAGTGGAAATCAAGAGAAAGCCAATTATACCTGTGTTCCCCAAAGACCTCAAGATACATCTTCCCATAAGGGAAGAATTCTGTTGGGTCTTTCCAATCACAGTAGAGCATTATCCATCATGTCAGTGCTAAGTAATAGCTGGTACTTTGAATGTCAATTCCAGATTAAGTTTTCTCTGTGAGGGAGTTTCGGATCAGGTTTCAGAAACCCTATTTAATTTGTTTTGTTGTTGTTTTGTTTTAATTTATTGTTCTCAATGTCCCAGGTGAAATACATCTCTAGACAAGTGGAGATTCCCTGTGCCCTGGAGCAGCCTGTAGTTTAGGAAATGAGAACTGGAAATCAACCATAAGATTTGTTCCTCACTTGCCTGACTTTAAAAGGGACCCACAGAAGAAGGAAGAAGAGAGTAAAGCAATGTAAGACTGTTAAACTTCCACAGCATTTTTTTATAGTGAATAGTATATATATAATATATATATATATATATATATATATATATATATATATATATTATATAGTATATAGTATAAGGGTTGCTACTGTGGCTAGATAATGTTGAATTCTCAGAACGTATTCACTCTTTTCTTCTTCCTAAGTATGTAAATGAGAGTTCTTCATTCTTCCTATTAGGGAATGAAAGCTCGAAGAAGCCAAAACGGCATATATATTTCAGACACAAGAGACCAGAAACAAACAAGCTTTTATTTTAGAACTAAGTATTTTTATGATATAATTAGACTAACTAGAAAATACACTCAGCGGAGACTGAGTTCAACAGGGAGAGTTCATAGCAACCTCCAGACTATGTCAGAGAAAGGCCAATGGTTCTCCAGGTTCAAATAAAACTGAAAGTAAAACCTGACAGTAGGTTTTCTAACAAGAGCCTTGTGGTGTGTCTTTGACATAAGAGAGAGAGGTCAGTTTTCCACATCCACCATAGGGTCCTGTGCTTCAAAGGTGAAGTGTCATGCACTCTGCAGCAGTCACACACTGCTTGCCCACTCTAATTGCCCAGTGTCCTTTCCTTCAGATGCCCACAGCCCCTGTGTCCTTGCTGGACTTTGCAACATAAATGAAATTCAGGGCACTGAGCAGGTTATACAGCTTTTCTTAGATGAGAAGGAAAAATACTTGAAGCAAAGATTTGAACCATAAAAACGTATTCTTCTGGAGCTAAGATGTTTGCCTCTAGGCACCATTCACTTGGAAAGATCTATTTTAAACGTAGACCTATTGATTGCTCGCCTTACAGTTGAGGCATTTTCCCCAAAGAATGAAGAACTCAACACAATGTGGTAGAAACCATTATTGAAATAGATGTGTCGTAATTTTTCTTCTTTCATTACTTAACTTCATAGAGAAGGATGTAGGAGCCAACAGCAAAAATATCCAGATTTTCAAGGCTGTTCTGTGTGCACTAAGGCCTAAAATAGCAATTTGTAGCTGTTATACAGAGTTTCGGATAGCAAAGTTTTCCTGAGTATATTACCTTTTCAGGGTAGAGATATCTATGTATCTATGTATCTATGTATCTATGTATCTATGTATGTATCTATCTATCTATCTATCTATCTATCTATCTATCTATCTATCTATCTACTTTCTATCTATTGATGTATTATATACTTATCTAAATAGCAATGAGATGTGTTATATCTACATTGAACTTAAAGATTCACCATTTCACTGTGAATGAAAACATAATATAATTTCCTGGCGGAGCATGTCACTAGTCAATCTGTCAATACACCATCCTATTTACACATTAAAACTTAAATATATTAAAATCTGTAGAATTTAGCAGGAGCATTTGAATGAGATATGCAGATACAAAATTAAATCTTATACATTAAATTCAGTAAGAGGAGGACACATCTGGGCTTGGGTTTAATAGTTTGTGGCAAGCAAGTAGCGTCATGGTTGAATGGTAGAAGAAACACAGATATCACAAACGTCTTGATTGAAAATTTTGTCTCTGTGTGTATGTTTGCGTGGTCCTTGTGCACATGTGTCCTTATGATCATAGCAATAAAGAACTATGATACAGCGAGTTTTTTAGTGGATTTGGCTGGAGGATGTCACTGACCGAGTTTGATATGTGGTTTATTTCCAGGTTCCTGGAAGGTTTAAGAAAGACTCATATGAGAATCTTGGAAGCAGTAGATTGGGACTCCAGTAATAGAATCCCTCAAATGGATATTGTTTCACACGATAAAGGTTTAATCAGTAACCTATATCCAGAATTTGGCAAAGTCACTATGGTAGCAGCTGCTTTGAGGAACAGTCATAGAATCTCAAATTTTCAGTGAAAAAAAAAGTACTGCCTATGTTTGTGAAGAACATAGAGGATTTATAGAATTTATAAGAAAACAACACAGAGAGGTGAGCGTTATTCACTAACCTGGAAATATATGCATTTGATCATGGTTTTGTTTGTTTGCTTGCTTGCTTTCTGAAGACATGCATTGCCCTGTAGCTCTGAATTGCCTGTGTGGCCCAGGATAGGAAGGCTTCAAACCCTTATCAATCTTCCTGCCTCAGTGCCCTGAGTCCTAGAATGCATGCATAACTATTCCTGGTCCATGTCGTCAATTCGCACTGTGAATCATGTTCATGTTGAAATCTGAGTTTTATTATCATTCTATGATCAGTTTATTATAATGGTTGCTAACCTGACCTATAGGTTGAAGTTCTACCTGCCAATTTAAAGATAGGTCTTCTGGGAGATAATGAAATGAAATAATAGATGTGAGAGCCTGTAATATGGTCAAGTCACCTCCAAAGACAGCAGAGATCTTGTTTTGTTTCCTCATTTTCGTTTATTTGTGGTTATGTGCAATGGCAATATAGAATTACTGAGATGATAGTAGGTGAATGTAACCCAAGAAAAGATATCTCCACATAAATCCTCTTTATGTAACACATTAAAATTATATGTTCCAGAATTTACAATCTCTGTTGCTTAAGCCACCAAGTTTATACAATTTTCTGAAAAATGAAAGTGTAAATCTTTAGTAAATTGGAATTAGAAAAAAAAATACTAATCCAAACCACTCCAAAATTATCTGCAGCTTTGTTTCTGTTTTTCTAGCTAGCAACTGTCCTTTTCATCAATCTGTATGACTTGGTCCAAGATTCCCCCATATCTGAAGGTGTTAAATGTTAAAGAGAAAAGTGTGGCTTCTTACATTTGGAAATTGGTGAATTTATTACATTCACTGATTTAAGGCTTGATCCCACTTTTTGTAAAGTCAGTTTTGATGTTAGCCTAATTATTGTCATTGATCATTATTGTTAAAATTAATAAACACTAATGAAAGTGCAAACAAAATTAAAGCACATTTTTTAAAGTTTGAAAATATTTTGCAATGTATGTTAATTTGTTTTTTTTTACAGTTGAATTACAACTGTAATCCAACAACATCAACAAATAAATCACAATGCTAATATAGCATGCTGCACATACAGAGTTTCAATATTCAGAGATGCTTTATCTATAACATTTTATTATTTTATTCTATTCCATAATTTATGAGCCCTGGAACATATGAATAACTATAGATTGTGCTTATTTTAGGAATTATTTACTTTCTTTATATATAGTATTAGAACAGTAATTAATAATGAATTAAAATTTAAACAACATTGCTTTCTTTGACTATGCTATTCAAAGTGTCCTTTCCCAGCACTAACTTGATTTTGACATGCACTCTGTAAGGGCACAGTTTTCCATCATGACATCCTTTGTCTCAGTGTGTTTGAAGAGGGTAGTTATATTTGATTATTATTTGAATTTTAAATAATATCTTAATGAACCAGAATGAAGACAAATGAACTATATTTTTCAAAGATCTCAGATCATAAACCAATCGCAGTATCATAGTTTACCTCCATAGGAACTAAAACTGTCTTAACTTTATATTATTTGGAATAGAATAATAACCTCGGGTTTTTCTTCTTCAGCTCCAAATATTCTTTTTGTCTTTGTTCTTACTGGAAGATAGTTCTATATGAAAAAGTATAATTTATTCTGTTTGTGTGTATTCACATATAAATTCTGAAGTAAGAACAGCATACATGTGTACGATATAAGAGAACCATTTAATGTTTAGCTAAAATGACTAAGAGATTAACAACAAGGAAGTACTCAAAGGACAGTGCTTAATTCTCATTCAGAAGGGCAAACAGGATAGACATCAGAAGTAGAAGACAAGGAACAGCACAGGTGCCTTCCACACAGGACCTCAGAAAGACTCTACCCAGCAGGGTATGGAAGGAGATACTGAGACTCATAGCTAAACTTTGGGCAGAGTATTGGAATCATTATGGAAGAAGAGGAAGAGGGAAAGTCCTGGAGGGGACAGGAACTCCACAAGGAGAACAAGGGAGCCAAAATATTTGGGCCCAAGGGAGCCTGCAGAGACTGATAGTCCAACCAAGGACTGTGCATGGAGAGCACCTAAACACTCCTGTTCAAAGGAAGCCCACCCATTGGCTACTCAGTTTCCAAGTGGGTTCCCTGGTAAGGGGTGAAGGGGCTGTCTCTGACCTGAACTCAGTGGCTGGCCCTTTGATCACGTCTCCCTGGGGGATCAGCCTTACTAGTCCACTAAAGAAGATGATGCAGCCAGCCTTGATGAGACCTGATAAGCTAGGGTCAGAGAGAGGGGAGGAAGTTCTTCCCTATCAGGGGACTAGGGCATAGGGGAAGAAGAAGAAGAAGAGTAGGTGGGACTGAGAGGAGAAAAGGGAGGGGGCTACAGCTGTATGCAAAATGAATAAATTGTAATAAACAAATTTCAAAAATGTACTACTTGTTCTTTGTTCTTTCATACCAGTATAAAAGTTTGTCTTATTTGTATTAGCCTATTCGGTTTTTCTTGATGGAAAACTCAAAGGTAATATTTACAGAACACATATCTTCATAACAATACAAATCCGCCTTGAAAGACACTAATAAGATTCTTTCCTTCCTCACTGCCTAACTATGTCAAGGATATAAAATGAAAAGAAGTGTTGTAACCACAAACAATCTCTGTGACTTACACATTCCCAAGTACTTACAGGCAAGGCGTCGGTAAATGAACCAATACTAGAATAAAAGCTATGGGCATTAGGGCTGGGAACACTTCGGTCATGTTTATGTCCTCAGAGTAACACAGCGTGCGTTCTCAGATGCTAAGGTTCTACGATCATGTATTTACTTATTTGGGAGGCTAATAAATAGCATTATCATCCTGTCTCGGGATTTGGGTCAAAAGGAGGAAGAAAAAAAATAACATATATTAGAGTTTCCTGAAAAGAAACAAAAACTTAAGGAAAATAGAAGGCAGGATCTTGCACATTTCAATTCTCATTCATTCAGAAGATAACATGAGTGGCTAAATTGACAACAATCAGACTATAATTTCACATTTCATGAAAGGCATCCAGCATATATGGTGGACCATTTACAAAGGAATCAGATTTACTCTATACATAGTTGGAAAAGGATGTGATAGGTCTATTGTATTCATAGAATTCTCTTTATTTCCTCTTTGAAGATATCTGCCTACTCCAACCAGGAAAAGTTCCCTTAATACAGTTGTGAGCCAGTAAGAAAGTGCCTGAAAAACTCATTTTTTTTTTTTTTTGGCCTGGTGTAAGTGGGTTATACATTTATACTTAATAAAATTCACTTATTAAAATTTACATAGAGAATAAAAATGTTTAAAGCTTGAAATTCTTTGTAAAATTTCATACAATAGAGATCAGCTGATGAAAAAGCTGATCTTAAGTTGTTACTTAAGTTGTGGTAGGGAGGGCTGTTTTGACAAGGTCGGTAGCCTTTAATGACATAAACAATTGTCATTCATTGGCTATTGGCTGCTTTCTGCAAGCAATTCACTGTTATGAAACAAAGCAATAAAAGTTGAATATTAAACTTTGGTATTGCTCTTGTCTCTTCTTTTACTCCTATAGTTCTTTTGGTAACAGAAGATTAGTCAATTTTTTTAATTTAATTATGTGAGTGATGGTCTCTTTCAAGGAAAGTAAATGTTAGCATTAGAAAAGAATAAGGAAAAAAAGGCTCTCTGACAATGCTATAAATTCTTACCATTTTTAGATCTTGGATCTACTAATGTCTGAAGGTATATTTGAAAACTCATTGTAAAATAGTCTTGTACAGACATAATAGGGTGGCTTAGTGGTTAATAAATTAGCATAATTTGTTTAAACAATGGCTAGAATATGTCACCATTGTCATTGTAGGTTTATAGGTCACAAAGCATATGAACTTTTTGTGACAGTAAACTTTAGTGGTGGTGGAGGTTTACAGGTTTATCAGATAGGCGGTAACTTTCTGTTCCAAGCATTGCGGGCAGCATTCGTGGTACAAAACCATCTCTTTCTTATAACTCTATGAAATATTGCAATGATTTCCCACAGAAGCTACTTAAAATTGTGATAAAATCAGGCTAAGAGCAGACTCCTCCATCAGGCTACCTTTGCTTCAATCACTAGGCACAAATTAATGATAAACAACCTTCTATAATGTCAACACTGCTTACCCATGTCTTTACTGCCAACTCCTACTCCCTGAAATTAGAATCACCCGGTGATGGACTTCTGAGCCTTCTTTAAGGAAATACCCAGCTTATGGTGACTGAAGTGAAATATCAAGCGTCGTTGTATCCAGGACCTTTGTGTAGGCATGTGCTCTTCTGTAAGTGTGGAGAAAGCCAGTGATCACCAACATGGATGTCTTCACTGCTTTCTTCTGCATTTGTGTACAAGGAGTAGCTGCCTCAAGCTCCTGCTGCCTTGATTCCCCCCCCCCCCCATGATGAGCTCTTCCTGGAACTGTGAGATGAAATAAGTATTTAACCAGGTGAAAGACGCTAAAGCATTTTCTAAATTCCAACGTTATTAATTCAGGTCATTAATTTTCTAGAACAACTCATAGAAAGACCCTACTTGGGATGACACTTTTGTATAGCATGTTGGTCAATCTTACATCACTATAACAAAATACCCTGAAATTAGAAATTTATTAAGGTGGAAGTATTTAGTAAGAATTATAATTTTAGACGATTCAGTCTATAATTTGACAGACTAATTGTTTTTAGGTCTCTGGTGAGGTTGTTCGATGATGGTGGCAAGGAACAAATAGGAAAGAAAACCAGTTGCTTCGTGGTCAGGAAACAGAAGACTAGGAAGCAGCGAGAGTCTCACAGTAGCTGCTGTAATACCATCCTAATCAACCTCCAAGTGGCTCTTACCTCTTAAGGATTCCTTCTATCACTTTCAACAGCACTACGCTGGGGACCCTGGCTTTAACATATGGGCCTTTGGTGACATGTAACACCCAAACTATAGTATATATCAATTCCCAAAGAGAAATGTCTAAATGGTTAGGAGTGCTGGATGCTCTTTCAGGGACCCATATTCAATTCCCAGTACAGAGAGGCCAGATTTTTGGAGCTACAATTCCACATGGCGGCTCACAGCCATCTGTAGCTCCAGTTCTGGCAGCATCTGATACCTTCTCACACACCAGGCACATGCACGCTATCCAGACAGACATACAGGCAAAACACCTATGTCTATAAAATAAAATTTAAAATGAAATTTAAATTTAAAATTAAACAAAATTAGAACAACACAAAATAAATGGTCTCAGGAGATTGCCCTGCAAGCTCTCGCAGTCTCCTTTCTTAATTCAAAACAATGTTAACAGTTACTTAGAAATACAAATTATAACTAAGAAAAAAGTTACTAAAGCATATGTATTATAGGTTAGCTAATAATAACGGTTATGTCATATTAGTATAGACAGATTGCTGCTGATCATAGTAATGATGATAATGGGGAGAATAAGGCTGTTTCATAAAAATTATGGACAGTACTCTGAAGTTTTTGATGTAATTATTGTCCTGCTTAGACTCATTGTAAAGCATTTGGTAGTGGACATGTGTATATTTTTATTCTTACTTACACAATCTAATCTGATAGTATAAGTAATAGTAAAAGGTGT
The DNA here is from genome assembly GCF_907164565.1 of Psammomys obesus. Taxonomy (NCBI): domain Eukaryota; kingdom Metazoa; phylum Chordata; class Mammalia; order Rodentia; family Muridae; genus Psammomys; species Psammomys obesus. The sequence goes on along the minus strand of NW_026592118.1, from coordinate 26,940,615 downwards.
TATTTATGAAAATGTACAATAAAATATCATCTATAGTGGCAAAAACTCAAGAGAGGTCTAAAACTATATCATGAGGAAGAATACCATAAATTATGGCATATTCACTGATACATCATTTCAAAATTTAAGTCTTAATTAAGAAACAGTAAAATGAAAAAGGAAGTAAGTGACAATAGGAAACCTAGAAAATATAGAATATGAAATCACAAGTGTTTAATTGTTTCAGTTTTGACAGTTCTGGTATAGGCAAATAATACTTTTTGTCATTCCTTGGCTAAAAAATGAGACAAATAGATTAATGCTCTTTAGCTTGATACTGTATTTTTGCCATGCTTCATTATGAGGCAAATGCTGTCTATACACTTTGACTGAGGAAAAAAAATGATAGGGACAAATTTTGGATATATAAATTTGTGTTTCAAACATTCAATTTCACTTTTTTTCTGAAATACCCATTAACGGCCTGCTCCTCAAACAAGATGCTGAACTTGCTTTCTCTCAAATAGAATACTTTCTTTGGCACAGATTCCTGCATTGATTAGAGCAAACAAAGTAATTGTGTGGCTCCAAATCTTTTCAATTTGTGAGACTTTTCCTCCACATCACAGTTGGTTACTAAATCCTAATGCAGCTGCCACCCACGAATCCAGAGCAGGCGGAATAAAACTGCCGTTGGTCAGGGTTCAGGCTGCATTTGCCTCTTCGCCATTGACGTGCAGATCGTAAAATCTCAGCTCTGACAACGCTGGCGTGTGAAGAAAATTGATGAGGGCAGAACATCTAAGGAGCAGAAGGAGAACAGGCATGCGAGGATCCGCTGGAAGCACTGAAACATCTTTATAGGCAGTGACAGCCCAACCTCATGCTGCCACCAAGAGTGAGACAGTTCAATTTAGAACCGAGCAATTAAGACCAATGCTGCAATCCAGAGCCTGGTCTTCCTAGGAGAAAGAAACACTAGAATCATTCTCAAAGAAACCTTGAGCTGCGTCATAGCTTTGGCAAAAAGACTTATCTACCATACTTAACTGATAATTAAAGGTTTTGGTACTGGCTGGCAGCCCATTAGAAATCAATGACCTTTCTCAGCTAGCTTAGATTTGTCCCTTTTTTTTTTTTAAGATTTATTTATTATGTATACAGTGTTATGCCTGCATATGTGCCTGCAAGCCAGAGGTGGGCAGTAGATCTCATTCATGATGATGAACCACCTTGGGGGTGCTGGGAATTGAACTTAGGAGCTCTGGAGGAGTAGCCAGTGCTCTTAATCGCTGAGACAAAAATTGCTAAGATTTTTATTTGAAGAACTTTTACAAATTGCATTCTATTATTCAGTGAAATCACCATTTTGTTATGTAAAGAAATTTTGAAATAATTGAGGTAATAGATAACAAAAAGTTTGATGAGCAGCTGCTGCCAATGAAAGAAATATTAAAAACATCTGAACAACACAATTATATAAACAAATCACTTATTAATAACTAGTTAAGCTGGGTGGTAGTGAACCCTGGAGTTGATAGTCTTGGATGAGATACTATTTCTTTGAAAAACTTATAACAAGCTATAGGTTTGTTTTATATTTAACTGATTCTCCAAACAGTTTTTATTCTCAGAAAAGAGATTCATTCATTTTCTGAAATCAGATTTTGTAAATTTATGAACATGTATGTATTAATCGCTTATGGCAGAAAGGAGAATTTAACCAGAAACAGTCGTGTTTACATTGGTATTTCCTTAATCTATATGCCACTATTTTTTTTTATTCTATGAACATCACTCATATTTTAAACTACTCGTTTTAACAAATTCTATGCCTGAAGCAATAGCCCCGTCTTACATCAAGATATGTTTAAAGGAAATGGATGCTGTAAGGTAACCCATTCTAAGAAAGCATTGTGTTTTTTTTGTTGTTGTTGTTGCCATTTTGTGTTCAAATCATGTATTGCGAGATAAACAGGCAATACCAATCAGTCAGCAACTTCTTACTCAGACCACTTCCCGTAGTAGAATAAGCACAGATTTTGTAACAAAACAGAGGAAGCAAGTCTCTATGGGTCCTTCCATTAGAAGCAGACTACTGTGAACCAACTTCCTTGGCACTTACCGTTATTTATCTTAACACACGTTAGTTGTGCCTGAGTACCTGTACCACTGCCATCGTGATTTGCCTCTAGTACCCAATTAAAATGAGCTATTAATGCTTACAGGAGTCACTCTCAAGTCTGTCCTACTAACCATGAGAAGCAGTGGGCACATCATGCATGCACAAGTAAAAGTATCACACCGAATGGCTATATTGCCCATACTGTGCACAATCACTAGAATTATATAGGTTATAAAATGAGTATGTGCAGATTGATGTAAAGTTTAAAATAGATATCAACATGTAAGCTGTGTCAATGAATTTTAAATCAATGAAGTATGTCAGAACTTATAGATATTTTAAATTAGAAATAATATCACAAATTAAAAAAATTATCAATTAATCAACAAGTACTTTTTATATCTTCTTCCTGAAAAAAAATATAAGTTTGAATCCCAAAATATAATTTACTCGATAAATTACAAACTTTCCCCATTGGTGCTCAGCTACGTAATATTACCTCAAATAACAATTGATCTGAGACTCTTTAATATGGGCAGCTATTGTTCTCCTAAAATACTGTAGAGTATCATATTCTCCAAATTATTCTAGAATAATCACAAAAGCATTGAAAGTAGGAAAAACATCATGCAAAAAATATTCCTCAAAATTTTTGTTTCTAAGAAGATGAAATATAAAATGTACAAATGAAAGCATAACACTGGGAATAGAATTGTTTAAATGAAGAATTCTGGATTGAACATTAAATTTCTGACTGTTGGACACTCAGAAGATATTTTGATTGAGCTCCTTATTAAACAAATGCAGATAACATAGGGATCATACCTCAAAATATATAGGAGAGCATCAGAATAAAAATGGGTTTTCCAAGGCTTCAAAAAGCATATAATCATAGAGTAAAGATATCAGTGATAAAATGTGTCTAATAACTGATTCCTGGGTTACTCCAATGAATAAAGTTTGGATGCATAAAGAATCTTAGGGGGAAAAAGCTTCAAGGAGAAGTTATTGATCTTTGAAAAGAACCAAAGCACAGAACATGCCAGAGGAAATGATGAATCACCTCAAATAAGAAGAATGACATATGGTGTTGAAAGCTAACCTGCTTATGATGGGCTCATGAAATTCTATTCCCAGTGTTATGCTCTCACAGGCAAGTCCGGCCTGATGACAATGTCCTATATTCAAACATCTTTTGCCCTAAGGCTTTAAGTAAAATATACTTAAACTGAGTTTTGTTAATTCAGTTATTCCAAACTTTCAACATCCCTTGCATAATGCATTTCATGTCCTGAAGATTCAATTCCAAAAATAAAATGAAATACTCATTCTTGGATTGAAATAGTGGGAATTGGTGGGGTGTATGAAATTTGTATAATCTTAAAAATGATTTGCTAGAAAAAAAAGTGGGGAAGAGTCTTGAACTCATTCCACAGGAGACAACTTCCTGAACAGAACACCAAAAGCACAGGCTCTAAGACCAACAATCAGTAAATGGGACCTCATGAAACTGAAAAGGTTCTGTAAAGCAAAGGACACTGTCATCAGAACAAAATGACAGCCTACAGACTGGGAAAGAATCTTCACCAACCCTATATCTGACAGAGGGCTAATATCCAGGATATAGAAAGAACTCAAGTAGTTAAAAAGCAACAAATCTCAGGGTCATTACCTTACCCACATCAGAAAGACAATACAGCCACTCCTGATGAGACATAGTGGGAACTGGAGGAGGGCCTCCCCTATCAGTGGACTTGCATGGGGCCATGAGAGGAGATAAGGGAAGGAGAGTAGGATTGGGAGTTGTCAAGGGAGGGGACTACAGCTAGGATACAAAGTAAATAAACTGAAATTATAAATAAATAAATAAATAAATAAATAACACTTTGTGTAGTCTTAATGAAGTTATAATTGAGAAGCTAAAGAAAATTTTTGTTTTGGTGTTATAAAATAACTGCACTGTCCTAATTTCTCCTGGTAATCAATATTGGAAAATACATATAAACATGTTTCCAGAGGGAGAAAAGTTCTCAGTAACTAGATTCATCTCTCATATTTTCACTCATTTCATTTCATTTTAGTGTTCATTGACTAATCACACAAACACCTATGTTAGGACTGATTAACTTAAGAGTGACAAACTGTTACTTTCCAGTAAGTTCCTTCTACAGTGTATTGTCTTTACTTTCTTAAATATTTGGAAATATGGAAGAACTTCATTTTCCCAATACTATGAACTATATAGGATAAAAGTGAATTTAAAATATATTCATAATGAATGAGGTAACCCACAGAGTCTTTAAACTCTCTTCTAAAGTTGCCGTGCCATATCCACACCAAATGATTTGCTTGTGTCTGATAGAATGAGATGCCAAAACACTTGGTAAGATGTTTGCCTGATGAGTTGTTCGCCAGACAAGTCTTCACAGTGTGCAGGGTTAGTGTTCCTATCCCGAACGACTTTCATTTATTTATTGCTGAGTCACTTTACAATATTTGAGGTTTTCCTTTAGACTTTGAAGTATTTTTAAAATCCATTGGGAATTCATTCACATTTACCAGGTGTAATAAGAGAGAACTACCTCAAGGGTCTATGGCAGCCATTTTTATATGTGTCCAAATATTTCATGATACAAAAATGATAGGTAATGAGAACAGAGCTCAAGCCTGGCAAATTTCATGTGAAATGAAAGAATCTCATGTCAATGTCTCTGACAACACAGACACCATGTACTCTTTCAGTTCAATCTAATTACTATTATCATTGCACTCAGTTTTTAGAAAAATCTTGATTTCCTGTTCAGATAGTTTCCGATAATATAGGTGACAAGAACTTATCTGGACAGTGACTCTGTGAGGGCTCCATCAATAACCAGTACATGTCCTCAGGTACTTGTATGTATTGGAATAGTTGGGAAAAGTAACTCTTTAGCACGTCGAGGGTTTCACTAAACAGGTTATCATAAAGCACAGAACCTAGGGCAGAAGTCTAGCAGATGATCGGTGTCTGAATTATTTCTCTTCTTCAAACATGGACTCGGGCACTAGGACAGAGGACATCACAGAATCCTGTTACTATTAAAGCAGGTGTAATGAGAGAAAAAAATGAAAATTCATAACTGTGGTGCTTTTATATTAGAATAAAGCAATTGGACAGTAAAGGATGTCATTGATATGGCTCAAAAACAAGAGCTGCTTAAGTATGATGACACCCACATATAATTCTAGAACATGAGAGGCAAAAGCAGGAGGCTGAGCAGTTTGAATTTAGTTGAAATAAGAATCTGGAAAAGGAGAAGGAGGAGGAGGAGGAGGAGGAAAAGAAAGAGGAAGAGGAAAAAGAAGGAGGAGGAGGAAGAGAAGAAGTCAATTCCAAGCACATCTGGTCTAAGATTTGGCACAAATAGCAAAGGAGGGTTCATATAGCTATCCTAAATGATACAGAGACAAAAAAAACATTTAAAATTAATGAATAATTAATAATAGTTAAATGGACTCTTAAATTAATTCTCACACCATTGGCCATATTTGATTAAAAATATTTCCTAGAAAGGTGAGTTCTTTTCAGAATTGTTATTTGGAGATCTGGAAACAACCCAGATATCCTTCAACTGAGGAATGGATGCAGAAAGTATGGTACATTTACACAATGAAATATTTCTCAGCAATTAGAAACAAGGAAATCATGAAATTTGCAGGCAAATGGTGGGGTCTAGAAAAGATCATTCTGAGTGAGGTATCCCAGAAGCAGAAAGACATACACAGTATATACTCAGTTATAAGTGAATATTAGATATATAATATAGGATAAACCTACACAAATCTGTACACCTATAGAAGCTAGGCCTGAAGGAGGACCTTGGGTAATATGATCAATCGTCACTCAGAAAGACAAACAGAATGGACATTGGAAGAAGAAGAAAACAGGAAACAGGACAGGAGCCTACCACAGAGGGCCTCTGAAAGACTCTACCCAGCAGTGTATCAAAGCAAATTAAAAGGTTTTAATTAAAATATTTTCAGAATTTACATTATAGTAATCATACTGAAAATCATTATATTATATTATATTATATTATATTATATTATATTATATTATATTATATTATATTATATTATATTATATTATATTATATTATATTATATTATATTATCAGAAAATACATTTTAAAAACTATAGTTGTGTTAGAGCATTAAAATTACATTTTAAAAGTAAAAATAAGATATCGTATAGTATATGTATTATGTAACATATACATGCAACAAATACATCTCTAGAACGTTTTTAAATGATATTTATTTTGAGTTTGAGGAAACAGATTTATTTGATAACACTCAAATGTTATGAAAAGTCTAAGAAATCCAACCCCTTAAATATATACTATAAATATATACAGTAACAAATAAAATGTTAAATGCATTATAATCCAACAGTGTAAAATACAGAATATTTTCGCAACATTTGTACTTGATTTAATCCTTACATTTTGGTTCAATTTTTGTTATAAATATGTCACTAACACTCCTATATTTTTAAGCATTTTATTGAAAAAAATATTATTGCATTGAACTACAGTCCAAGTAATTTATTCAACAATCTAAAAAAAAAAAAAAAGCTTCTTTGCATGTACAGTAGTGCAATTTACTTAGCCACAGTATAATCAAAATTGCTTTGAACAGAGAATACAAAATAAAGTGATTGGCTTATACATATTGCAGACCATCTTTTCGTATCACTTAAGGTAAGTACTTTTTTTTAGGGTTCGATAAGGGGGAGCTTTGTTGTACAGAGCTACACAACCAATTTAAATTTCAGCTACTTAAAGAGTCTCTCACCTATTAAAGCAAACGACTGACCAATTTGCACAGGCTTAAAATTGTTTCTTAAAATTGATTGTCTCAATATGATTATTTTAAAAAGATAACACTGTAACAAATGTTCTGTTTCCAACAAATGAATTCAACAACCTAAGAACAAAGGGTATATTAAGAACACACACACAAACAAACATACGCATTCATACATGTTACACTTTTTCTGAATTCCTGTATTGTTTTTTTGTTTGTTTGTTTGTTTCTGTTAAGGTTTTCCTTGATCTCAATATATAAGAGAAGTGGTCAGTTGCAAAAGGAAGAAGTGACTTTGAGAAAGGAATTCAAAAATTGGATTGGAATCACTTATTCTTATATATAGCTTCCGAGAATGAAAATGACCCTTTAGCTTATCTCTCAAATATCGGCTTATTCTAAACCTAACCCGTTTTTCCATCGGTACCATTTATAATAGAGTTTAAGTCCCGAAAGTACCCCACTCATCACCAACTATCCATCTAATGGGAGTGGATAATATTTTTGCTGGAACAAAATGATAACCTTTGAAAATCCCCTGACCTGACCCACGCTTATTGGCTGGAGAACTGCCATTCCAAACTTTCCATCTTACCGAAGGGCTTCCTGTGTGAAACACAGAGAGCACGCATGCATCTCTCCAGCTTCTGCATGAAGATGGTCACCCTCTGCGTTGTAATAATGTTTCTGTTAGTCAGCGGGAGTGCATCCCACTTTAGGAGTTCATAATTCAGGGAACCCTACTTCAGCCTCTTCCTTAGTGCTGCTGAGGCCGAGAACACTTAGATCATTACCACACTTAATTAGACTAGCTGCCTACACAGAGGTGTGAGATGTGGGCCTTGATGGTGTGATTTCAGAAAGCTGGATCTGATATATCCAATTTTTTTTTCAGAATATTTAACAACCATCCTTGAAAATCATAAGAAATATTTTTAAGAAAAGATATAGATTTGTACTGTGTTTTTGCATTACTGTCAACGTTACCCCAGCAACTTTTTAGACAGTCACTCTACTAACATCCTGGGAGGGATGTTTCATTTATTACGATATAGTGTTCTGTAATACTCGTGGTATTCCAGCATGCCTGTCTGCAGACCATCTTGGTATCTCCAGTTACCTTATCGAATGCTTGAAGAATAACTGTGTTTTTCACAAAACTTCAAAGTATTGTTAAATTTTTAGAAAACTGCATTGCTTCAGTCCTTCTTTCTACAGAAAGCTTTCTTCGAGGAGACAGACCATGACATGTGATCCTGAGTAACCTGACTGATTAAATATTCTATATGATGAGAATGTTTTATAGGGTTAGTTCTTTAGAAACGTATTTCTACCCAATGATAGCAGAGATCAACTTAGACCTGACAGAGACTGAAAAAGGTAGGCACCATGGAACCCAATTTTCTGTGACAAAGAAATCTCAGATCAGTCTGAAAAATGTCTCTCTCCAGGGTGGAGGGGCAGGGGAGATGTCAAAGCCTGAGAATTAGGAACTTTGTAAATCACTCTCTACTGTCTAATCACTTCTCAGATTTAATTATTTATAACATGTAGAAAGGTGAACTTCAAAAATTTGATAGAGAGTAGATTTTTATAGCCCCCATTGTACCTTTTTCTTGAAAAATTAAGTAATGAACTTTGCTCATTTGCCAGTTTATCACACAAAGCACTTACTTTATTGAATCCTGCATGAACTCATTGAGGCTACGTGATGGTGGAATGACTCTGAATCTTTAGGTATAAAAATACATAGACGTACTTGCATATGTGTGTGCCCATATGTGAACATATATATAAATATTTTGTAGCTTTTATCGACAGTATTTGCCTTTAGCTTTGATTCTTAGGTAGAAAAAAAACAAGGCCCAATGACTAAGTGTAAAGAGTAAACTCACAAAGCACTTATCTGATACATTTAGCATTTAATAAAAACAAAATAATGCCCAAGTCAATTATCAAATAATTTGAAGGATGTGCTACAAAAAGTCTTATCCATCAGAGATTCTGTTTTAATGGGCATCTTTTAGAAAAAGATGGTCTTCTTTCTGCTTCTGCTTTCCAAGAATGCACTCCTCTAAAGGTAAAATGGAATCTGAAATTCAACATGAGTGCTGACCTCATTGATCAGGTGGATAGAGGTTTATTAATTGTTCCTTCCCTCTATTTGATGCCACAACTTTTATACCTTGTTTTCTTCGAGTACAAGAGTTATTTTTGTTTCATTGGCCACATCTTGCTGTTGTCTGTGGTGGGATATTCAGTGAGCACTCTCATCATTGCTAGTGAAGGATGGAGCAGACATTTCCAAACTACCGGCTTACATTGATTGATCTAGCGAAGGTACCAGTAGAAAAGTTCCCTGGTTTAACCATCGGAGATTCTAGACTGTCTCCAAGGCAATTTAAAAATTAATCAAGTGATCTGTCTCTTCTGTCATAAAACTTCCAGCGACAGTTCAAGAGCACCCTGCCTTGGCTTTGTGCCATCCTTGTAATCTGATTCATGAACTAATTATCCACAGCGTATTTAGATTGGGGGGGGGCAAGTTATTATCCACATTTATAACAACACTTGCATTCATTTTCTTTTTAGGACAATTTATCCCAAATGCACTCAATTTTAATAATTACTTTTTGGAGTTATATGTAAGTATGGAGGTTCTTGCTATTTGATAAATACCTCTCTCTCTCTTTCTCTCTCTCTTTCTATTAATTTTAAGTAAGTCAGACTCTGTCCCTTATATATTCCAATAAAACTCCTCATCTACAAATGTTTGTTGTTACTTTGGTAAACACAATTGTTCTTTATGTCAATATTTTAAATTTACTTTTTCTTATTTCCCCCCGTTCTGTTTTTCTCCTTGGCAGCAAAGATTATCTTTTCTACCACATATGAAAAATCAGCTATTTAAGCTTCTTGATTTCATTGAGCAAATGAGAAATGCTAATATTGATCTCTACAGATGCGGGGAATGTGAAAATGCGGGCTGTTTCACCCGGCTGAAGTGAAATACCTATCTTCAGCGAATGCCGCTCCCTTTCCCCAAGGCTGCTATCATTTCCACCTTCATCTCATTACTAGATGTCAGACAACCCCGTTCTTTTAGTTTCCGTTTTCATAAGCCCATAGTTATGGGAAATGTAAGTAATGTTTTTATAAGGGTATTAAATTATACACCAAACACATGACAGTCCGCAAATAAAATAAGAAGTAGAAAGTCTATGGGCCAGGAAGTCTTTTGAATGAGTGTTTGATTACATGGATGGTAATTTGTTTTACCATCATAAAACTCATTCTTTCTAAGCCTTGTGCTCCTTATTCCTGAATACAATGAAGTTTCTGAGTGGTAAAGCAAATAAAACTTGATTCAATTCTTTTTTTAGTTCTTGTAATATTTGAATTCAAATATGTATGCAATGTTAATCTGTGGATATTTTCTTTTTTGTTTATCAAATGCTAATAATATCTTTTGTATACTCTGTAATAAAAAGTTTAACCATTCTTTATTCCTGATGTTATTGATTCATACAAAGTTATCTTGATATAGTTACATATGAAGGGAAGCAAAATTGTCTTTCACAGAATTTCTATAATTGTAAAGTTAGTGTAGTTTGTTTTCAGCTTGTATTAATCAGAATATTTTTTATAGCTCAAAGGTCCTATGAAAAACACATTAAAAGACAATATAATTGGTAGCACAGCCAAAGTTTAACAATAGTGACTATTCTAAATCATTGGTTCATTTTACTGATATTTTAATACTATCTGAAAAATAAAACTGAAATTCACGTTCATTCACCACTCACTCATCAAACACTTCAAACATAGGGTATTCTGTTTTTTTTTTTTTACTCATAATATTTATGATATGCCAGAATGTTTCTGTTACCAGATTATAACACTGACAACTCTCCTCAGACCATTCTTTAATACTCCCCAGAACTTCATCCCATAAATTATTTTAATTTGCTGTATTATTTTTGAGAAGTTCTTTAAAATGTTCCCATTTCAATAATGATGATACCATTTACATTTATGCATGAGTTACATTTGGAATTGGCACCATAATTTTAAATCTTACGATAACAAGAGAGACGGTATTAATGCATTGCTTTACAGGTAGAAAAAAAATCTGTGTTACTTATTCATAAGACAAGCTGTAATAGCTATTAGTTCAAGTGTAGTGCCATGTTTAAGGCCTCCTTCACGCTATTTAACTGTTGCATCTGACTGGAGCAAGAGTGATGGCAAAGATCTTGACCTTGTAGCATTGGCTGGATTAAAGGATTCAGGTGGAAGATAGAAGTTGTGGCTGGGTTTAAATGAGGACCAAACAAGGTGGGGATAAAGGCTGCAGAAGGCAGGGGCTGAAATGCTATATGCGATGGGTGAAAGGGGGCGGTGGTGACTAAGTGCAGGGGATGACCTAGGAAAGCAGTGTGTGCAGGGATAATGGCTGGAGCCATGGCTGAAAACGAAAAGGGAGTAAAGTGTGGCTGTGGTAGAGGGTGTAAATGAGCGATGGGGAGGGGACTGCTGTGAGAACTTATGGAAGCCGAAACAGCAAAATGCTGTAGGAACGTGTGGTGGATGGTGGTGATGGATGTATGCTGGTGGACTGGAACTGTCTGCACGGCTGAGGCTGGGGAGAAGGCAGGGGGCCCTGAAGCGGGCAAAACTCGGAGATGCTTTGACAGGAGCTGCTTCTGCATGTGCTGCTGTGCTTGTAGCTGAAGGAGCTTGTACTTATCCATTTCGTCGGGGGAAAATGTTATGGGCTGTTGAATTAAAGGGGGTGAGAGAGATTTATGACACACTTCTAATTCATCTTCCGCTTTGTCATTCTTCTGCATTGTTCTGTCATAGTAAGAGTTTATATTCCCCTCTACATGATTTATAGACATGCTTACATCCTGTGAGTCTAGATTTATCTGCTCCTCTTTGGTCTCTGTTGAATTGGTTACACCAGTATATCTATTAGATGGAAAAGCACCGAGGAAATCATTTGGTACTGGGTCACAGCTTTGAAGAAAAGGTTGGACTGTGCTAATTGAAGATTTAGATTGCTCTTTTGTTGTCTGGTTCTTTTTTCCACTTGAAGACTGAGAGCCTGGCATTGAATGACTTAGGCCTGTGGAGAGATAGTTTTCACATTGAGTGTCTGTTAAAATAGTAAAACCAGGTTTTTGTAAGTTTTCAACTCTTTCTTTGTCAGCAATCTGGTGAACTCTATGGCCTTTATTATCTCTTCTTTTGCACATATGTTGTCTCTTCTTCAAAAAAGGCAATGCCATTCTGTTGCTATGTTGCAGTTCAGGTTGAACTGTGTGTTGGATTTGTGAATGAGTCTCTGATTCTTTTAAACAACTGTTTGGGGAGATCCTGAACTTTTTCGATTGCTCCTGACACTTCTTGGCTTGCACTCTTTCTAGAAGACCCTTGGCTGTCAGGGATGGCCTTTCTCCATCTGGAATGTTTGACTGTGTGGTTTCTGAAGGGCCGGCTACACAGCTCCTTGGAAGGTAGTTGAGCGTGTCTGAGTTGCATTGTCGCATGCACTTGACTTTTCCCACATCACAAATGTGAAGTCTGGCCAAAGACTTTTGGCTTCTCTTGTTTTTGTCTAAGCAGTAAGCTCTCTGTCTCAAATAAGAGCCTGATTTGCTGTGCTGAGGTCCCTGACCAATCAAGAGCTTATCACTATTTGCATCAAGGGAAACCTGTGAGCCAGAATCACAATGACAAATTCTTGGGGGCTTGGGACCTGTGAACGGGTGATTTTTACCCAGCTCATACCTTTCTCTGCACTGACAGTCTCTGTGTTTTGATGGTCTTTTAGTTTTAAATAAGTCCCATCGGTTACCATTGCTGTCTCTCTGTGTATCTGAGTGAGGACAGTTACTGTTTATTGGTGCATCAGACAAATAGAGACAATTGTGCTTTCTGTTTTTCCACATGTGCCTCTCAGCTGAGTCACGTTCTCTTTCACAAAGGTAGAGCAGGTGACTGCTGTCACTGCCATTGGGCCTATAACTTGAACATATGTTTCTCCAGCTGGACACGTTTCTGGAAGCTTCATCCAGAGTTCTGGGGTGGCCCCTCAGAGGTGACACTGACGAACGTTTCCCATGATTTCTTTCCCCATTTTTGGAAGCTCCACTGGCCATGCTGGTGTTGCAGGCATTGAAACTTCCACTGATGTCCTTCCCATGTTCAGAGGGATCCCCTGAAGTGTAAGAACTGAAGTTCCAGGTACACTGATTTTCTTCTTCGGACTCTGAATGTGAACTGCAAGGATTCAGCTTATGCGTTCTAGTCCTAGAAATGTGAGGCGAGCAAGATAGACCCTCCTGAACATTATTTTGAACTGTCTTTTTGCAGCTTTTCCAGTGGACATTTGAGAGTTCCATAAATTCAATATCATCGCTATCATCATTTCCTAAGCCATCCGTTAGAGACAGATTAAGGTAAGCAGGCACTTCAGGACTTTTCATTTCCAAGTCTCTTAGACTACCATGTTCACTCATAGTAGAGTCAGAATCATTGTAGCCCAAATTATATTTTCTCTGGATCTTTTCCCAATCTGGGTTAGCCATAAGCATCTTTGGTTTCAGAGATTGTTTATCTTGGGTCAATTTTTGTTGTTCTTTAATTAAACCTGAGCCTTGGCTCTCTGTTTTTGTCTTCTTTTCCAAAACTTCTTTCTCCAATTCTATTTTTATATTCTCTGAACTATGTTCATCCTTTGCGTTTCGAGAAAGTTTGAAATCAAAATATAATGGATTACAGCCATAAGATATGCAAGGTTCTGTTCTGGTAAAGAACAGAAGTTCTGTGGGCCACTTTAGAGTAGTGTGACCATCCTTGCTCTGTACATGGATGAAAGGCAGTGTTTTGGATTTTACATCATGTGGACAACTTTCTCTGCAAAGTCTTTGCACATTTTTGCTGTCTCTTTCTACTTCATCTAGAGACTTTGCTCTGTCCTCCGTTCTAGAGTCAGGATTCCGTTGTGCTTTAGTCTTTTGTTCACTTGGTCCTGAAGGCAAAAACTCACCCAGACTTTCATACCACCTATTCTCACTATGCTTGCAAATGTTTGGTGGACCGGAGGGTTCATTTGCTTGGCATGGATGATTAATGCAGTTTTCTGAAGTATCCTTCAGTGCATTCCTAATTTCTTTCTCTCTGCTGGAAAGGGTAAAATCTGTTTCTGAAAGATGGAGGTTAGACTTAGAGAAAGCACGGTGGATGCCTGCTGAATCTTTCAGTCTTCCATTAAAAGATTCATTTTTGTTTTTTGAAAATTTAGGGTTCATCAAAAAGGTGTTGTTTAAAACACCCTCCAGATGGCTCGATGAGATGACACCTTCTTTCTTTGGAAGGTCTGGATCTTCACTTGCAAATCTGCAACACTTGCAGCTCTCTACTGCTTGTTTGACTTTATAGGTGGGTGACTTGTTACATTCATGGGTGTCTTCTGTGTTCTCGCTGAAAACCGAGGCAGAGGATTCTAATTTTAGGTAGGCTTTTTTTGAAAATGAAAATGAAACTCCTGTCCTGTGACTTGCAGTGCCGAGATCTGAAGATGTTTGTGTTGTCTTGTTTCCAAATAAGTGCCGCCTGTCTGATTGTAGCTGTTGTCGGCTTGGCGTGGCAAACCGCTGCTTATCCATGCTGCTTCTGGCCACACTCTTTCCCTTAAGGAGAAGAGCGCTCTTCATGCAGGAGACCTTTCTGCCATTCTTAACCGGGAAAATTCCCTGCTGGAGCTGCTTTTCCATAGCTATCCTTGGGGCTTTGTATGCTGGTCCATTTCCAGAAACGCTGTAAATACAGTAAATATTTAAATGAGTAGGACATTAGCATAGGAATCAAATCTATGTGCAAACAACATTCCATAGTATTTCTACACTGAGTTATTTTTCTATTTATTGGTGAACATTATTTTCTACAAAGTAACCATTTTATCATGCATGTACAAGTCAGTATAACTGCTGTATAGTGGCTACTTCTGAAACGCTCTGTTTAATTTTGTTATTTAAAAGTTTAAAAAAGCCGTAACAAGTAACTGTCTTATGTGAAAGCAGCAAAACAAAGGCAAATAGAGCATTTACGCCACAATATACCCCTTAGAACCTTATGATCCTTTGGAATTCGGCTTTAACATGGTTCATAGTCTTCCAACCAACACATTCCTAGTAGGTAAGAAATTAAAATTTGCAAACTGTAAAAACAGTTTTAATTTTATGTTTCAACACTTTTAGCATCCAATATTTACTCCTTCAAAAGTCTTTCCACTTGATTTCTGCTGAAGCAAGGCGTTCGGTAGGTGGCTAAGGGACGCAGTGGCATGCAGCTCAGTACAGCATTCTCAGTGTTCCCAGGCACTTCCTGCTTCTTCCTCCCCAGAACAGCTTTATGCTAATGGTGCATGCTTTGTCTTTTGAGGCTTCTTCGAGATTGTTTATTTTGCTGAGGTTCGTTAGGGATTCAGACATAAAGCATAAAGTAAACATAGACAGAAATTTTAGGTTAAAATTAGTCTTTCCACACCCTCTCTGCTACCTCTTTCTTACACAGTGATGTTGATGCCTTGGGAAAGGAAATGCCACTACATCACTTATCACTTTTCCAACTACTTATCTTAAACGCCGTGCTGTTATTTTTTTCATGTGTCTGGAAGCACAATTAATTTTGTTTTCTTCCTTTTTTTTGTTATTGCTTCTCACTTGTTTCTTGGCTATAAGATACTTAAACTTTAAAATGTATTAATTAAATTCTGAAGGACTAACTAAATACTTATCCTTATAGCCACACAAAAGTGTAGCTCTCAATCCTGCTCAAAGAATATTCTTTTTGCAGCAGATGGAGACTATTTCAGAAATCCACACCTGGTCAAAATGCAGAAAATAAGTGACTGTGGGGTAGTAAGCTTTACTTGATACAGTTGTAACACAACACCTCCACTCAGAGAAAAGTCACACAGTAGAAAAGTCACCGGTTGTTGGAGCTAGAGGAACACAGTACCTGCTGTGGGATATTGTCCCATGATAGGGAAACTATCCGTGAACTCTCAATACTAGGGCTGCATAAATAAGACCAGTACAAATGACACCAGTTGACATAACAACATGAATGGAAAATTTTTCACAAGACCTCATTTTCTAGTAGAAGAGATACAGACAATCCGTGGCTTCTGAAAAGAGGGAATCAGTTTTCTGAAAGGAAAACTCCCCTGGTGTGCTATGCAAAGCCACCTCATCAGCCCCAAACATACCAACACAAGAGTGACACTTAATAGACTCAATATGCATATCAGAACTCTACTGCCTGTAGTCTTTTGCTTTCGTTGAAGGAAATTTTTGGTATTCAAATTTTATTTTGATGACAGCATTTCTTTTTATAGTATTACAACCATCTCATATTTCTCTGCTGTTATGAATTTTAAATTACAAACAACACTTTAGCCATTACTTATTGCACAATTAGTTGAGATTATCTGTTCTCATTAATGAATACATAAAGTTTTATAATGATAGTGTATTCTATTATTGTGTAGAAATCAAATTTAGAAATTTTATAAAACAGTGAATTTTCCTTAATTGTTTCATAATGAAACCTATCTTTTTCCCCCTGTCACAACAATCTTCTTGCTTTGATAATCTCACTATGCCTTTCAAAATGGGTACTTTAGGCATATTTAATATCATTAATGGGGAGAAGTATTCAAACAAAATGTGTGGTCTGTTGAATGCTATTCCAGGACAAAGGAAAAGACCAAAGAGATATATTTAAGTGTTACTGAAGGGTTGACACAGAAGGACAAAGAACAACTATAGTGTGACCATGAGTTTTGTGTTGGTGACAAGGACATACCTCTCCACATTTGTGCCACTTTTAGGAGTACTCAGGATCTATGCTGCCTAATTTATAAATTTACTTTTCTGGAAAGCGAATCAATTTATTGTCCTTGGTATTATACTCAACATAACGTATTAAAATTCTAATGGGAGAATATTAGCATTTCATCTTCCAAATTGCAATAAACCAGGACATTTTGGTATTTCTAAGTTACGTTTCATTAATTTAAAAATACATATTTGGTTAGTTGTTTTGAGTGCATGAGCATATGTATATGGATGGTATACTATGGCACACACTGGGATGTAAAATAGATATATTATGAAATTGTTATTATAATAAAAACTTCTTGGTACATTCACCACAAAACATAATTACCTGTGTGTGTGTGTGTGTGTGTGTGTGTGCATTCCAATAATGTATCCAGATTCTAAAGCAAAGTAACTTAATAAATATACACTCTGCCTTCTATGGTGAAAAAAAAAAACTTGTTTCAAACAAACAAACAAAAAAAATATACCAAAATAGAATGATCTTGTTGTGTTTTATTCTGGTTATTATATGGGGAAAGTCTATTTTTAGAATCAATATCACTAATATTTTTCAAATGTTGCAAAATACCCATGAAGATGTACTGTACTGAGATTTTATAAAGAAGATTAAGTTCAGAAAGTTAGTACCTCCCAAACCAAGAGATGATTTTACTGGAAACCTCTGCTAATGAAGAGAAGATCAAAGCTAGTTGTTTGATATAAAGCACAAGCATCCTCACCACCACTAATTCATCTTTTCTACTGGAAGAATAATTCTATTTGTGTCATTCCATCTGGACAGTGTTAATTCCTCCAGAATTAATTGTAAGATGCAAGAGGTCAGATGTTAATAAATAGGCCAAGACATGACACCTAAAAAATATAGAATAGTCATGAAATGTCTTAAAGGCAGGGCCAGATTTGCCAAGATATTCAGCAAATATAACTGTAAAGGGTCAAACACAGGCTGTCTAGGAAAGGGACCATAAAACTATTAATTGTCATTTGTTTATTTTATTTTATTTTTATATATCAATCCTGCTGCAACAAAGAAAATCTTTAATAACTCTAAGTGGCTTCTATTAGGGCCTGAGGCTGTTTAAGCAAATAGAGCAGGTAGGTAATAGAAAGGAAGAAATAATCTTCATGATTTGAAGCTCTGCGGCTGAAAGCTGAATTTATCTTTTCTGTAACGGTGGGCACATTATGGCCTGTAGAATGGTTACATTTGAGTGTGTTTGGTACATAAGGTTTCCTCGTGGATACTCGAACATAATGGAATGGACATCTGAATCTGAAATACCGTACCTGGTAACCCCAGTGGCTTAGAAATTTAACACCAGGGTCGCCATCATTTCTGTTGCATCATCCTCTCATTGCCACCATCCTCAAGATGGCTCTGATCTTTTCGTATTCTTTCCCTTAGGGGGAAGTGAAGGTGTGGTAACTGTCACAGTAAAGACCAGCATAATAATGCGCATGAGGGTAACTCAGGTTTTCCGATAAACAAGGCGAATCTGTTCTGGTTTGTGAAGACTTCTATCAAGGATGTCTATCTTCCTCATTTACTATTATTTGATTTACTGACTCCTGTAACTAATCATGCAGGAACTCAAATGTGATCTAGATTTTTTTCCTGTCCACTGCGTTAAAGAACACAGGAATTACTCTTCTAAGCCTTGTTTCAGGATATCTTCTTTGTTATTACGACGAATCTAATGCTACGCTTGAATGAAATGAGTCCCTCATTGGATATACGGGTAGAAAGAACGTTACTCAATACGGTGTTCATTTTTCTGATTGTGTGGATCCTCCCAGGACAAGGTTTTTATGTTGACTCCATTTCTATATACCTGTAGCACAGTGCATTTAAGTCTCCTTTCTCTTACATTTTAAAAATTTGTGATGTTTTATATACATAATGTGAACTAACATGTTCTAAACACTGCGTATATGTAAATATTGTAAATTTACCACTATTTCCATTAGTAATTGCCCCAAATCACAAATATTTTCTAATGATCACATTTGAAGTTTAATGTTTTGTCATAATATAGCTAAACCATTCACTTTTGTTACTGCATATTGATTCCCATTTAAACAACAGAAATTTAAATTCTGGCAGAGCTATGAATTTAACAATCCACCAGGTTGCTGTCAAGCACATTAATTAGCTATCATAGTATTATACATTATGATTCATATTAGCACAATTCACAATCTGTACTGTTAATTGTATTCCAGGTAACAACTTCAAATCATTCAGTGGATGCAAGCTTGGTTTTGTTTTGTTTTTTTTTAACTGTCATTTTTCACTTACAAGTAAGTATTAGTGTAATGCTTGTTATGGTATAATTGCCAATTAAAATAGTACCGTGCAGTAAATTTTAACCACATTAATTATATTTTGCTCGTCTGCCAGACAATGATAATGTCATTTATTTTAGAGTCAAGTGTGTACAAGGAAACATATATTTTCTACCCATTGTTTTTTTATAGTTTTAAAAGCTATCATTCTAGATGCCTGAAGTGTTTGCCAGACACGGCAGTAGAGTTTCATATATTAATCCATAGTAGCTGGAACTGCACACACAATACTTGTACAAGATCAAGCTGGCCAAATTTCTAATGTACTTTGGGGAGGCAATCATGAGGCCTCATCCCCATTTAAGTAGCTCTTTTCAACTGATGGTTACTAGGATCATGGGAGTCAGCTTTCTTCAGGGATATAGTCCTATGAAGATGAATACTCTTGTTTCAGTAGATGAGAAGATGGTCCCACACATGCACATACAGACAGCAATAAATAGAAAGTATGTAACTATAGATTAGTATAGAGGGAATATTTGAAGTTGGTAAAGAAAAGTGGTAGGGGCAGAGAATTGGAGAGGATGGAATGGAGGTTGGAATTGATCAAAGATAGTATAATATAAACATCATATGCATGTATGAATATTAAATATTTTAAAGTTATGATTATAAAACTTATATTACAGAGGAATTAGTAATTAGCAATGTCAGAACAAGTCAAGCTAGGACAGATGCCATTTTATTAGGTTTGTGTTCAGGATCACTTCATTAAACAGAGTAATAAGTTAACAGCATTAGGAAGGAAAAAAAATCAAATTGCAAAATTATCAGTTTAAAGCCATTAACACTTAAAATTTTGCCTTCAGGCATATTTGTTGTTTGATGTTAACTTTATATTTTTGCAAAAAAACCCAAGTGGGTTCATTAGTGAAATTTCCCAGGAGATGGAAGAAGCATTCTGGACCACCTAAACCTTCCTTCTGCCCCTCCCCTGCTTCTTACCATTCAGACTGCTGCCTCAGCTCAGCCAGCTGGTGGAGTCGCTTAAGGGCTTTTTCCTGCTTCTTCTCATCTTTCCATGACTTGGAAGCTACGTTTCGAGCAAATTCTCGTTGCTTTAATTCTTTCAATCTCTGTGTGGAAGCATAAAACAGAAAGAATACTATAAATAAGTAAAACATGCTTTTCTGTCTATAAGAGTCTTTATCGAACATGGTGCTGGGTGAAAAGGTGTCTTTTGGGATATGGAGAGTAAAAACATTTCCTCCGATTTTTTTTCACTGTTCCAAGATAAATTTAGTAGATGAATGTAGTTGTTGACTGGGTTGTTCCTCAAAGTCTGTCAAAGTCAACCTCAAAGTGGGCTGCAAGGCAGGGACACAGTCGCTGTTGGAGTCACCTGACCATATAATGAATCACATGTGTGTCTGTGAAAAAAAAAATAGAACTGTGTACCGTGTGCAAAGGGAGAGAAAGCCAGAGGTTTTGTTCTTCTAAGCCCACCTGCACTAGCTCATCCCTGATAAATTACGCTCTGATTAAATGAAATTAATACAATGAATTCCTCTCAGGAAATTGGTTACATTACCAAATATTCATTCTAAGTGTGATTTTAAATTCATTTTTTGTTAGAGATACATACCAAATGCAGAGAATGATGAAAAAAAATTTAAATGGTCAGGAATTTAAATTCTGAATAGTGGGTTGGCTTGTTTTTTTGTTTTTGTTTTCATTTTTTCATTTAAATTAACCTGATACTCTTCTAATGACTTTTCTCTAAAACAACTTCTCTATAGCCAGATTAGGTAATTCTGATTACATGTTGGTTCTCTCTTATAGAAACAGCCATACAATATAGCTACCAGTTCAGAATAAACTGAGAAACACCATCATCTTATTTTTCCATATATAAATGTTGGAAGTTACTCTTATGGAGCTGTCTTCACTATAATCCTAAATTATAAAGCATGTGGACTCTGAGGAAGTACAAATACCAGGAGTGGGATATTCCTGACTTCATTCTCTACTTCTGACCAACCACAGCTATCAACTCCTTCATGGTCACAATGGTGATGCTTTAATTGGGAACCAGTGACCTTTTGTTGCTAATTTGTTATATTTTTGCCTTTTCTGAAAAAATTACAACTCAATTATTTTCCTTTCTACAGAGACATATGAGTGAATCCATATTATTTATAAGAAAATTTCAGTCTCTTAAATGGTGATGAAAACACACTTTGGATGTCCACAGTGTTCTTTGGTTGTAAAAGTCATAAAAATGAAATCTTTTCGGGGAAACAAAGAAACCTGGAAAAACCAATTTTGTATAACATCTAGCCAAATTCAGTTCAGCTGGTTGGAAGTGCTCAAGCTTGAAAGAAAGAAAGAAAGAAAGAAAGAAAGAAAGAAAGAAAGAAAGAAAGAAAGAAAGAAAGTCAGAACCAAATTGCTTTGCTTCATGTTTTTATAGCACATATCAATCCATCTGTGTTTAAAAAACAAAACAAAACAAAACAAAATCAAAAACTCAAACCAAAACTTCTTCAGGAGAAGAACCATGTAAGATATTAAATGAACTAGATCCAGGCATGCACATGAGGCCCCAGATCATCCAAGTTCTATCCAAGAGAACTGGGAAAATGTACGTAAGATTGAATAAAGAATTCAGGGAACTCTTTTTCAGTAGACAGTAATTAGCTCTGTTGAGTATTGCTTTGGCTTGCCTAACACTGATAAGAGCAAGGAATGAAAGAAAACCTTACAAGCTACTTAGCTGAGTGGCAGGCAATTATAAAAGAAACAACAAACCAAAACCCCAGAATAATTTATATAAGAAGAGGGGTAACTAACCTTAAAGATATTTTGAAAAAGTCCTAAGAAAACCTACCGCAGAAACTTCCTAAAATAAGTAGAATACATATTTTTCAGATGTAGCCCTTGGCAGCTCAGTCTTCAAGTGGGATCTCTAGTAATGGGAACAGGGACTGTCTCTGACATGAACTCAGTGGCTGGCTCTTTGTTCAGCAACCCCTTAGGGGAAAGCAGCCTTACCAGGCCACAGAGAAAGATAATGCAGCTACTCCTGATGAAACCTGATAGGCTAGGGTCAGAGGGAAGGGGAGGAGGACCCCCTCTATCAGTGGACTTGGGGAGGGACATGGGAAGAGATGAGGGAGAGAGAGTGGGATTGGGAGGGGATGAAGGAGGGGACTACAGCTGAGATACAAAGTGAATAAAAAAAGATAAAATGAAATATATAATATTTTCACTTAAAGAAAAAGAGGTTGAATGGTTCTGGTGGTGATGGCACAAGCCTTTAATCCCAGCACTCAGGGAGGGAGGCAGGTAGATCTCTATGAGATCCAGCCTAGTCTACAGAGTGAGTTCTAGGATAGCCATGGCTACACAGAGAAACCCTATCTCAAAAACAAACAAACAAACAAACAAACAAACAAAAAAGGAGTTTAAATGGAGTTACTCCATAATGGGAAAGGGACACAATGCTCTCACTAGACACCACAGGGTAGCAAATAAATAGACCAATAGCAGAAGTGTGTTAGGTTTTTGAGAGTTTGTCAGTAGGGTCCTATATAATCCTGAAAATTATAAACTAGTGTCATTGATCTAGAACTAGATAGAAAAACCCTATTTCTGAAGATACCACAACTTGAGTCATAGATTATGAGGAAACAAAGTTGGTATTGACCTATAAGTTTTATCACTACTGACTAACTTTCATACTTTGAAAGATGATATGCATAATTCAAGGAAGAATAATAAACACCCTTCTTATCCTGCTTTGAAATTATTGAGTTATGATGATTGGCATGGTGAAACATGCCCACTGGCCCAAAGGTGTGACTAATGTTATAGAAGTAAACAAACACTGTATGATTGGATTTAAGATCAGCTCCACAGGACTGAATCCACACATAGCATCCTCACTGAGGCCAAGAACATGCAGGGCTAGATATATTACATATATCTTTCTACTATTAGTCTGACAAATGATGTTTTTCTATATCCTTAAATTAGTTCACTACTCAACCTTCATCAAAAATATACTTCTTGTAGTAGATGATTATTAATGCAGAGACCCACATTTACTCAAGGTGCCAAAAATAAGAAATTGTAGAGTTCTCGGACATAGATGAAACAATTATGTTACAACCCTACCTGCAAGGCTCAGGGATATTGGAAGATCTTGTGCACTGTGTTTTCAGATGCTGATTTCAATTCCCTAAGATTTTGTTACTATCTTGCCAAAGTCATTGTTATGTATGTTGACCCATCCACTGTAACCAAGAGATGTAGGGAACACTCTCCAATGATTCCTGGTTGGCTAATAAAGTTTCTGACATCCTGGGCTGGGCAGAAGAGATGTAGGCACAGTTGACTTTCCTAGGGTTTGAGTTCAGAGGAGGATCACAAGGAGGAGAAGGAGGAAGACAGAGACAGAAAAGAGATAGGAGGTGCCATAGAGTAACTAGGATCACATTGGCCAAGAGCCTCTTGCTATGAGGACTGGCCTGATGGATCAGAAGCAGCCCACAAGGAACATATGCATGTATTTTGGAATTTATGCATGCATTTTGGAATTTGGATGGAAAGCAGACAAAATACCTTAGAGAGTTGAGATATCTGATCAGCTCTAGTGCTTTAAGGCTTATTATAAATCAAACAAGTTTCTGTGGTTTTAATCTGGAAAATAGCTGGTTTATGAATAACTGCTACCATAATAATTTCCTGTATTAATTAATAAAAACAGAATAATTAATTACTTTTACATAATTCATCTTATACAAGGATCATCACAAAGAAAAGGAGAAAGTATTACAATAACCTGAATCTATAGAGGAATTTTAATCTAGCAACATGGCTACTCTGGCAAGGGCTTACAACCAGAGACCCAGGTCAGTGTGATCTGGCTGAAATACAAATACATGCCTAAGTATAAATTTTAATCCTTCTGCCTGGAATATAGCCATGTCTTTAGTATATATCTTTAATTTCTCTGGCTATAATATACACTTTTAATCCCTTGGCTGGAATACAGATACACCTTTAGTATACACCTTTAATCCCAGACAATGACATCTAATTGAGGGACAAAGAGAAAGAGTTGACAAAGTGAGTCAGAGAGAGGGTTATGCCCAACTTTCAAAAGAACAGGAAAGAGAAGCTACTTAAAAGCAGCAAAGAGAGCAACCTTGCCAGGCTACAGAGGAGGAAAGTACAGCCATTTCTGATAAGACCTGATAAACTAGGGTCAGATGGAAGGGGAGGAGGACCTCCCCTATCGGTGGACTTAGAGAGTGGCAGGGAGGAGATGAGGGAGGGAGGGTGGGATTGGGAGGGATTGAGGGAGGGTGGGATGGGAGGGATTGAGGGAGGGGGCTACAGCTAGGACACAAAGTGAATAAACTGTTAATATAGAAGTATTTTTTTTAAGTTTTATTTTTATTTTTTTGTCTCTTTTTCTTTTTCTCTGAGATCTGAGGACTGAACCCAGGGCTTTATGCTTGCTAGGCAATCACTCTACCGCTGAGCTAAATCCCCAACCCCTACCCTCACAAAAAAAATAAAAATTTAATTAAAAAAGTTACCCCTGACTACAAGATGTGCAGGGATGAAAATAGAGCAGAGATTGAGGGAATGTCCAACCAATGCCTGGCCCAACCTGAGACCTACCCCAATGGGAAAGAGCCAGCCCCTGACACTGTTAATGATACTTTGCTATGCTTGCAGACAAGAGCCTAGCATAGCTTTCCTCTGAGAGGCTTCATCAAGTATCAGATTGAAACATATGTTAGGACTCACAACCAAATATTGGCAAAGCCTAGAGAGTCTTGTGGAAAAGTATGTGTGGGAGGGAAGGATAGTCTTCTCCATCTCTTAGTTTTGTCTCTTTCAAATCTTTATCATTATATAACACTGTTCTATGTATATACCAAGTCATCATCTTTGTTTTGAGCTCTGTACTGTCCAATAGTCATATGACAAAGCCCATTTTTCTTTAATTAATGTTTACAATGACAATTTTTCTTTTTAAAATGCTATGCAGCCAATCTTCATGAGACCGGGTAGCCTACGGCCAGATGGAAGGGGAGGAGGACCTCTCTTATCAGTGGACTGGGGGAGGGGCATGGGAGGAGAAGAGGGAGAGAAGGTGGAATTGGAAGGGGACAAGCGAGGGGGTTACAGCTGGGATACAAAGTGAATAAATTGTAATAAATAAAAATATATGAAACAATTCTAAAAAAGAGCAGCATAGAGAAAGAGTAAAAGAGTTCGTGAAAACAGTACAGTAGAGTTTGGCAATACAGCAGAGTTCAGTGCAGTTCAGTTGAGAGCAATTGAGTTAGTGCAGTTAAGTTCATGGAGTTCAGAGGCAGTTCTTCAAAGCTGAACAGTTCAGTGAAAATCAGAGAGAAGCAAGTTTGAATCAGCCATCTTGGAAAGGAGTTTTCAGCTAGAACAGCTGAGTTGAACAAGCCAGCCAGAATTCAGAAAGAACTAGAAAGGGTGACTTATTCAGCAGTAAGTCTCAGAGGCTGAAAGTATTCTAGAACTACATCAGCAGACAGAGGTTGGAAGCTGAAACCTTCAAGGTCTGGCCTTGCAGAAGATTAGATATGTAGGCGAAAATCTTCCAGGCCTAGGCCTAGGGATAGTTAGATTAAAATGCTCTGGGCTCAACCCAAGCCATTTATTCATAAAGTTTGGGTATAGCTCTCATCTCACGCCATTTGAGGAAATACAAACATTTACAAAATCAGTGGCTGATTACAACTACAGTGTGTTTTCTGGACATGAGAGAGTAGTTACAAATATGAAGTCACAGAGGTTGTGATAGAACACCCAAGACCTGGACAAGCTTAAGCCAGATAAAATCCAACCATAGAGAAATGAGGTAGGCATGAAGTTCTAGCTCCAGCTAAAGTGCTATTGACTGTTAATAGTTACTGGGAGAAGACAAATCAGTTAACTTTAAGGGTGTACTTCCTGGTAGGTAGACGATGTATTTATGGAAGACCCCAACACCAAAATTATTGGAAAATTTTATACTGGATGTTAATGGTTTATTTATTTATTTGTTTATTTAGTACATTAGATTCACTTTGTGCCCCAGATGTAGCCCCCTCCCTCATCCTCTCCCCATCCCACCCTCCTTCCCTCATCTCCTCCCATGCCCCTCCCCAAGTCCACTGATAGGGGAGGTCCTCCTCCTCTTCCCTCTGACGCTATGCATTCAGGTTCCATCAGGACTGGCTGCATTGTCTTCCTCTGTAGCCTGATAAGGCTGTTCCCCCCTCAGCTGGAGGTGATCAAAGAGCCAGCCACTGAGTTCATGTCAGAGACAGTCCCTGTTCCCCTTACTACAGCACCTACTTGGAGACTGAGCTGCCATGGGCTACATCTGTGCAGGGGTTCCAGGTTTTCTCCTTGGTTGGAGTATCAGTCTCAGAAAAGACCCCTTTGCCCAGATTTTTTGGTTCTGTTGCTCTCCTGTTGGCACAGGAGACAACTTCCTGAACAGAACACCAACAGCACAGGCTCTAATATCTACAATCAATAAATGGAACCTCATGAAACTGAAAAGCTTCTGTAAAGCAAAGGACACTGTCATCAGAACAAAATAACAGCCTACAGACTGGAAAAGGATCTTCACCAGCCCCTATATCTGACAGAGAGCTAATATCCAGAATATATAAAGAACTCAAGAAGTTAAAAAGCAACAAACCAAGTAAACCAATTAAAAATTGGGGTACAGAGCTAAACAAAAAAACTCTCAATAGAGGAATATCAAATGGCAGAAAAATACTTAAAGAAGTGCTCAGTACTGTTGGACATCAGGGAAACATGAATCAAAATGACCCTGAGAGCTTACCTTACACCCGCTAGAATGGCTAAGATCAAAGACTCAAGTGACAATACATGTTGGAGAAGATGTGGTGAAAATGGAACCCTCCTCCATTGCTGATTGTTTTAAGTTAATCTTGTATCCAGCCACTTTGCTGAAGGACTTTTTCAGCTGCAGGAGTTCTCTGGTGGAATTTTTGGTGTTGCTTATGTATACTATTATATCATCTGCAAATAGCAATATTTTAACTTCTTCCATTCCAATTTGTACCCCTTTGATCTCCATCAGTTGTCTTATTGCTCTAGGTAGAACTTTTAGTACCATATTGAAGAGATATATTGAGAGTGGGCAATCTTGTCTTGTCCCTGATTTTAGTGGGATTGCTTTGAGTTTCTCTCTATTAGCTTGATGTTAGTTATTGGTTTGCTGTATAGTTTCATTTTTAATTAAAGGAGAAATTAGGTTGGATGGCTAGAAAGTTTGAGGTCAAAGGTTAATATAAAAACACATTGTATAAAACTCTCAAATAATAAAATATTTTTAAGAGTTTGGCTTTTCAGAATAATATTAAGATAAAACTCTATATCAAAAGAATGTATCTGTATATAAACAGGTAAAACATAAATACATTCAGATATTCAAAGCTGAAAGAATGATTATACATTAGACATAAATAAGAAATGGTAACAAGTATCATGAAGTAAAGATGAAAATGATATCAGAAACATTTACGACAAAGACCAAAATAAAGGAAAAGAACTACAGTAGCGATAGTCCTGTTTTCTATTATTTACGTCGCTAGGTTTTTTGAGGTGTACAGAAAATCTAAAAATAAAATGAATATCAATGACATCAAGCCTGGGAGGGGTCACATATCTATGTGCTATTAAAATGTTTCTTTCTTAGACAGAAAAGCAATATATTACCAACCAAGAACACACTGAGAAGTTCTAGAAATACACTATATACTATACAGTAACTATTATATTGATAAATTGAAATTGTTTTTTATGTAATGGACAAAAAAAGGAGATGAAAAGGAATGATTAAATTCATTTAATCCAAAAAGCAAAAAAAAAAAAAAAAATAAGAAACAGAGCAAAACAAATAGTACAATTATAAAACAAATTGCAAGATAACTGGAATTCAAATATATCAACAACAAATTAAGCAAAATAAACTGCAAAATGAAAAGCCATAGAGTATCAATAAAAGAGTGAGACTGTATTAAAAAACAGAACATTATAAAAATAATAACATTCACAGAGAGAATGATATTTCAACCATATAGTTGGAGATTGGTATGCAATGGGAAATAAACCTGGCAAACAAAGACACAATCTGTTCAATGTCACTTATATGTGGAATTTAATATAGTCAGTTTTCTAGAAGTTGGGTTTAGAATGGTGTTTACTCTGAGAAGAGCTGGTGTGGTGGTTTGAATAAAAATGTCATCCATGGTCTAAGATATTTCAATTCTTTGTCATCAGGGAGTAGCACTTCTTAGAAGGGTTAGCAGGAGTGACCTTGTTGGATAAAGCGTCTCACTGGAGAGCAGCTTTGAGGTTTCAGAAACCAAAGCCAGGCCCAGTCTCTCTCTCTCTCTTCCTGCTGCCTGTGGATCCAGTTGTAGAACTCTCCGCTAAGTCTTCAGTGTCTGCCTGTATGCCGCTGTGCTCCGCATCATGTGACAGGGGAGTAAACTGCTGAAATTGTAAGTGAGCCATAATTAAATGATTTTTTTTTATAATTGACTTGATGATCATTATGTCTCTTCACAGAAACAAAACACTAACTAATTTTAAACCAGGGAGTGAGGCAGCCTTGATCATGTTGCTTGTTGGTTAAGACACAGACCAGGCCGGCTTTGAACTCATGAAGATCCATCTGTCTCAGTCTCCCAAGTGCTGGGATTAAAGGCGTGTGTCACCACTGCCTGGCTTGTTGGTGTGCTTTGGGACTTTGAATTAGGAAAACAATGGAACACTTTAAGGTGGGCTTAATAGGCCAAACTAGGAGTGTGGGAGACAGTCCAGCTAAAGGGTTTCAGAAGAGAAAAATATTAGTAAGCTTAGGGACCATACATGTGATATTTTGGTGTATAATGGAGTTAAGTCCAGTAATCAAGGAGATTTAAAAAAAAAAGAAGAGAAAAAGATTTTTTAAAAGCCTGGTGCTTAAATAGTATAAAGGAAATAGTAACCTCAGGGCAAGGCCCCAGCCCACTAAGATCCTAATTTATGAAAAGAAGTTAAATAAAACCTTAAGCTATGAAGGAAACCATAGAAAAACAAAATAACAGAGGGGGGCAAGTTTCATCCCCAGCAAGCAGCAGGACTTTGTAGCTTTAGCCATGTGGTTCTGGCTACAAGAAAGGGATTTCAGAATCTTCCTCCACATCTAAAGAATGCCACTGAGACAAGGCATGTGTTAGGGACATCTGTGCATGCAGGTCCAGAGAGGCTATTGTGTGAAGCTATAAATATGAAGCCTGGATTTCCTTGTAGACTCCAAGACATTGGATTTGCCGGAGTCATGGGATACCAGCTAAAGAGAACTGCTTACAGGGTGTGGAAGCATCCCAAGAGAGACAAGTGTGTTGCAGTCAACAAAGCTGAAGGGAGCTTAAAATCTGAAGATGGAGATGGAAAGTTTGGTGTTTGCCCATCTGATGTTTGGTCTTGCATTGTTCAAGTATTTCCTCATTATGTTTCCTTTCTACTCTTTTGGAAAGGTAGTGTTCATCCTGTGCCATTGTATTTTGGAAGAATGTGATCTGATTTTAATTTTGATTTTGCAGTGGTTACAGTTAAGAGATTGCCTTGAGCATCAGAAGAGACTTAGATCTTTGCATTTTTAAACAGTGTTGAGACTGTTATAAACTATGCGACTATCAAAATGTTGCATTATGACATGGAGACAAGCGTAAGGGGCCAGGGAGCAGATGTGGGTGCTTTGAAGAAGAATGGCCCCCTTTAGGTTCATATTTTTGAATACTTAGTCATCAGGGAGCAGGACTACTTAGAAGGATTAGCAAGTGTGACTTTGTGAATAAAGTGTGTCACTGAGGTGGGGCTTTGAGGTTTTAGATGATCAAGCCAGGACCAGTGGCTTTCTCTCTTTCTGCTGCCTGTGGATCCAATTTTAGAACTCTACACTATTTCTACAGAACTTTGTGCCACTATGCTTCTGGTCATGGTGACAATGGAGTAAACCTTTGAAACTGTTAGCAAGTCGTAACAAAATGTTTTTTTTTTATAATAGTTGCCATGGTCATAGTGTTTCTTCTCTGCAATAGACCACTGACTAAGACACTTTGTACCTGTTATGAGGAGAGCTTCAACAATAGGTATACGGATCAGTTAGATACATTAAGAAATTCTCCTCTGCTGTCTTATAGCAGAATGACTCTAGATAACAGCAATTAACTGATTATTTTAAAAAAACTGAAAAATGAACTTTGAAAAAAATTCACATAAAGAATGATAATTGTTTAAGGAGATGAATATATTTTACATTATTTGAACATTGCACTGTATATACATGTATGGGATTACACGGATTCCTATTATATGAACTATTTTGTGTGTTATATATATGAGGGCATGGCACAGGAGCATCAGATGCCTGATCGCATTGCTCCTGGGCATCCCATGGCTGGTACCATTGCTCCTCAGCATCAGATGGCTGTAGCATTGCCCCTGGGCTTCAGGTGGCTAGTTGCATTGCTTCTGTGGTCAGGAAGCTGTGGGAGATGAGTACTGACATTAAGCTTGCTTCCTTCTTTTGTTTAGTCTGGGAGTCAGTCCTGCAAATGGTCCCTCTCACATTGAGGGTTGGCCTTGTCTCACTAAGTGTCTCTGGGCATGCCCTCACAGGCACTCTAGAGGTGTCTCCTGTGTGATTCCAATCCAGTCAAGTTGACAATGAAGGACAAATGCATAGACATTAGAAGCAGGAGAAGACAGGGCAGAGTGCAGGGAATCTTATGAAAGAAGGGGGAGATAGAAAGACCTGGAGGGAACAGGAGCTCCAAAAGAAGATCTAACAGAGCTTAAAACAAAACAAAAACAAAAACAAAAACAAAAACAACAAAACCCCTATGCCCTTGTGCCCTAAAGAGAATGATACCCCAACCAAGGACAATGTATGGAGAAGAACTAAAACCTCAGATGTAGCCCATAGACTCAATCTCCAAGTGGGCTCCCTAATAAGGGGAACAAGGGCTGTCTCTGACATGAACTCAGTGCTGGCTCTCTGATCACCTGCCCTTGTGGGGTGCAGCCTTGCTAGGCCATAGAGGAGGATAATGCAGCCAGTCTTGATAAGAACTGATAGGCTAGGGTCAGATGGAAGGGGAGAAGGACCTTCCCTATTAGTGGACTAGGGGAGGGGTATAGGGGGAGAAGAGGGAGGGATGGAGGGGACCACAGCTCAGATGCAAATTGAATAAATTGTAATAAAGGATAATAGTAGTAAAAAAGAATTTAAAAAAATAAACCTTAAAGAAGTATGACACAATTGAATGACTGCTATAAACTCAAACTTTAAATAGAAATATGAAGTATCATAGAGATGGCTCAGCAGGTAAACTGCGAACTCTAAGGACCTGAATTTGATTCCCTATGCCCATGGTGGAAGGAGAGTACCAATACCTCAGGATTGTGTGCTTACATCCAGAAATAAACCACAGAATATCTACAAAAAGATTTATACCGTGCTAACAACTGGCAAAAGTGGGATGTAAGTCTTCTAACATACTAAATCAGTAGATTATAGAGTGAAGTTTTATTATAAATGAGGAAAGTTATTTTGTGATGACAGTGGTGCAAATTAAGCAAAGGAAAATAATAAATGTGTATGCATATGACAGAACTTTCAAACACACAAAACAAAAATTACTACAACTTTAGAAAGAAAAAGAAAAATTGGTAATTATAATAGGAAATATTTTTCCCTGCACTAACCAGCAGCAGATTATAAGCTATAAATTCTATATTTCCGGAAAGGTTATACTAAGTCATCATATTGTTTAAAAGACCCTGCCAATAATTAATTTATCTAATAAAAAAGAGACTAGTTTGCTGCTGGGTACACTGACAAGTCAAATCAGAAATCAAATTTTCCCAGTTTTAAATTAGAAGTATGCCTAGTTTCCATGTTATCCACTTTGTGCTATTTAAGCCACCTCACCATCGTTGTCAGTAGCCCAGCTGAACTTCAGGGAAGAGTAAATTATTTCCATTTTCTAAGGACATTTGACGTATCAACTCTGGAAAAAACAAACTTGTTACATTTGTGTCATTAATGTCTTTAGAAAGAGGAGTGGAAAGAAATTAATCACCTGCAAAGCAGGTGATTAGAGTGGATATGCTTTATCTTTTTCTAGCCTGAATGACAAACAGGTCAGGTAGTACTAGAAAAATACTTTGCTTTCTTACTCTTTAATGAGAAACACAGAACACAAGAAACTAAACTAATGAACATAATTATAACTGTTTTATCTCCCCCCACAGATACACTTGATTGTAACTACAAAAAAAGAGCAAAGTTTTTAATACACCAACAAAAGAAAAAGCTCACTAGTAATAAGACTTTTCCACCCTCTGCTAAAATTCAGTGTTTTGGGTTAAACCAATGTTTATTTTCACTATAACAATGAAGAAATTTTTCCTCAGTTGATTCATACAAGCTCCTTGTATGTCCCTTCTTTTGTGGCCAACTAGTCTAATATAGTAAGAAATTAGTATGCATTCTAGTATAGTAGGTAATATGTACTATAGTATAGTATAACAGTATATTTTCTAATATAGTATAATATTTTCTAATACAGTATGAAATGAGGACAACAAGAAGATTGGGCAGCAGATGTCCTGCATAGTGGAGAACTCTAAGAGCTTCCTTGCTTTCCTCAAAAGGTTTAAACCCACTACAGAGCAATTCTCAATAAAGACACTAAAAATATTATTTCTCCAAGCAAGGCCAACTTTTCCAACTAGAATTCAGTATTCTCTGTCATGTTTAAAATTCATTACCACGTCCCATGAGATGGAAACCATACCTGACACTGTCCATGAGGTCCATAGCCCAAGGTTAAATAGGTCATGGGTCCTAATGGAACACCTACTGCTGTTATTTTGTTAAATGAATATAGCAATAAAATGTCTCTCAATGACATATGGCTAGACATCCACTGATCAGTGCATTGCTCAGCCCTCATCACAGATGTTTCCTCTTGCAGGAGTTGGTAATTCACACAGAAACCCACAACTGGATGACCTGCAGAGAATAAAAAAGTCCAGAATATTTATAGCATCCTAAATGTGATGCCTATACACCACACAGGCCTGCTGGAGGTTCATGGATCTACATGGAAGAGGCTTTGGAAAGAATGTAGAACAAGTACTGGATCGCTTCATGATAACTGTTTTTTATTCAAAGCCAGGCAGATGCACACATAAAGTCACCGAGATTTTGATAGCACACTCAAGCTCTGCAACATGTAATCCTCACAAAATTTCAACTCAGCACGGACCAGAAGAAATAGATACACAGTCTCACACCAAACAAGAAGCTGTTTACATTTGATAGCTGCCGGAAACATGGAGAGGGAGAATCACAAAATCGGCTTTCTTCCAAGGAGTGACACTGGTACATGTGCCACACTCCAGCGCAGGCCCCACACTCAGGAGTAGTCAGCCAACACACATTGTACTCCACCTTGTTTGTTCATTCATTTGCTTGCTTGCTCGTTTGTTTTTAGAGAAAGCAAAGACACGAAGTAGGATGGGTACGGGATGCGAGAGGACCTGAGAGGAGTTGGTGAAGAGAGAGCATAAGATCAAAATACATTGTATGAAGTTCTCAAAAAATAAGTAAAAAACATATTTTAAAAAAATCTAAAAAAGAATACGAACAAGAACTTCATGTCTCCATCTCCAATGCACCTTTTCTTGGAAAATATACTGTGAGACGTGCTGCACAAGTAGAATGTTCTACTGCTGTGCATATCACAGTATCACAGGTGTGCACATGGAGCTCTTAACCACGCAAGCAGTATTTGGGTTTCTGTCTACAGAGGAACCATGAAGGGATGGCACACAGGGCAGATCAGCCAAGCCTGACATGCTTCTCTCCACAACATCCAACCCATCCACCTTCTGGCACAACTCACAAGGAGCCTGTACTCATACCGAATATCTGAAAGTCATAGTCCATCATGGTGGATTTTCTAAAATGATTCAGTTGATGGTCCATAATTAAAGATAGCCATCCATGTTCATTTGGGGCAGAGAAGTTATGCCAGTTTATAAAATCAAGTATTCCATTACACATATTCAAGGTTGATACTGTGGCTAAATAGTGAATTATTATTATTATTGTCATCAAGTGTTAATATTTTGCTCTTTCCTTTGACTGTAATTGCCCAACCTAATATGACGTGTGTAATGGCTGACAGGTTTTAGAATGCATGCTAGTTTCTCACACACTAGATTTGTATTGAAATGTATTCTTCATTCCAGTATTCAGTTTCTTTATCCTTAACTGACAGTAACCTCACAGATATAGTTGATAGTCTTTTTGTTAACCTGGTTTTTGTTTTTATGGTTATTGTTTCTTTCAAGGGCATTTGTCATGGGGGTATGTATGTGAATGTATGGTTACATATGTGTGTATTAATATGTATAATGTTTGTATGTATATATGCATGCTTACATGGGTATAAAGGCCAGAGATTGACATTGGGTGTCTTTATCAGTCAGTCTCCACTTTATATATTGAGTCAGGAACTCATCCTTGAACATAAATCTTATAAGCTTTGTCAGCCTGGCTAGCCAGCTTCCTCCCTGACTCTTCTTTAAAACACTATGTTAACTGTGCATTGTACATAAAAGAACAGTAAACACTAAAATAAATATATGTGCACATAGTGATATTTATTCCTCTTTCTCCTTGGGGCCTTAATTGTGGAATGATTAGATGCATTTGTTCTTTGTTGATCCAAGCTCAGTGCTCTACAGTTTTCAAACTATTTATTAGAGTATGAATACCAGCTCTGCATCTTAATTCTTTTCCCGGCACGTTATGCCTGTAACATAGACTCCCTTATGCAGAAGGGTAAGTTAACAGTGTTTTCTGAGTAAACCCTTATGTCATCAGTTTGATCCCTTGAACCTGAATATTGTTCTTTGACTTTACATGTATACTCTGGCACACATATGCGCATAATTGCACATAAAACAACAATAAAGAAAACTATATTTAAACAAAAGAAGTGCTGTCTCTCAGAACCTATTTCCCAACCCTGATATAGACTGTAATTCTTTATACTTGATTAAGAAAAAAAATAAAACATAAAAAATGTTCAGAGGGTTCTGTCTCAATTTCTTTTCAAACTTGCATAGGATTTGGCAACTATGACTCAGGCAGAAAAGGAGAGACCTTTTTCAAGGCTCAGGCTCTTCCATAATTGGAAGCTGCCCTTTGCAGCTCTATGCAGCTTCCCAAGTGCTAGGAATTTACTGTGCCCTGAATTATGAGAGTATTTTAAAGTCTCCATGTGTTACAATTTTACTCATTTTCAGAAACATATTCAGTGTTCAGAGTGAATGAAGATGTCTGCACTCATAATAGAAAAGAGAATGAATAATCTAATACCACCTTCATACTGAGAAAAGATTTCATATATAGTCATAAATGTTATGCTGTAAGAGGAGCGTCTTCACACCCTTTTTGCCTCTCATTTTATATGATCAGCATAAGTGAAAACAGAATAGCTTTTATATATAAAACAGTGAAACAAGGCACCTCAGAGAACTGGAATTTCCCCAGGAATTGCAGGCTGGAAGAAGAAAAACACTGAATCCTGGTGCCAGAAACACTCCTGAAGAGATTTCTCACAATTATAACAACTTGTCAGACCACTTTGCAGGATAAAACCAAAGTCAGACAATGAGGGCCAGGGTACACCTTTAGGTGACTCCTCAGCTACACGTATCTTGACCTTTAACCTCATGTCAGAACCAGGATGATGGATTTTGGAGTCACGGGCTCTCTTTATTCTTTTTTTTTTTTTTTTTTTTTTTTTTACTTTTATGTACTTTCAACACAAACAACAAAAGAAAAATAATATATCAAAAGTCTAGAGAATTCTGCCTACCTGTGTTGCTTTGCATCTCTGTTTTTCTGCACTCACACGCAATTAATTTAGGAACAAGTGCTTAATCTCATCAAAATTCTGCTCAGCAAACAATGAAGAAGGATTTTATTAACACTAGAAGTAGAATGAACATAGGAAATGGGGGTGATCTTTCCCCCAGTTCTCATAAATGGGGTTAATGATACTGAGAGACCAGGAAATTAGACAGTCTCTAGTAGGCAGACAGGAAGAGGAGCATGGCTTGGTATAAAGGTGGTAATCTCCAAGATGGCAGGCTTCTTTCTCACCCTCCTGACTTGAGACAAAGGCCCGGCAGCTTTTGTCCCCCACAAATAGGACCCTGCTGATAGACCAGCTCAAGGAGGGCAAGATTTTATGAGGACATGTCACATCACAGTTGCTGACCAAATAATCATACAAAATGGTGTCCACAGATATCTCATCCAGGGCCTGGCATTCCAATCGTGATGAATGGAAGTGATAGGATCCTGTGGAGTCTGAGCTCTAGGGCTTCTATCTTCACTTTTGATCTATTGCTTCCTTGCTTTCTATGGAAAGCAATGTCCCACCTCAGAAATTAAGAATGAAGGAGTTTTACAGGTTCCAAGACTTGTAGTTCTCTCTTCTCACTCATGAACTGCTGACCTTGTACAAATCCTCTCTGATTGCATATAAAATATTAGCTTATAAAAATGGATGGAATTAATACATTCATATAGTAACACACACACCACCAAATAAAATATATAAATAACAAAATTGCATCAACAGCAAGTTCATACATATCCTAACAACTTTCATATCTCAGAGTTATGGCTTAGCAAATCCAAGACAAAATTCCCATGGAAACATTCTCTAATGGGAGGAGGGTGGGATTGGGAGGGGTTGAAGGAAGAGGCTACATATTAATAAAATATAAATAAATTAAAAAAAGAGATTGTCATGGTAAGATGAACCAGCACCTAAAGACCCTTGCTGCCAAGCCTGGCTTTCTGAGCTCAGTCTGTTTGACCTAAGTGGCAGAAGGAGAACTCTGGTGTATGCTCAGAACACACACACACACACACACACACACATACACACACACACACACATACACACACACACACTCACTCACTTTTAACAAACAACTGAAAAAAAATTGGATATTTTTTCAAATAACATATATTTGTATTTGTACTATTGAATGTTTAAAGGTCTCTCTCTCTCTCTCTCTCTGTGTGTGTGTGTGTGTGTGAGTGTGTCTGCTTCCAGTATTAAGGGATTTATTTGTAGATTGATTCCTTTTAAAAGATGTTTAGTTACTTACTACATCATGTGAGTTCTTGTTATTTTCTTTCCCACTTCTATATCTTCTAAAACTTTAAGTTCTCATTCTTGTATCCTGCTTGGCAAGCATATTCAATCTTTACATAGTATTGTTATGAAATAGCCTTTTCTGACATGAAAACAGAATGCTCACTGCCTTTGACAGCACAGAACCATGAGCTGAGATCTAGACAGAATTTAGGCAAAACTGAATCTTTTGCTCATTGAGAGCAGCCCTCTCTTAATGCATTTTGTTGCCTTGAACCTCTTGTGCAAGTCTGCGCCATACAGGAACTGACTCTCAAGTCTTCAGCACTTTTCCCCAAAACAGACCCAAAATTCCTACTCAGTAAAGAGTTCATACTATGAAAATGTTTTCACATCTCTGTTGTGTTGCAGGTGGAGCCTTTCCCGTGGTGCATGTAGAAGCTAGTGCAGGCAGAAGATGAGACCAACTTGTACTCTATGTGGTGTCCATAAGAGTTTCTGTCCTTCCGGGGGGGGGGGGTGCAGAATACCTTATTCTTAGTAGTATTTGGAAATCATTCTAAATTTTGTTAGTGATACACACACATAATTGAACAAAGATGTTTTTAATACTTGCTATTGAATAATTCCTATTATGGATTATAAACAAAATGGATAGATTCTCATGGAACTCCACAAGGAGAGCAACAGAACAAGAAAATTTGAACATAGGGAACTTCCCAGAGACTCATACTCCAACCAAGGACTATTCATGGAGATAACCTAGAGCCCTGACAATGCAGCCACTTCTGATGAGAACTGATGGACTAAGATCAGAAAGGAGAGGAGGACCTCCCCTATCAGTGGACATGGGGAGGGTCATGCATGCAGAAAGGGGGGAAGGTGGGACCGGGAGGGGGGGAGGGAGGGGCTTATGGGAGGATACAAAATGAATAAAGTGTAATTAATAAAAGTTAAAAAAAACATAAAAAATGTACATAAAGAGGTGCTATAGGATCATGGTAGTCTTCCCTTATCTGTGGTTTCATTTTATAGTTTCATTTATCTACTTTCAACTATGTTCCCAAATGAAAAATTCCCAGACTAAACAAATTTTATTGTACACTATTTAGAGTATTATGATGGAACCTCACACCATTTTTTGTCCAGTGAATTCACATCACATATCCTACCCACTCATTAGTTACCTAGCAGCCACTTTGAATGTCAGATCAACTTTGGTTAAACAGATTGTTACATATTCTAGTTTATTACTATATAGGGTTTGATACTATCTACAAAATCAGCTGTTTATTGGACGTTTTGAAATGTATGCCTTGTGAAAAAGGGGAAAAAAAAGTAAACAAAACATTTTTGAAAGGTACGTTTTACCAGTGATGGTCAGGCTCTAGTTAACTTTCCAATTTATTACAATTCTCCAATTGCAAAGACAGCTAAGAGCCTTTCTGGTTCTGAATTACTAGGCACAGATGGTAAAAACTCAGCTGAGTTTTGCATTTAGAGCCATGTCTATAGTATTCAGATTCTTTCAGCAGGCACTTATTTAATAAGACTGTTTTCATTTAGTATAAACAGATCCCATCCAAGCCACATTTTCTTTCTGAAATCAGTACTTATTAACATTAACAATATGTAATAAACAATAGTTTGAAACAGCATTAGCCTTATTTATTCCCTTACTATTTGCTCACATGTTGAATAAAAAAAATTTTTTTAATTTTTTTATTTAACTTTTATTAATTACACTTTATTCATTTTGTATCCCCCCATAAGCCCCTCCCTCCTCCCCTCCCGATCCCACCCCCTCTCCCCTTTCTGCATGCATGCCCCTCCCCAAGTCCACTGATAGGGGAGGTCCTCCTCTCCTTCTTTCTGATCTTAGTCTATCAGTTCTCATAAGGAGTGGCTGCATTGTCATCCTCTGTGGCCTGGTAAGGCTGCTCCCCCCTCAGGGGGAGGTGATCAAAGAGCAGGCCAATCAGATTATGTCAGAGGCAGTCCCTCTTCCCATTACTATGTAACCCACTTTTCATTTCCATTCTGTTGCTATGATGTAATACTCTGATGGGGAAAAAAGTAACCCAAGAGAAAAAGCTTTATTTGGATTACAGTTCCAAGTTACAGCCATAATTTCAGGGATGTCAAAGTAAGAGCTCAAGTAGAGAGCCATAAATAAGTGTGAGGAAGGAACAAACACATCCTTGCTTGCTTTCAGCAAGCTTTCTCCTCCCGTATATAGTTCAGCTTGCTTAGGGAAAGGTACTACTCACATTTATGCAGGGTCTTTCTATATCAATGAACAAGAAAGAGAATTCTTTACAGCATACTCTCAAACCAACTTCATTCAGGCACTCTTCTCAGGAGACGCAACGGTGTGTCAAGTTGCCACTTAAAACTACCATGATCATTCAACTAGCTTCAGACTTCTAGACTAGGTTAACGTTCATAAGTAAATGCAGAGATAAAATGTATATATTATCATATATATATATATCAATTTTAATTTTTTATATTAATTAAAGTTTATTCACTTTTGGTAACGATAACCACTATCACTTACAGGCAGGTAGGGATTTGGAGGGAATGAGTCAAAGAAGATAAAAGCCTGACTGTCCCTTGGTAGGAATGAATGAGGAAGATAGAGAAGTAACTAATAATACAGAGAACAAACAAGGATTCTAAACTCCATGTGTACTTTGACAGGAGACAGAGCACTGTAAGGGTTAAGAAAGGCATTCCTAAATCAGGAGAACCTTAGTTTCTATCTCGTCTTTGTCACTCTGAGATTCTGGGAATGCTGCCTAATTATGGCTAACCTTTATTTACATTGGGCACTTGGTGATCTATCAGTAGCTACCTGATAGAGTTCTTGGGACTATTATTTGACCTGGAAAAGATAAATCACTTACCAAAGTATATGGCATACGGCATATGGCAAATTCTCGATGAGTTTGAATTGTTACTGTTAAGTGAGGAATAATCATATTTGTTGGAACTCTTGGAAGCAGGCCAAGTGAGGAATGCTTCATAAGTAAGTAAAGGGTTCTATTAAGTACACTTGATTCCATTTTGTTGAAAGTCTTGACTTTCATCAAGACTATTTTATTAGAGGGACAGCTGAAAGATAAAGGAACACAACATAATTTGGTGTTTATTTACCTTGTCACATTTTAGATTTGAGTCAAGATTTTTAGATGACCTACTGTCAATTTCATATGAAAATGGGTATTTCTCATGTTGAATAATTTATGTTTATTATATACTTTTATAATTTCTTTAAATCAAAAATCATAGTACTACTGAATAACAGTGAAATTTTAGGTCAAAATATGATGTGTTATCAGACTTCTATTTGATATATCTGGTTAATGTTTGCCATTGTAAATTAATACCTTCCAAACAGAAGATATTTTCTTTTTTTTCTATCAGGTTTAACAAAATGTATGGTTAGAAATTTCAGCTGTTTTTCTACCAAGGTAAATCAGTGGAGGATGTTATAAAGTAAACCACTTCAAAAGGCTGCATATTTTAGACCTATAAAGTTCAGCCTGGGCATTTGCCATGTTTATTTCACTGCTCATTTACATTTCTTCATTTAAGTGGACTGAATTACAAAGAGTAATAAAAAAAATTAATCAGCATGGCCAACAACATGATCTGCCCAATTTGCTTCTACTTTCTTTCATAGCTTTTGGATAAGAGTTTATCCATTTTAATGAAATTGGTCAGTTCATGTTTTAATTACAAAAGGAAAGAAAGAAAGAAAGAAAGAAAGAAAGAAAGAAAGAAAGAAAGAAAGAAGAAAGGAAGGAAAGAGAGAGAGAAAGAGAGAGAGAGTAAGAAGTGGGAAATAGCAAGAGCTAGAGAGGACAGGAAATCCACAAGGAGAGCAACAGAACAAGAAAATTTGAACACAGGGAACCTCCCAAAGACTCATACTCCAACCAAGGACTATTCATGGAGATAACCTAGAACCCCTGCACAGATGTAGCCCATGGCAGTTCAGTGTCCAAGTGGCTTACATAGTGATGGGAAGAGGGACTGCCTCTGACATAAACTGATTGGCCTGCTCTTTGATCACCTCCCCCTGAGGGGGGAGCAGCCTTACCAGGCCACAGAAGAAGACAATGCAGCCATTCCTGATGTGATCTGATAGACTAAGATCAGAAGGAAGGAGAGGAGGACCTCCCCTATCAGTGGACTTGGGGAGGAGCATGCATGCAGAAAGGGGAGGTAGGGTGGGATCAGGAGGGGAGGAGGGAGGGGCTTATGGGGGGATACAAAATGAATAAAGTGTAATTAATAATTAAAAAAGAAATAAATTAACATTAAACCATGAAAAAAAAAGACAACTGAGAAAAAAAGAAAGAAAGAAAGAAAGAAAGAAAGAAAGAAAGAAAGAAGAATATAAAAGGAAGTAGATTAGAACGGCAAATACCTAGTATTTCCTAGAGAGAAAAACAAGCACAAGAAGTAGAAAAAAAAATCACTTGACACACAGCTTATGCCCTGGCCATTTTAGTTAAAAGGAACATAAAATAGAAACTGGAAGATGAGTGGTTTTCACACCTGGAGGATTAATACCTGGCCTGGTCTCTGCCAGAACAAAGCAACGCAATAAGGACCCAGGGCAAAGGTGAAGTTAAAGGTAGAAGAGGCTGCCTTCGCATAGGCTCTTCGTTTTAACCACCTCTCCTTATATCTCAGCAGTAAGTGAAATATGCCTTATAAAGATACACTTCATAAAACCTATTCACAAAATATTCAATATTTAATTTTTTTGAGGGGGTGGATACTTTAAAAGCACAAACCAAGCAATGTTTATCCCTATCTGCCAGGAAAAATGCTGGGCACATGCATTGCAAGTGGAATTCAGCTGTGAATAAATGAATGAAGAAGCTAATTATCTTGTCAGTAAATCTCTATGTGTCTGGAATAGTAATATTTTCAGTACTGCTGCTTACCAGCCTGAACGTGTGTGTGTGTGTGTGTGTGTGTGTGAGCATCTGTCCATTTCAGTAGCCACACTCTGTTCAAGTTCACTGAAGCAGAACATACATGGGAAGTAAATCTACTCAAGTGTGTCCATTTTTCCTACCTTAAGTAGAACAACCCCTTCCATCTCTACACTTTGAATCTATAGGTCCCAGGATAAGTTACTGACATTAATGTCTTCCTTCAATGCAGGTTTAAACTTTAAGGGAAATGTTAAAAATTATTAACTTCATTTTAGAGAGAAAGAAACACACACACACACACACACACACACACACACACACACACACACACA
>NW_026592118.1:26816445-26897837 GCF_907164565.1 Psammomys obesus | reverse complement strand
CACACACACACACACACACACACACACACACACACACACACACACACGGTTAAATGGCTTCAGCCATGCCAAGTGAGAGATCAAAACAGGAAATACCCAACATTCATAGAAACCTATGTATTGAATAGTTTATTTTTTTGTAAGATCAAAACCGAAACCAGTTGTGAAGTAATGCTTACCCTTTGAAAGTGTTTTATGAATTTTAGTTGATAGACATGTCAATTTTTCCACGATGGTTTTGTAATTGGAATGAGTGCTCAATAAATATACCTTCATATATATGATGTAAAATTATTTAAAAAAGGACTTGTTTCCCAAAATAATTTTCTACATTAGTATGAAGTTTCCCTTTTATTTCTGCCTCATTTTCATGTCACCATTTTCTGTGTTCTGGTAGTAATGCAAACACAGATAATGGAACGAACTAAAGTGTTCTTTAAATGCCTGGCATCTTATACAGTCCTAGCTACATACAAGTATGATTTCCCTGTCTTAACCGGAATGGGCATGGTGGGGCAACCTTCCTGAGTTGCACTTCCGTCTGGCTATGAGTTACTCCACATGAGAATGAAGCATGAGTGAGGAGAAATGAGTTGGGGCTGCACCCTTTTGTTTCAATCCTCCTCCTCAGAAGGGTTAAACTGAGTGCCTTACAACAGCACCTGGAAGATTCTTCCCGCATGCGCTTGAATAAGAATTACTGGACTCAAAATGTAATTGTTGATGTTCAGTCAGCTGCCTGTGAACCGTCAGAGATCAGAGATTCCTCATCAGGCTGATCTCTGAATCCTTTAGCTGAGACCAGCGTGTAGGAGAGATGGATCCAGGCCTAGAGGCGCTGCTCTTCACTTACGTGATAGTTTGAGGAGGGTCTAGATTATATAAAATGACATAATTCATGAAAATTTTCTTTGTCATCC
This sequence comes from Psammomys obesus, assembly GCF_907164565.1. Classification (NCBI taxonomy): domain Eukaryota; kingdom Metazoa; phylum Chordata; class Mammalia; order Rodentia; family Muridae; genus Psammomys; species Psammomys obesus. The sequence goes on along the minus strand of NW_026592118.1, from coordinate 26,896,917 downwards.
AAGTTTGATTGGAGTCATTTTCCTGGCTTAGAGACTGGAATATAGTCAGGCAATGTCTGTGCTTCAGGCATGCCTCACAATCCCTTTCTGAACCCCAGGATCTTTGGGGTGGTTGTCACCAGCAATTACAGTAAAGGCACATGTCTCCCCTGTTTCGGGCTGTTACTCTGGTCTTCCCATCACGCAGCAATGATTATCAGGATCTGTGCACAAAGCATGGTCCTTCTTGATTTTAATAAAGTTTTTTTATTGTATATTCTACAAAGTATATGAAACTAAACAATGCACATATTATACCACATTTTTATTTACACATATTATATCGGTCAAAAATATAACCAATATTATACCAATAGTTGTAGTGATAATAAAAATGAGTAATTGCGTGTGAGACTGGCTTGTGAATATCATATAACGGGCTTTCAGCTGACAGCTTTCTATGTGTTCATGGCAGAATGAGAACATATATTAATTCTTATGAGGCGTCTAAGAATTGAAAATATCTGTTTTCATAGAAATATATGGTCCCACTTTCCTCATGCAGTAGTCTTTATGGATTATCTTCATTTCCCTAAAGAACTAGAAAACACTCTCTGTTATTGTCATTGTCAGCTGATCTTCATTGTTGACGCAACAAGACTTACAGCCACCTAGGAGGCAAACCTTTGGGCCTGTCTTATATCTGTGAGAACATTTCCTGAGAAATTTACCTGCAAAAAAAAGGACCCACCCTAATTTCATGAGTCTACCCCACGGGCTGGGGTTCAGGGATGAAGGAAAAGCAGACCTGAGCATTGCTCTCTCTACTTTTGTCAGAAACTGTGCCTAGCACCCTGTGCTCCTGGTGCTGAGAATTCCCTTACACAACAGGCTGGATACTTCAATAGTCGTTCAGAATTAAGCCATTCATCCTTAAGTTGTGTTTGGTCAGGCATTTTGTCATAGCAATCAGGAAGATTAACATCTATACTTCTGAAGAGTCTAGCAGATATAATCCAATTATAACTTCCTTGCAATCATCCTTACAAACTCTTAGTTTCAAACTCTATTTTTTAATTTGATTTAATGTATATGTTCATTACAATTTATTCACTTTGTTTCCCTCCCTAATCTCCTCCCAGTCTCACCCACCCTATGCCGTTTCCCTAGTCCCTTGATAGAGGAGGACCTCATCCCCTTCTATCAAAGCCTAGCCTAGAAGGGTTTGATTGTCTTCCTCTGTGGCCTGGCAAGGCTGCACCCCCCCCCCCCCCCGTAGGTCCTCCTGGGTTCAGGTATTTTGGCTCTGTGGTTCTCCTTATGGAATTCCTGTCCCCTCCAGGTCTTTCTATCTTCCTCTTCTTCCATAGTTTGGTTAGTCTCAATATTTCTAACTGTAGAATGCAGAGTTCAGAGGATCACGAAGGATATTTTTTCTGAATTTCACTTCTCTAATTAATACTTTCTTTCACATGTGAGCAAAACCAAAGTCCTAGGTGATTTATTTATTTAGGGACATAAGAAGAATCCATTTCATTTCTTGAGTGGAAATTTTAGAAAATAGTGGTTTTGTGCTGGCCTTAGTGGGGAATATCTCTGGCATAGACCATGTTGCTGGCTTTTTGATCACTTCCCCCTGACCGGACTGCCTACTAGGCCACAGGGAAGGAGAGCCTCTCAGTCCTCATGTGAATAGGTGAGCTAGGGTGTCGAAAAAGGGGTCTCCCCTAATCTTAAGAATAGGAGAGGAGGGATGCAGGAAGAAGGGTGGGGCTGGGAGGCAAGGAGGGAGGGGCCTATGACTGAGATGTAAATTGAATTAATTAATAAAAAAAGGAAAAGAGAGAATTTTAAAAGGGAATCTTAAGCTAATCCTGTGGTACAACTATGCCTATCATGAAGCGTGTGCACCCATCTTTATCTGTCCCAGCTTAACTCCATGATCACATTTTCCCTGTTCTATTGAAGAAGAGAATTTGAACTGCTGCACCCTGACCCAATAATCCACCTGTTTCTTTAAGAGCAATTTCTTGTATTTCAGTGTCTTGTACAACCTACTGTTATATTGATATTATGAGCTCTCTCAATTTCTACTTCATACTCCTACTTATTTAAACCCCAGCTTAGGGTCAGCAAATTCCTGCTGAGTGTATCACTGGCAGATATAGTTAATCTGGCCATACCTGCCAAGTAAGCCTTCTTAGTCTAAGGAATGTGTTTTTCAGCTGTCCTGAACCTGTGATCTAAATGTTGTTTTGAAATAGAACTGTCTTTTGGAAGAAAATATCAGATCAGAAGAGAAAAAAGAAAGAGAAAAAAGAGAAGTAAAAAATTAATATAATTGCACTTCAATTATTTTCAAAAAAGAGCATTGTATTATTTAACTATCAAGCAATAAATAGTAATGCTATTTTAAAGTTAAAGGTAGCATCAGGGTAGTCATTTGCACCAGACTTAATTAATAATACTAGTTTTATTTATAGTGAAAAAAAACTATACCCAAGGACAAGTGACACCTGCACCTTTCTAGAGAGTTCATAGCTCAGTCTGCCAGCTTTCAATTTCCTCCAGTTTGAACTCATGGCTTCATCTTCAGGGTCACAACACACCTGAGGAATGTCAGGAATCAAACTGCATCTCAGACGGGAAAAACAAAGAAGATAAAGGGCTAAAGGTACAAGTAGCCCTTATCATTTTTTTTTTTTGTGGTGGGTTTTTTTCCTCTTTTATTATTATTATTATTATTAATTACACCTTATTAATTTTGTATCCCCCTATAAGCCCCTCCCTCCTCCCCTCCTGTTCCCACCCTACCTCCCCTTTCTGCATGCATGCTCCTCCCCAAGTCCACTGATAGGGGAGGTCCTCCTCTCCTTCCTTCTGATCTTAGTCTATCAGATCACATCAGGAATGGCTGCATTGTCTTCTGTTGCCTGGTAAGGCTGCTCCCCCCTCAGGAGTTGGTGATCAAAGAGCAGGCCAATCAGTTCATGTCAGAGGCAGTCCCTCTTCCCATCACTATGTAAGCCACTTGGACACTAAACTGCCATGGGCTACATCTGTGCAGGGGTTCTAGGTTATCTCCATGAATAGTCCTTGGTTGGAGTATGAGTCTTTGGGAAGTTCCCTGTGTTCAAATTTTCTTGTTCTGTTGCTCTCCTTGTGGATTTCCTGTCCTCTCCAGTTCTTGCTATTTCCCACTTCTTACATAAAATTCCATTCACTCTGCCCGCCAGTTGGCCATCAGGCTCAGCATCTGTTTTGATAGTCTGGAAGGCAGAGGCTTTCAGATGCCCTCTGTGGCAGGTTCCTAGGTTGTTTCCTGTTTTCTTCTTCTTCTGCTGTCCATCCTCTTTGCCTTTCAGGATGGGGATTGAGCTTTTTAGTTAGGGTCCTCTCTCTTGCTTAGTTTGTTTAGATGTACCGATTTTAGTGGGTTTATCCTATGTTGTATATTTATATGAGTGAGTATATACCATGTGTGTCTTTTTGCTTCTGGGACAACTCAATCAGGATTTTTAAATTAATTTTTAATCTTACAAACAGGAGCTTTTGGGAAACTGATTAAACTTCCACTCACACCATTTGTTAGAGGCATGAGAAATGGGGACAGCTTTTAGGAATGTGACAAATACAGGTGAGGTATACTGACACTTTCAGGGAAAAAAAATCCTGTTTTCCAGTGAGGAGAGAGGATGGAATGCAAACCGAGGAAGTACTGAATTGTAATAGTTGCATTTAGCCTTCTGCCAATGGCAATGTGTCTTTGATTCCATAATTCCCCTTCCCATCTCTAAGCAATTCAGCTACAAATCAGGGAACAAAGACATTTCCAGACAACTATGATCATTCGCCCCTGATGCTGTAGTCTTCCCAGGCCACAGAGGAAGAGGATCCAAGCAGTCCTGATGAGACTTAACAAGCTATGGGCAGATGGCAATAGTGGAGAACTCCCCCTTTCAGTGGACTAAGGGAAGGGGATGAGGGGAAGAGGGAGGGAGTGTGGAACTGGGGGTTGTTGAGGGAAGTGGCTTCAATCAGGATATATAATAAATTGTGAAGAAGAAAAGATAATAAAAATTAAAAATACATTCTGGAATAGTTTTTTGTGTCAGGCATGTTGTTTAGAAATAGTAGTCAACAGACTAAAGCCGGTGGGTGAAATCTGGCCCATAGCTTGTTTTAATGAAAATGTTGTTGAAATTGTTATTCCAAATTGTTATATAAGCCTCTTTTCCAGCTAAAATAGTATATATTGGTTCTTACAGACAGTTTTATCTACAAAGCCTCAAATATTTATCATGTTGCTCTTTCCACACAGTTGGCTATCCCTTTATAAAAGACACTGTGCTCCTGTTAAAGATGAAGGACTTCATTAGCTCCATATGTTAACACCTCAGAAGATGTTTTCCCTGAAAGTAATAGTCTAGCAAATGAAAATGTAGGAAAAAATGTTGGCGGAAGAGGATGCAATGGTATTTGTAGGAAAATCACACTTTTACTTAATTAATCGTAATAAATTTGAATATCTCCCCAAAAAACATGACTACCAGGTATTGTGAGAAACAAATTTCTTATGAGGAGGTTGACTTAGAGTTAATATTATCAAATTCCTGTGGGAGTCTAACTGAATCAAGCTTGCTTTTGTTAACACATTAAGCCTGGAATCTTCTTTTGACTAAGAATCCCAGGGAACTGCTTAATGAACAAGTAGTTTTCAGATCTGGACAGAGTCATTCATTTCTATTTAAGGCATTTCACTAGCATTATGCATGCACACATTCACACACACACACACACACACACACACAGGGGAACGGGGGGGCAACCTGTGTGTCTCTGAATGAGGGCACTACTTAAGAGTACTTCTGTTTCATTGGACAAATACCAGACAAAAGTAGATGAGGAAAGAAGAATGTGTTTTGGATCGCACTTAGAAGGCACAGCACATTGTGGTGGGGAAGGTAAGACAAGCAGTATGAAAAAAAAAAAAGTAGGGGCGGGTCACACTGCACCCAAAGACATGGGATCTCTCTCTTTGAAGGAGAGATGACTATTAGTCATCTATTACTAGGTCCCAGTCACAGCATATTTGCTGGCTCTCTCTCACCACAATTTACCTAATCTTGGTCATCTGAAACGGCATGCCCACAGGCGCACCTAATGTAGGCGACACCTCGGTGGCTTTCTCAGAGGATTATTTCTTTTATTTTTTTTTTAATTTTCATTAATTACACTTTATTCTCTTTGTATCCCTCCCATAAACCCCTCCCTCCTACCCTCTTAATCCCACTTTCCCTCCCCCTTCTTCTCACATGCCCCTCCCCAAGTCCACTGATTAAGGAGGTCCCCCTCTCCTTCCTTCTGATCCTAATCTATCAGATCTCATCAGGAGTGGCTGCATCTTCTGTGGCCTGGTAAGGCTGCTCCCCCCTCACGGGGAGGTGATCAAAGAGCAGGCCAATCATATTATGTCAGAGACAGACCCTCTTCCCATTACTATGGAACCCACTTGGACACTGAACTGCCATGGGCTACATCTGTGCAGGGGTTCTAGGTTATCTCCATGCATAGTACTTGGTTGGAGTATGAGTCTCTGGAAAGAACCCTGTGTTCAAATTTTCCTGTTCTGTTGCTCTCCTTGTGGAGTTCCTGTCCTCTCCAGATCTTACTATTTCCCACTTCTTTCATAAGATTCCATGCACTCTGCTCAACAGTTGGCCATAAAATTGGGAAAGAATCTTCACCAACCCTTTATCTGACAGAGGGCTAATATCCAGTATATATAAAGAACTAAAGATGTTGAAAAGCAACAAACCAAGTAATCCAATTAAAAAATGGGGAACAGAGCTAAACAAAGAATTCTCGGTAGAAGAATATTGAATGGCAGAGAAACACTTAAAGAAATGCTCAATGTCATTAGCCATTAGGGAAATGCAAATCAAAACAACCTTGAGATTTCACCTTATATCTATCAGAATGGCCAAGATGAAAACTCAAGTGACAACACATGCTGGAGAGGTTGTGGAGAAAGGGAAACCCTCCTCCACTGCTGGTGGGTATGTAAACTTGCACAACCACTTTGGAAATCAATCTGGCGCTTTCTCAGACAACTAGGAATAGCTCTTCCTCAAGACCCAGCCATACCCCTCCTAGGCATATATCCAAAAGAGGCTCAAGTACACAATAAGGACATTTGCTCAACCATGTTTGTAGCAGAGGATTGTTTTCATTGGAATTCTAAATCTTGTCAAGCTGTTGAGCAACGTTAACCATTTACCACAGTGAGAAAAATGTAACTAAGTCAGCATCTATGAAATGAAGACTAAAGAACTAAAGAGTAAGACAAAAATAATTTTTCCTTGCATGTGAGCTTTATAGGAAACCTTATAAAATATTTTGTTTGTTCATTTTATTAAAGGAAACTCATGGCATGTTATATTTATATGTAGAACATTGTGGAATGAAGGTTTCAGTAGAAAACCTTGAGAAAAGAGGATGCTACAACAGATTTTACAAGCAACTGCTTGAATTTGCCTTTTTTTGTCTATTTTCTCAACAAGTCAAAATATGTTTTAGATTCTTTAAATTTCTCATTTTCTAAAATATGAAAAGAAAATTTGCTCTGCTATTTTCTAATAATTAGTGCCTTAGTAAATACATATTATTGCAAATGCTTTATTTGTAACATTGAAAAAAAAATTGAACCACATCTCATCAACCTTCATTATTATTATTCAAAATATTATTTTATCTACATGCTTTTTCTTTAGTGACTAAATCTTCATGGAAAAATATTCTAAAAGAAGAGAAATCCTGCTAAGATCACATTTATACTTTAATTTCTATATCTTTGGTGGCAACTTGGAAGCTCAAATTAAGTTTCCAAACAAAGTTGCAATGTTACTCTATTGATAATTTTCAGGTTTTCTGGAAAAAAAATGACATTTAAGCAAAGTGAAAATATAATTGCAACTTTCTGCAAATTAGTGCTTGTAAAAAACTTGGTCAGTCTTATTTTCTTAAAATCTTGATGGTAAAGTTCTGACTTTAAAAACAAAAGTATAGTTATAGCTACACTTTAAAAATATCATATGAATGATTTATTTCATATCTTTCAATATTACGCACTATTTTAGGTAGATATTCAGAACTAAGAAAAAAGCCTAGATTCATTTTGGTTTTTAAAATAAATTTAATTTACTCAGACATATAATGGAAACATCAAAGAAACTTGATTTTTACTATAACAATCCAAAAGCGTCATAATGTTTTATGACGTCTAGTACATTGCATATATAAAGAAACAAACATATCCATTCATTTTTGATGGGTAAGCAAACAGATGCAGTCACTTTAGAGGGTAATTTGACAGTAGCGATTACTTTTCTATATGCATCGTTCCCCTGACTCAGCAGCTCCACTTTTAGCTTGCATGCTCAGATATAACTACTTATTGAGAGGAAAGGATATTTCTTGTAATACGGATGCACTTGATCTTGGGGAAAAATAAACTAGTCTTACCACTCCCTAGTCTTATTTCCTTAACTGCTCCCCAAGCTGTCACTAATTCCTTCTTTTGGGGGAAATGATACACAGTTATAACTATTTCTGTAACCTCCACTTTCTGTATTCTTTTCTATCCATAGATCTGAAATTACTTGAATTAACATTTTATTAAAAACACATTTTTCATATAATGTAGTCTGACTTTAGTTTCCCTCATCCCAACTCCTCCCAGATGCTCCTCACCTTCCTTCTCACACAAATCCACACCTACTTTTTGCTCTCTCTCTCTCTATTAATTAGAAAATAAATATGCATCTAAAAGAAAAGAAAAGAAAGTAAAACAAACAACAAACCTGAATAGAATAAAACAAATAAGTGAACATAAAAATGGGACCAAAGGGGGGAAAATCACAAGACACTTGCAGATAAACACAGTGCCACATACAGAAATCCCATAAAAACAAAAATGAGAAACTGATATTTAAGCAAAAGACCTGTAAGAGAAAAAAAAAAAAGTAGCCCAGACAAAGCATTATGAAACAAAACAAAACAAAACAAAAACAAATTAAAAACAAACAAACAAACAAGCACAAACCTCCAAAAGTGCTATTGAGTTCTTTTTGTGCTGAACATCTATTGATTGGCATGGAGCCTGGCCTTAAGAGTAGTTTATATACCCAGTGAAACTCTGTTAGGGAAAACTAATTTTTCATTTTCAAAAGTTTGCCACTTTGAGATAGCCTTTGGATTAGGGGTGTGAGCTTGTGTCTGCTTCCCTTCTCAGCACTGGGACCTCCATCATACCCAGACCTCAGCATGCCCTGTACACACTACCTCAGACTCTGTGATTTCACATGTGCATTGGTCCTGCCGTGTTTAGAAAGCATTGTTTTCTTTGTGTCTTCCATCCCAACTAGTTCTTATACTCTTTTTGCCTCCTCTTCCACAGGGTTCCCTGAGCTGTGAAGGAAGGGAATTGATGGAGACATCCAAGTTAGTGTTTCTAAGTCTCTACCTCTCTGCATATTTTCTACCTGTGGGTCTTTGTATTTATTCACATCTTCTGCTCGGAGGAAGCTTCTCTGATGGTGGTTGAGCAAGACACTAACCTACAAATATACCAGAATCTCATTAAATATTATTTTGTTTCTAGGTTAATGAGAACAAGAGTTGTATTTGGTTTTCTCCTCAGTGTATTAGGCTCTTGGACACCTAGCAGTGTTGGGATTTCATCATCCTCTTGATGCAACAATTCTACTTTTAGAACTGCAAATTCAGATCTAGTTACACATCAAGAGCAAAGGATGTTTCTTGTATACTGAGGAAACTGAGCTTGGGGAAAAGAAATCAGTCCTTCTCCCTAGTCTTTTTTCTTTTTTTTTTTTTTTTAACTTAAGTACTACTCAAATTATCACTAATTGTTTTTTACAGGAAATAATACACAGGTTACAATAATCCTATATTTCATAAAGTGGACCTTAAATCCAATCAGATATTTATTGGTTTCTCCCGAAAACTTTGTGCCACTATTACTCTAGCTAGAAAGAAAATAAAATACTAAAAAAAAAAAACACAAGTTTTTGCTGGTTTTGTTGCTTTAAGAAAGATTGAAGTATATAGAAGAATATCAAACTGGTTTCCTACCCTGGTTGACCAGAGGCAAATTCAAATAATTCTTGCAAAATAAAGAAATTCAGTCAACATAACAACTGTTGTAATCAATAAAAATAAAATCAACTATGATTCATAGTAAAACAAAAATAAGGATGACAGAACTTGGATGGAATTGAATGAGTTGTTGGTGAGGTCATGTTGTAATTTCTGGCCTTCACAAGAATCTCCCTTAGTTCCTTCCCTTTGTCTTTACAAAGTATTTTATATGCTTTCATATTCAAGTTGCAGATAATACCACAAATGATGGAATGAGATAAGACACTTAGTTAATATGCTTATGCAATGGACTGAAATTTATAATTCCAGTAAAAATCATCTTCTTTGACATCTGAATTGTTAGCTGATTGGAGACAAATTAATCCTGGAGATGGATATACTTAGATAACTCAGCTTTCAGTTGCTATTTAACTGTACTCATTATTTATAATTATTTTGTTTAGCCTAAATTTGAACAAATTCCCCGTGGCCTATTAACTCTGCTGATTCAAAAATCAAGGCAAGTAATTATTATACCTATTAGATGTGGTCATTTCTGAAGGTCACATACTTAAATAGTTCCAAACAAAGCTATCTAACTTTTACTCGTTTTATAAAATATTAGAATGAGAATGAATGCTATAAAACAAATTTTATTCAGATTTAGGTGTATATAAAAACACAAATGAGTAAATGCCAGTCAAATATTCTCATAAATATTTGTGAAGCAAGATATCACCCTCTAAGGACCATGCATGGAGATAACTTAGAACCCCTACATAGATGTAGCCCATGGCAGCTCAGACTCCCAGTGGGTACCCTAGTAATGGGAACAGGGGCTGTCTCTGACATGAACTCAGTAGATGGCTCTTTGATCACCACCCACTGATAGGGGAGCAGCCTTACCAGGCCACAGAAGACAATGAGGCCAGTCCTGATGAGACCTGATAGGCTAGGGTCAGAGGGAAGGGGAGGAGGCTATAGTTGGGATACAAAGTGAATAAACTGTAATTAATAAAAAATAAATTAATTAAAAGATATTACCCTCTAAAAGATAGACATGTCGTATACATGAAAATGAAAGTGAATATACAAAAGTACATGCTAAGAACTGAAGCTTCACAAGTAGGCTCTACTTCAGGTTGTTAGTATGCATATTTATTTCATGTATAGTAATAAACAACTAGAAGCCCATTAAACATCAGCAAGTCATCATACATATTTTTACTAAAGCACACACTTCCAAAAGTAAATTTGCTGAGGAGTCATCTTGAAAATAAGATTAGTGTTGACATAGCATTCACTTAAAACTGTACCCCAACCTCCTCCTTCCTTCTTAACATCTCCCTCTCACATTATTTGCTGGTACTGAGGAGGAGGTTTTAATCTCAGATGTGAATGCTTTGGCTATGCCCAAAGAAAATCTTAACAGACTCTTTTCATATTCCAGTCTAATCACTTAGCTTATTGTGTAATTTCCAAAGTGTTCTGATAACACAAGTTGGCTGTGTCCACAGATCCCACATCTATGGATTCAACCAAAAGAAGATTTTAAAAAAAATATGTTATAAAAAAGTTATATCTGTATTGGATGTAAATATAAGGCTTTACTTGTTATTTTCTAAGAAATATAGTTATAATAATTGATATAATATTTATACATTACATTTGGTATTTTAAATAATGTAGAAGTGGTTAAAGATGCGAGAAGACATGTGTCAATTATTTGCAAATTCTATCTTATTTTTATAAGGGACTTAAGCACCATTGGAATTGGCTTCCCATTGATCCTGAGAGAGGACTATAATGATGTTATTATTCAAAAGCAAATGGATGAAAAACAAATGCCATAATATCAAGGTACTACATGCAAGTTCCAGTTAAAAGTGCAGGTGTGAGCCCTGGTGCAGCTGAGTGGTAGAAGGTTTGTCTCGCATGCCTGAGGCTGGTTTTAATCATCAGCTCTGAAAACTGAATGTGGTCTTTACTCACATTAATAACTCGGCAATAAGACTCAAAATAAATTCTGTTTTTGTTAGTCCTATCACTCAGATGATATACAAAGAGTAGATACTGTTTGCCTAAGTAAACAGTCCAGTTTGCAGAATTTCCCTAACTGGGCATAGCTTACTATCTTTCTCTGTCTTGCATGTTGATTAGGTAACATCTTTCTTAGGTAAAAACATTTTATATTTTCTTCAATTCTTTTTTCCCCTTCATTTTTTTTTTTTTTTTTTTTTTTTTGGTGCAGTTGCTTAAATGGAATGATTTAAAATGTCTGCAAATGTTATAAAGGACTGCGTCCACATTTCATTTCTTTCGACAAGGTTATGGAAACTAGGAGATGCTGAGTAACTTGTTCAGAATTACACAAGTAGTAACTATGTTTGCATAATTTATTTGAAACCCATGCCTCTTCAGTGTGAACTTATGACCTCTATTCTCTTTTGTCTTCATTTTATTCTCTGTGAACTATTTTATAACACATGTCTTTCTTTTCTTGGAACTGTAGCACATTCTCAACCCCCAGACTGAGCCCTTTAAATTATATTTCAAATAGTTGTATTTTCCAATACACATTCAACCACAGTTTTTAAAAAACATGTATCTGTGAAAGCTTTGAAATATTCATTTGGGATTCAGGATCTGAAATTTGGTGCATCTCTATGGTAGAACATAAAAGCACCGCATTCCATTCGTTAACAAGTAAAACCTCTGAGACATAATCAACTTCAAAGAAGCTGTTATTTCCCAGAAGATGATCCCAATCCAAAAGTGTTTTAGCTTTCCCTGAATGCACCAGACACTCTATAAGAAAAACAATTATTCTACATATACTTAGTCTTATTTATTTTCTATTTCAGATTTGACATACTCCAGAATCTTCAAAAAAAAAAAAAAATCCCAAGGCTCTTTTATAAGGTTTAAGAGAAGATTAATTTAAATTCTTCCCCTTTGAGATAACCTCTCATTATGTAACCCTGGCTTGCCTAGACCTCTCCATGTAGACCAGACTAGCTTCAATCTCAAGTAGATCTATCTGTCTCCACCTCCCAAGTGATGGGTTAAAGGCTCTGCCACTCTTCTCAGCCTTTGAGTCCGTGTTTGAATCAGTCTGATCCAGTACTGGAATAGTATTGTTACATATAAACCTAACTCGCTGCAAGATTATAGACTCCAGGGATTTGTTTTGTTAATTTTACATTATGCGTGGCACTGAGCCAATAGTTAGGGGTGATAGAGAGAAAGATGTTCATGGAGCTAAGAGTGTTTCAGGGAAGGAGAGAGGCACACCATTGCTGAACAAAAACAGTTTATTTGTTAGTAACAGAAATCTACTGGATCTTGGAATGATTGTATGGAAAGCCAAAGTCTACCTCATCAAGAAGCCCTGCAGGAAGCATCGCCAGAAATCAAATGTGTCAATGCCAGGAACAAGAGGAATATGAGCTAAAATTACATTATCTTCAATAAGAGACAGCATGATATCAAACTTCTCTTCTCTCTATCTTACTGTAGCATTATTTTCTCTATTTTTGAATGTATCAGACTTTTATCTGTTTTTTTTCCAAGCTCTGATTTCACATTTACTGAAAGTATTAGATTCTTTTACTCTGTTTCTAAGTCATGGAAGAAAAGAATGTACTTCATTACAGCCAGGAGACCATTTACGGTAAAATTATTATATGGGACTTAATGGGAACAATGGCTCAACTCTCATTTAGCAGGAGTCATATTTAGAGCAATATGAAATGATATCCTCAACTAATGCTATAGTAATTGAGCCTGGAGTATGGAGAAAAGGATCAGTCAATTATTTGATATATATAATCATTTTGCAAAAAAAATTGTGGCAAGAACTGTGCAAAATATGCAAACAAACTGATAGGGCACTCTCCAGAGATGACATTATTTTGATGGGTATACATATTCAAACATAATAAGGTCTTATAGCTGTAACAACAATGTGGCTATATGACATGGTATTTAAATTGACATGTCAAAGTGATGTCAAGAATTTTCTAATTATAGTATTTAAAGTAAATTTCAATAAAGACATAAACATTTATTTTTAATCCAGTGCCTAATTTATGCTACATATCATTTATGAGGTAATTTTTACAACACTGTAAGATAGATATTACTGATTTTTCAGTCTCCCCCGAAGAAAAAATGGCCCACAGAGAATGTAAAGACTTGCCAAAGTCATATATCTAACTAGTTGACACGCACAGAATTCTATTTTTTTTTAAACTGTAAAGTTATCTTATCCAGTACTCATTAATTTCTGTCTAATCCCTGGGAATGGACGAATATTGTTATGTAGTATAAGGTATTAATACATCTTCTAAGAAACTAAAAAGATGATTAACTTAAGAATTATTTAATTAGATATTTTTAGCTAAAACATGCTACTCTTGAGGACAATGAATCCAAACCTGACAAGTACATTGAATTCTGAGTCTGGCAAGTCATAGAGACTACATTGAAGGGACACATGAGACATTCATGGGCGGATTGTGAGGGAGTCCATAGGATTCACCTGGTGGGGTGGGGAGCAGAGATAAGGAATCTGACAGGGAAATTCCTGCATTATCATGTCAGATATTCTACGGTTTGTGGCTTGTCTTTCTGTTGTAGATCTTCCCTCCCAACTCCTGCCTAGTGGTGATAAAGCACACAGACAAATTCCTTCAAACAGCTTTTAGAAAAATCTCTTTTTTTCACAACAAAAACCTCTGTGGCTTACAAATAATTGTGGATTCAATACCATGATCTGTAAACTCTATACTCTCCCGCTTCATCTTCTGTCATCTTCTGTCTTTCCTGTTGCTAAGAATAATAAGCATCTTTCACCTGTCAGTGAATGAAATTGTGTAGCTATGGGATCCACTGAACTCTAAGTGCAATAAAAAAGCTGTGAAAGTGAGTGAGTAATAAGCTTCAGCATATGCTTTTTATTATTTATTTATTTATTTGTTATTTTGTTTTGGTCAATCTGTTGTTACCATTTTTGAAAAACAAAAAATGAGAATGACAAAAATAAGAACTTATAGAAAAATATGTTTTGACATTCTGTACATGAATATAGAGAATGCCTTATCTACAGAAAATCCAAATCGACTCTTCTCATTAAATACAATCTCTATGTGTATTATGTTTACTTCTTCAATGCTTCCACTTTATCTCAAACCTTCATCATCCCCCTACTGACTCACCTTACTGTATAACTTGTGGATCTTTTAGCTGTAGCTGCACTTTTCCAAACCTTCCCAGTGCTCACAAGACAACTCACTCAAAACACCTTTTAGATTAAGTAATTTTCAAAATTACATCGTCGCTATGGCTGAAAATTAATTGTAGACTAAAATGCTGAGACCCTACAGTTTCACCGACTGTCATTATTTTTACTGTGCTCTTAAAATTAAGATCTTAAAATCTTTTACTGTGATCTTAAAATCATTGTGCCAACATTCCCTACTATGCAAACATGGATAGTTTTCTCCAATGCCTCTTCTTTGTTCTTTCTATATTTGTTTACATGTCAGATATTTTTTCATCTTCAATATTAGTATTCCATCCCCAAAGAGGCCAATTGTAGTTACAATGACTGGTTCTTTGATCACTTCCCCCTGAGGGGGCGGGGAAGCCTTACCAAGCCTCAGAGGAAGACAATGCAGCTAGTCCTGACAGACCTGATAGGCTAGGGTCAGAGGCAAGGTGAGGAGGACCTCACCTATTAGTGGACTTGGGGAAGGGACATGGAGGAGATGAGGAAGGGAGGGTGAAATTGAGAGGGAATGAGAGAGGGGACTACAGCTGGGATACAAAGTGAATAAACTGTAATTAATAAAAATAAATAAACTTAAAAATTGCTCTGTCTTTGCCCAAGTCACAACACAGCTTAAAGGGAAAAGCATGATTAAAATATACTCTATGATATTTTTCAATTAAAAATAAACACAAATTATCTTTATAACAAACATAATAAAACACAAAAAAAATCAAAGTAACTTAGCTGCAATGAAAGAACAAATATATTGATTCTGTTACATAGATATAATCAAATATCAGGATGGACACTGATACATGCAAAACCATAAGCACACCACAAAGATATTATCCTAAGTAAAAGAAAGCAAACCACAGAATAACACATGCTAGACTATTCTGCATATTAAAAAGGTGAGCTGCCTGACATCTTGAGAGAGATGCCAATGATAGAGATTTATTTGTCAATTTACTGTACTATGCAAATTTTATCTACAAAAAAGTACCTGTAAACAAATGAGGCATTGGCTAGCAAATTTTAGATTAGGAGAGATGCTTATATGTACTGTGTGACTTTGTACTGGGTCCTAGAGCGAGCGGCTCAGAAAGAAATACTATTATAATCTGAAAATTAAATATTGAAATTATAAGATAATATTGCAGTCTTAATTTTTCACCAGGGAATAATTGATTACAATATTTTATAATAAATAATTATAATAAATGATTAGAGATAATAAGTGATTATTATCTGTTGAATGAGCAGGGCCACTTGTCTCTGAAAAAAAAACCTTTATTGCATAAAGAGAAAAATTATTTCACCAACAAGAAAAAAAAATATATTTCCTAGTTTCTGTTCCATTACAACAGGTGTCTAAGTGAACTTAGTAAAAGCCGTTACAAATGAGTTCAAAAGGGAGTTAAAACAAATCTGTAGTATATTCTGTTTGAAAACGTGACCTAGTCAGGAAGAACACATGCATATACTATGATCGTATTAAATAATTTAAATTTCATGAAAATATTCACAAGTGCTGTTAAGATTCTATTGCTTGCCGCATAGCCTGATTCTCTGCTCATAACTATTCCTTAGTATAAAACAATTAAAGATACAAATAGTCATATCAACTGAGTTCCTAACAAACTATTAATAATTAAACTAGATGCAGAAGCACATGTCTTCTAATTTAAATCAGTTGACTTGAGGATTTAGGTCTTCAGCTAAAAAGAATAAAGAGGGCAACATTGCAACTTAATATGCCAAATCCCTGTTAGCGTATTGTTGTATAGGTTGGCTTATTTGGGGGTTTAGTTTCATAGGTTCCTTAGATGCTCGGCTGATGTATGGTCCTGTGTATGCAGCGGCAGAACATCATGATTGTGAGCATGTTGTAGGGGGAAATGGCTATACTCATGACTGAAAGTTAGCAGAGAGCTCCTTACAAACATAGTTCTTCCAGCTAAGATCTGCTTTTACAGTTCTATCATCCTTGTTAATAGAGTTGAATCTGGGAAACAAACTTTTCACCGCATAGGCCAGAAGAGATATTTCATACTACATGAGCCTCACCTCTGGACCCCAAAGGCTCGTTGCCATCTCAAAATACAAGGGACACTTAGTCCATCCCTAGAATCCTCAAAGCATAAATATTTCTAATATTGTTCAAATTGCAAAATACAGAGTCTCCTCTTATTCTTATTCCTCTAATTCTTAGCGAAACCTCCTATAAAATCAAATATATTTGCATTCTTGCAATGTGGAATGCAGAGAGTAAATATTTCCGTTCCAGAGGATTGATAAAAAGGGTAATAAGGAGAAACTGGGCATGGTGTCACCCGACTTCAATCCAGACACTGAGGAGGCAGAGGCATGAGGTTCTCTGTGAATTCTAGGTTAACCTGGTGTACACAGTGTGTTCCAAGTTAGCCACTAGCCAGAGCCATGTAGGGAGCCTCTCTCTCTCTCTCTCTCTCTCTCCCTTCTAAATATATTTAAATATACATACAAACATATGAAGGAGAGATTATGCCAAAACCAGAATAAAATGCAACATTAAATATATTATCATATTTTAAATTATTATTCAGTTTGTATCCTGACTGTAGCCTTCTCCCTTATCTCCTCCCAGTCCCACCTCCCTTAAACCACTGATAGAGGAGATTCTCCTCTCCTACTATCTGACCCTATCCTATCAGGACTCATCAGGACTATCTGAATCCTCTTTCTCTGTGTCCTAGTAAGGCCACCCCACCAGTGGGAGGTGATCAAACAGCAACGCACCAAGTTCATGTCAGATACTGCACCTGCTCTCCTTACTAGGGTACTCTTGTGGAGACTGACCTGTCCATCAGTATGACCTGAGCAGAGGGTCTAGGTCCTCTCCATGCATGGTCTTTGGTTGATTCTTCAGTCTCTGCAGGACCACTGTGAACATATTTTTAAATCCATTGCTCCATTTCGAACATCTGAGGCTCATGGTGGCATACATGAGCTCCCAAAGGACTAATAATCTTATCTGTATAGCCTTTTTATTTGCAGCCTAGGTAGCTCTCTCCTTTCCATATTGCTGATATCTACAACTTCCTCAGATCTCCATTGCAGCTTAGATTTCGCTTTCACAAATTCATTGACCACCACTTGCTACATGTAGGTACTCAGACTGTTGCATATGTCTGGATTCCCATCTTTCCTTTGAAATCCAAGTAAACAACTTCATGAGGCTGCAGCTGTCTCATTTTTTCCTTACCCATGAACTAACAACATGTGGATTATCACAAGGTCACTGTACCTTCAGAGGTAACTGGGCATGTCAGAACATGTCTATGGTGGTCTCTGAGTATGTGGGTGCAGACCTTTGTGATAAGCTCTATTCTCAAATCAGTAGCTTTCAAATAAATTATGCCTTATGTTTGAGGTAAGGTCTTGCTAATTTTTAAGATGCTCCTAAAACATCTGTCTGACTACCTTGCTATTATAAAATGCTTGGAGTATTTTCAGAGTTCTTCTTTTTCTGTTGCTGCTTCTGCTTCTTCTTACTATTATTATTATTTATTATAATTTATTCACTTTGTATCCTGGATGTAGTCCCCTCCCTTATCTCCTCCCTGCCTCAAGCTCTCCCTCCCTCTTCCACCCTATGCTCCTCCTCTACTCCACTGATAGAGGAGGTCCTCCTACCCTACTATCTGACCTCAGCCTATTAGGTCTCATCAGGACTATCTGGATTCTCTTTCTCTGTGTCCCAGTAAGGTCACCATGACAGGAGGAGGTGATCAAAGTGCAGGCAAACAAGTTCATGTCAGAGACTTCCCCTGCTCCCCTTACTAGGGAAACCTCATGAAGACTAATCTGCCTTTGG
This sequence comes from Psammomys obesus, assembly GCF_907164565.1. Classification (NCBI taxonomy): domain Eukaryota; kingdom Metazoa; phylum Chordata; class Mammalia; order Rodentia; family Muridae; genus Psammomys; species Psammomys obesus. The sequence continues at coordinate 26,878,648 of NW_026592118.1, read as the reverse complement.
GCAGAGTTCAAGGATTCATATAGAAGAAGGAGGTATAGAAAGACCTGGAAGGATCAGGAGCTCCACAAGCAGACCAAAAGAACCCAAAAATCTGGGACCAAGGGGACCTGTTGTATTTTGTTATTAATATTTGCTATTGATATATCTTTTAGTAAATCTGTGGTCAATCCTAAACCAGCTCTATACCCAAATCACCACACAGAGACTGGAATTTATTTAATTAACCTAGATCACAATGCTTGGCGATAGTTATTCCATCCTAAACCTCCAAGCAGAACATCGTTTCCTACCATTCAGATTTGGCCTATTATACTTGCTTTTAGTGATATCTTAGGTCCTGTCTATCTCTCCACATCCTTCTAAGACCTCTCCTCCAGCTTCTGCTCTCCCAACTTCTGCTTTCTCTCTTTCTCCTCTGCTTCCCACTCTTTCCTACTCTTCTGGCTCCTCCCCTCTCCCTCCTACTCCTTCCTCTCCATTGCTCAACATTGTGGCTGATTGTTTTATTTTGGCATGTTTGCACAAAGTTAAGACAGGTGATGGTTAGGATAAGTCTCACAATGCAATGTCTGGATTGAAACCAGAGAGTGGGGGGAGAGAAATCAGCATTTAAATGAACAAGGGCAACGTGTATACATTCCAAAAGAACATTATACCAACAGGGGCCTTCAGAGACTGATGAATCAACCAAACACCAAGCATGGAGAGGATCTAGACCCTCTGTTTGGTATATTTTTAATAAAATATTTTGTTAATTCTTTGAGAATTTTATAAAATGTATTATCAATTCACTCCAAGCTTCTTCCTCTAATTCTTCCCAAGTTCATGTTCTCTCTCTTTTTTTTTAAATAAACAACAAGCCAAATTTTTGCTTCTATATTCTTATAGGTGTGGGGCAATCCAATGGAGCTTTGTTAACCTACTAGAAGCCGTAACATAAAAAAAAACAAACAGCAAACAAAATAAGTCTTTCTCCACTTAAATGTCCTGCTTCCTTCTCATATAAGAATAAGAATATATATATAACTATATAAGAATAGTACTTCAAATTTTGAGTTTGTCAAGATAGGGTAAGTAATGACTTTCTCTAAAGTGGATGAGGTCATTTGCAATCCATGTTGTACAAGCAATAACTCATATTCTCCAATAGAGATTCCATGGTGGGACTTCTTGTCATTGAGAAAAGGGATGGTCAGGAGTCTTATCGTTGCTTATATGAGGGATATAAGCTCTATCCCATTAATAGCCTCAATTCTAACTGACATGTTCACTTGCTATTGGAACTGTAATATAAATGAAAGAGAGATTAACAGCAGTAAATGGTTGATTATCTACTTGTTTGTTCCTTCGCAGAATAGCATGTAAATAAGTGTTTCAGAACTTGGTGGTAGAACTTCATATCAGATAACACAAATAAACTAAACACTCTCACATACTTGGATTCTTTATTAGAGTGTTAGTTGTACCTTCGGGAAATTTCTGTTGTCTGTCTATATTTAGGTACACAGCATTAAAGTAAAATGCCAATTAGATTTGGCAATGATCAATGTTAAGACAACTTGCAACTGTATTCTTGAATACCTATGCAAGCAAATTCATGATGCTCACATACAATCCAAATGACATAAATGTTATAAGAAGAAGGGAAATATGAACTCCTTGTAATTTTAGAAGTGCTGTTTTAATTAATCAACAGATTGATTTGCTAAAAGACTTGAGTTTTGCAATACTCAAGATCACACTGAATATAAATATAAGATAAAGTTTAAAAGTTATGCATTTTCTGACTCAGTGTAATGGTAAATATCCAGTTAAAGAGATCCTGTGATCATTATCAAATCTACTCAAAGCAACTCAAACTCAATTATAATTATTAGGTTAAATATTTATAATTTTGTTTTGATCTTCATGAACATACTTAATTGCCTTTAAATGTTTCTAAATTAGTAAGTATTTTTAAACTGTAAATTTTTATTCTTACATGATATGAATGTCATTTTTAAAATTTCTTAAAAATAAATTTCTGTTTATATTTCAGTAAATCTTCCTGGAAGATACCATTTAGCTTTTGACAATTTGAATTCTGAATTACTGTAACACTCAACCAACAAGTACTGTAAGCATTTAGCTCCAAAGAATGTTTTTAGTCAAAATGGTATCCAGATAACAGCATTAAATATCTCTCGGCAATACAACAGATCTCTTAAAAATGTATGAGGAACATTCTAAGTGTTGATGCTTTCACATTTGTAAAATGAACAGACTAATTGCTATCTTCAGGTAACATACTTTCTTATAGATAGAAGATTAACAGTAAAGTAATAAGAAAAAATCTATAGTTTAATAAATTATTAACTATAAAATAAAGAAGAAAATTAGATATGTGAAGTACTAAAGCATTGGGTAAGAAGTTTAATAGAAAACCAGGAAAGATCTCACATTAAAAAAAAAAAAGAAACTGCATCAGAGACTGAAAATTAACATCAATAAGCTCACTAAATATATGTAACAAGACATTCTAGATATACAAAACTCTCAGAACCTTAATTCAGAGTGTCTGGCTAGGTGGTGAGCCTACAGAGCTGAGTGGACCATGAGGCTTCAGCCTTGCACAAAGAACTGTAGGCAAGTGGATATAAACAGAAGGAATTTAAACAGAGAATCTTATGGAAGACTGACTCACCACCCAGGCATTCATAATTACTGCGAAGAAGGCAAAATCGATGGGAAGCAAGCAGGTCCTTTATATGGTGTCTTGGGTTTGTGGAAATTCTAAGCATGTTTATCATCTCACAAAGCAGAAACAGTATCAAGTGAGAGGAAAAAAAATGCAGTAGTACTGGGACTTTTTCAGAAAGAACAGCATAAAAGAAAGTTACCTTTCACAGTGGAAAATGTTGAAAGGTGGCCTTACAGCGTGACCATGTTAATGACCCTGTCTGGAACACAATATACAGAAAAATTGTTCCTTGCCTGAAATAATAAGAAATATTTTACCGAGATCGTCTAATTTTATTCAAGCAGAAAATAACTTCTCCCATTGTGTAAAGTGATTTTTATCATTATTTAGTGGGATGACAAAATTTCATTTGCTCCATATTTAACAATTGTTTATGTTATCTGGAATAGTGGTGAGTTAAGAAATAAGAATTCCTGTTGAACCCAATGGCTGGCTCTTTGACCTCCCCACCCCTCAAGGGAGGAACAGTCCTGTTAGGCCACAGAGGAGGACTTTGCAGCCAGTCCTGAAGATAGCTGATAAAATAGGGTCAGATGAAAGGGGAGGAGGTCCTCCCTTATCAGTGGACTTGGAAAGGGGCAGGGAGGAGATGACGGAGGGAGTGTGGGATTGGGAGGGAATGAGGGAGCAGGATACAGCTGGGATACAGAGTTAACAAAATGTAACTAATAAGAAAAAAAATAAGAATGCAATTGAATATTAGAGGAAAATTGAAATTTACTACCCTTAAGACCAACATACAGCATCAAATTAATAAAACCTTGTATTGTGTCCCTAATAAATCCTAGATACAAATACAACGGTTACAAAGAAAATTCACGAATACAAAAACCATTCCAGAAATCAAAAAGTCTCCCTTTTAATTTTCAGATTTCTAAGCATCTTAATTTTACAAATGGAAAATATGCCAATGAAAATATTGTTGATAACTCCTAGCAGTAAATATTTATGAGTTCAAAATGGATAAATTTCAAATAATTTGAATTTGTGCACTTTAAATTTTTCTTGAAAGTTACTTTTGAGAGGAAACACTGAATAAACAACCCAATGTAACCACTTGCCTTTGTCTTTCATCTCTAACCCTGGATATATCTGCAGGACACAACCAAAGCATCCCGTGGTCAAAGCAACAGAAGCCCAGCCTCGTTTTAACAAGCATAGCATGTATTTCGTGTGGATGAATGTGCTCTCCAATGTACCCACTTTATGGTGAGTGGCACGGGAGCACTGCTTTTGTCTGTCTTCGAAGTGGAGTTTTTCATTAAGCCTCTTCTCAACAAATATTTCTAGGTTTGTGCAGGTTTTATGGTGATACTTAGGCTTGTTATAAATATTGATCTTTTTTTTAATTGCCTTAGAAGAATGGTTTTAAACAACAAAAACACTTTTAGGATCACTTGAATTAGCTTTTTTAAAAAGCAAGCCAGTTACCCAATCATTTAAAAATCAACTTAACCGTATTTGTTGTTCTGTGCTTTATAAGCACTGTCAGATAACACAAAGGCAGAATAAATGCTGTTGTCCCAAAGCTTAAGTGTGAAAACAGAATTTAAATTGGCCCTTTCAGTGTTCTGTTGAGTTAATTAAATGCTTGTTCTTTTTTCTTGATCGGAAAGGAGGTGGGTGTGTGTGTGTGTGTGTGTGTGTGTGTGTGTGTGTGTGAGGTATTAGGTCTATCAAGTATGAGAGCGATAAAGATGAAAGCATTTTTTGCAGGTGTTTATTTAATTTATTATTTATTACAGTTTATTTACTTTGCATCCAGCTGCAGCCCCCTCCCTCATGTCCTCCCAGTCCCACCTTCCTCCTCTTCTCCCCCTATGCCCTCTCCCTAGTCCACTGATAGGGGAGGTCCTCCTCCCCTTTCCATCTGATCCTACCCTATTAGGTCTCATCAGGATTGGCTGCATTGTCTTCCTCTGTGGACTGCTAAGGCTATCCCCTACCCCAGGGGGAAGTGATCAAAGAGCCAGCAACTGAGTTCATGTCAGAGACAGACCCTGTTCCTCTTACTAGGGAACCCACTTAGAAACTGAGCTGCCATGGGCTACATGTGAGCAGGTGTTCTAAGTTATCTTCATGCATGGTCCTTGGTTGGCACAACAGTCTCTGCATGACCCTATGGGCCCAGGATTTTTGCCTCTGTTGATCTCCTTGTGGAGCTCCAGTACCCTCTAGGTCTTTCTATCTCCCCCTTCTTTCATAAGTTTCCCTGCACTCTGTCCAAAGTTTGGCTATGATCTCCCCCTTTGCTTCTCTACCCTGATCAGTATAGTCTTGCAGAGTCCCTCTGTGGTAGACTCCTGTCCTGTTCCCTGTTTTCTCCCTCTTCAGAGGTCTATCCCATTTGCCTTTCTGAATGAGGATTGATCATATTACCCTGGGTCTTCCTTGAGTAGCTTCTTTAAGAGTACACATTTTAATATGTTTATCCTGTATCATATGTCTAATATCCACTTATAAGTGAGAATATACCATGTGTGTCTTTCTGCTCTGGTAACGCAAATGAAAGCATATTTAAGAAATTTTTCTTAGCTGGACAGTAGTGGCACATACTTTTAATCCCAACACTGGGGAGACAAAGATATAATTATCTCTTAATTTGAGGTCAGCCTGGTCTACAGAGTGAGTTCTAAGAGAGTAGGTGCTGTACAAAGAAACCATGTCTCAAAGAAAAAAACAGCAAACCCCCAACAATACCAACAAACACCTTTTCCTGTTCTCGGAGAACTTCAATGTTGCACATAATATTTGAAGAATCATTTTAAGAGACCTAACACTAGCATAAAGACATAGCTACAAACTCAGAATTTATTTTGGGGATCACAAAAAGGCATTACTTTCTGAGCAATTTACCTGGTATTTTATACATACCTTTAGACTCAGCGACTTTTGTAATTATTAAGACACCATTGAATATCTCAAATACTTTCCCTTGTGTTTGTAGAACAAAGTCATCATATTGGCTTAAGGAAGCTGTAAGTTTTAACCAATTTATTTTAATGAGTTTTGATGAAACCTTAATTTTACTCATTAAATAATCAAAGCACAAGGTTTTTAAATTTATAAAATTATAAGTTTATAAAATAGAAAGTTGAGGATAAACATATTTTTCATACATTTTTTTTAAACATATGTTACATACCAGATGATTTCTGATTTCCATGACTTGGAAGCCTGGATGTGAGTTCAATACAGGACCGTGTGCTCAGTGGGAAGAAGAGTTGGAGCCAAGGTACAGAGATAGCAAGGTGACTGGCCTTTGAGGGTAGACTCCTCATGGTGGTTGGAAAGTGAAATTTTTCGTTATGATGAAATCGTACTAGTTGAAATATTTGATGCTAAGAAGTATAAATCTTATGAACCAAAGAGTACAGAGTAGCATCCCTATAACCTTTGTTTCCTAAAAGAAAAGTTTTCTGGGAACAAAATAAGCCAGCAAACATTGTACTTATTTCCAGGAAGACAGGCTGCTGATGGCTACAAACATAGAAAACTAGTTTTGTTAAAGGTGTTATTGTGAAATCTTGCTAAGTTGATGGAAAGCAGTGATAAAAACAGAGAAGTGTAACAGAGTTGGTATTTGCTGACACATTACATGTGCAGATGGAGATGAGAGAAGTCAGTATCAATTTTGACCTCTCTAGGTTTTTTAGCCAAGAATTTGTCAAAGTCATTTTGCAGGAAGGAAAAAAAAAGACTTAAATTGGAGAGATTTCCTTTTCTTATTTATTCTTTTCTCCTTCCTTCTGTGTGTCCTGCCCTGAACTTCTCCTTTTCCTCCTCTTTCTTATTCTTTTTCATGCCCCTGTTTTTTCCTTCTTTTGACAAAGACTCACTATGTAACCAAGACTGACATATTGGCATGGAAATTTTGAGTCTGCTTTAAAATTCAAAGTGCTGGTATCACAGCATGTGCCACTAAATTTAGCTTGAAAATGGTTATTTAAAAACAAAAACTAATTCAGGGTATATTGTGGTATCATAAGTGTCTACTGACAGGTAAATGGAAATTGAAGTTGTCAGTCATGATAATACTCTAAATAGAGAAATTGAATTACACACTGTCATAAATGTAAGTTCAAAGCCAAAAAATGTAAACCAGATATGCAGAATGAATGGAGCTCTGGGGATCATTTATTTAATGCTTACAACTCAAAGTGCACAAGTTGCAAGGAACGTGGGAAGAGGTGTAGCGGACCATGCAAGAAGGAGACAGCTTTAGAAACACAATCTTCCATGCTGCCAGGAACATGCAATCAAGTACAATGAAAAATGAAAACCAGCCAGAAATCTTGGATGGATAATGTCCTTAGTAAGCAAAGAGGAACGATTCCCACGGTGCCCCGTCCAGTGGGAGTTCAATGGGTTCTTAAGGAGAGGCGAATAGAATGGGATGGGACGAGACACAAAGAAGAAGAGCAAATCTATAATCTGATCTAGCTCTCCTTTATTTGAAAATTTTCACACAACTTTATAGGGAGAAGGCAGGAAGGGAAAATGTGCCAGCAAAATAGTTTACAAAAGATAACAGGGTGGTATGATGATGATGCAGAACACCGCAAGAATGTTGCCTAAAAGAGATACTACAAGAATGTCAGCTAAGATATCTCAAAATGTCTAGCCTGACGAACAGATGTCTCATAAGTTCCGGAAATATAAATCTCTCACCCACAACCTTGTTGCAGCTGTCTGTAACTTTCCACTAGTTGATCTTGGCTCCTGGCACGACGGGCTTTGGTCAGAACCTTCACTGGAACATGTATAGAAATGGTAAAGTGAGACTGTGGGAGCCACCCGACCACAGAATAGTCATTTGCAAAAAAAGGCATAAGCAAACAAAATCATAACGGAAGATTAAGAAAGAAATATATTCAGCATTTATATTTTCTGATGAATAATCTACATTTTTTGGAAAACAATTTATTACTTTTGATTTGTTCTATGTGATTCTAGTAGTTTTTCTAACTCAGGATTCATTGGCCGACTCTGGGAAACTGAGCTCCTAGACAAGATGAGATCAAGTGGTAATTTCTTTGGCCTCCTTTGTCTTAATGAACTGATGAGTCTCCACAGTTATGGAATTAGCTTGATTTGTCATCTGCCCCCACCAGAGTCCAGGCATTCACTACATGCTGATATAAGTGATTATAATCGAAAATGGGGAAACATAAGATAAAGAGAAGTTGTAACGGGTAGGATGAGTTTTATGAAGAGTAGAGACAGAAACCAACCAGCAGCAGGTGGGTGTAGAGCCTGGAGAAGAGGTAGCGGTACTTCTCAGACAGGGTTCAGAAGGTGGAATGGGGTATCATTAACAGCCAACAGAAAGGAAGGGATAGAATGATAGAGTATAAAGTTTAGCCCAAGTCTTTAGAATAATAAAGCATTATGTTAGCTAAATCACTTCATCTAAGTAGCCATTTCCTTAGTTCTAGAAAAAGTGTCTCTTTGAATTAAGTAATTTGAGACTCAAGTTATACTTACAAATAGTTCAATAAATACAGGTAACTTTTATCAAATCCTTTGTGCTACATACATCCTTTGTACTACATGCTCCAAATCCATACATACCACACACACACACACACACACACACACACACACACACACTCACGCACACACACACACACACAACTTAGAGTACTAGGAATTTAGAACTCTTCTCTTACATATATTTCCTAAAATGATAAATTAATATTTTCAAAATAACACTGCTGATGAGAACTCTACTTTTAGAACACAAAATTATTGAAATTAAATGCAGAAAATGGAAAGGGCATGTGGATCAAGGGCTGGTCTAAGGATGGCGTCTGAACCTGCCGAGTGCAGTAGAGCTCATGTGGAAGTCAAATGATAGATGACTGCTGGGAAAGCATGAGGGGCACAAGTGGGCCGCAGAGAAACTTGGCATTTACTTCATGTTGAGCAAAACCGGAGCCTGGGAAATAGCCATGCGGTGGAGCATATCTGACATGTGCGATGGCCTAGATTCCATCCCTGCTACTGGAAACAAGATTCCTGAATTTACGCATGGAACTGTATTTTAGGTGAAAAATTGTTACTAAAGACTTAGTATGTGTAATGCTCCTATGTAATCCTTAGACATATTTACTTGCACGCAAAATTGCTTCTTGTACATTTGGGAGTTCTTAAATATCGGTGTTAGAGAAATAGGTAAAGTTTGAAATGTAGCTAGGGGAAGGTTTTTGTTTGTTTGTTTGCTTGCTTGTTTTTAATGTAACTGTCTGAAAATTTGGGTTTGCAGTTCACTTGATGGTAGACCTGAAATATGAGAAATGGGGATGGGCAGGGATAACAGAACAGCTAAGCTGTTGGTTTGTTAGAGACTAATAGGCTAGTTGCTCAGAAGAGGAAAGAAACCTCCCCATTCAGTGGGTCAGCTAAAACCCCTAATGGCATCCTCAAAAATCTAATTTCAAACCTCACATTCTCCCACAAGTGGAGGAGAGAGAGAAAAACAACAACAACAACAACAACGGAATGCTAATATCAGCTTCTTATGCATATGGCCTCAGAGAATCCGTAGTGCTGAGACTCCTTTCATTAGCTTAGACTCCTGCTGTGAATTGGAATGAACGGGGGTGGGGGGAAGGCTTTTCCTAAAAGGACTGCAGTATGGAAACTTGAGATGAGACAATAGGGAAAATGAATGAGGCTTCCTCCACTCCAGCCTGAGTGCCAGTCACCATCTGCAACTATCAACAAGGGTCACAAAACAGATTGTGGGTGACACAAAGGAGAGGAGACAGATGAGTGCTGAAACACTCATTTCTTAATTCAGTTTTATTTTTCTTAACAAAATTATCATTGCTTAACATTACCATTTTAGTCTTTCAAGTTATACTGTAAGATTATGAAAATAAATTTAAATGAAACAAATCAACGACATTTAAATCATGTAAAAATGAGATTCCACGAGCTTCTGTTGGTGCAAATTGTTATGAAATTATAGGGTTTCTTTTAGTTACACACAAACACATACACAGTAGCCTTTATTATACAGGATCATAGACAATATAATATACAACAGCTTGCTGCTGCTGCTGTTTCCATTCCTCACCATTTCATCTTTCTCTCAGTAATTGTGGCAGTCTTTGTTCTGTCCCTAGAGATGATTACATTGTCTTTCTCAACTCTATGGTCTAAGCAGACATATAATTCAACAAGACATAAAAATCTATTCATTATCATTTTTGTAACACACACATACACAGAGAAAGAGATAGGTAGATAGATAGATAGATAGATAGATAGATAGATAGATAGATAGATAGATAGATCGATCGATCATATGGGAGTGTATATACATGGTTCTAGTTGCTAACAGTATTTTGTTCTTTGGCTGTTCTTTGTACATTGGTTGGTTGAATTATTCTTTGTCTCTACAAAGAATTTAGTGCAGAAATGGGGAGACATAAGATATAAAGGACTAACTGACATTCATCACGTGAATATGGACATGTAAATCAGTGTTCATTACCAAAGCCCTCAAATAAATCCTGGCTATGGGTTATGCTCAGGAAGTCCCAGCAGGCCATGTTCACAGGCAAGTTCATCTACTCATTAATCAGTGTAGTAACAAGAGATGGACAAGGACAGAAGCTAGGATATTCTTCTGACATTTCGATGCGGCCAAGGAAAAAGAAGCACATATGTGAGATCAAATACAGATGACCAATCAGAAAAATAGCAACAACAAGAGAAGGTAAATAGAGTTAAAGACTTAAACTTGGGTACTATCAGCATAAAATGAAAAAATGTGGTCAGTTGAAGTACAAGTAGAAAGTGTTTGTGGGTCTTAGCAGTGTCAAGGACACCGACATTGTTAGATTGCATAGACTATTGTCATCTAGAGAGATTGCATTACCCAAAGAGAGGTAGACAAAACACTGAGTGCAGTTCATTCTTCAATGATTTGTTATAAAAGAAATACGGCACAGGGCACAAGTTGGACATTGTTTGCTTGTGTACTTTTGGAACAAAGATCGGATTTTAAAATTATGCTGAGAATAAAGCAGAGACAGAAATATGGTCCAGTCACAGTAACAGAGACTATGGGTGAAGGTAAAAATATGTCTCCTGAATAACAAGAAAATCAAAGTTTGGGGTGTTAGTATTAATTTTGTATGTGAATTAATAGTCAATATTTTCTAAAGAAGTTGCAACTGTAGGTTAGAGTAGCTATCAATTTCTCAGGGTTGACACCACAAAGAACCCCAGCGTTAAAGAGTTAAATGATGGACAGTCGTTTTGCATAACCAGGTGATTAGAAATCCAAAAGCAAGTTGTTAAAAGGGCTGCAGTGCTAATGAGGTGTTGAAGGGAAGGAGTCTCCTCTGCCTCCACCAGCTAGTGGCTCCTGGATTTCTTTGGACACATAACTCATGGTATCCCTGACCCATCTAGTTTCTACAGTCCTTCCTCTCCCATCCTCTGCAGGACTCCCTAGGCAATGTCTAATGTTTGGCTGTGGTACTCTGCATCTGCTTCCAGTAGTCATTCAATATATTCATAGCAGCTTTATTAATAGTAGCCAAAAACCTGGAAAAAACCTAGATGTCCCTCAATGGAAGGATGGATAAAAGAAATATGGCATATTTATACAATGGAGTATTACTCAGCTGATAAAAACAGTAACATCATGAAATATTCAGGTAAATGGATGGAACTAAGAAAATATCATTCTGAGTGAGGTAACCCAGATCCAGAAAGACAAACACGTTATATATTCATTTATAAGTGGATATTAGTTGTAAAGTAAAAGACAATCATGCTACGGTCCACAAACCCAAAGAGGCTAAGTAATAAAGAAGGCTTCAGAGGAGACAAAAGTATCTCTCTGGGAAATAGAGTAGATTTCTAGGGTTTACTGGGATGGGGCTGGAAACGAGAGTGATCAGGTCAGGCCAGAAAGAGGGAGCAAATATTGGGAGAAACAGCCGAAATTGAGGGAAACTTCAACAATGAAGTGGAAATTTAGTGCAATGAAAATCTCATGGAAACTTCTAGAATAACCCTGGCAAAGACTTCTAGTAGGAAGGATAGAGAGCCTGAACCAGCCACCTTCTGTAACAAGGGGAGGAAGGACTCAGGTAAATGAATCCAGAAACCACCCCAGCCACAAACAACTTCCACCTACAGTTTGCCCTCCCTGCAGAGCATTATAGGACAGGAGCCTAGCTTAATCGTCATTAAAGAGGCAAATGACATTTTTAACATTTAAAATGAATCTACAGTCCCACAAAAAGATATAGAGTCACCTCATGTGAATGAAAGGGCTCTGGGAAAATCCCTAGGAATCATAAGGAAAAAGAAAAAGAGAAAAGCTGTAAAGCAATTTTCATCAGAAGATGCAGGATCATTAGTGTCAGAACAAGGAAGGTCTGAAACCATTTAGCAAGGGCTATTAGCACAAGCAGGGATATTAGGTAAGCTGAAGTGGTCAGGGAGGTCATCTTTGACATACAGTAACAGACATGCCCAGGGAGAAAGAGTAAGTAAAGGCGTTTAGAAAACAGAAACCTAGTTTATCTGGAATGGCTAATAGCATTTGGCTGTCATACCTTTGCTTAAAAACATAGCTGTTTAGTTAGACACACACTCTCACACATGCAATCCTGGATAAAGAAGAAAGGGAAGAGATAAGGAGGAGCAGTAAGCATATCCCTGAGTGAAAAGAGTATAGAAGCATGCCAGACATCTGAGCTTCAAAGATAAGCACATCAGTAAGCAACAAACATCACACAGAGCCAATAAAGGGAAAATGAGGGAGCGGGAAAGTTGCATGGGTCAAAAAATAAGCAAACAGAATACCTTTAGATGTGTATTTTTTATATCAACATTACTATGCACAGAAAGATTGAGAGATATAATGCATATATATATGTATATATAATGCATATATATAATGTATATATATATATATTATATATATATATATGAAACTTAATGCAACCAGTCCTGATGAGACCTGATAAGCTAGGGTCAGATGGAAGGGGAGGAGGACCTCCCCATCTGTGGACTTGTAGAGGGGCATAGGAGGAGATGAGGGAGAGAGGGTGGGATTGAGAGGGGATGAGGGAGGGAGCTACAGCTGGGATACAAAGTGAATAAACTGTAATTAATATAAAAAAATAAAAATTTAATTAAAAAAGAAACTTTTAGAGTGATAATTATCAAAGATATTTTTATTAATCTCAAAACAGTGTTGTATAAAATCCTTCTCAAGAAATGCTTTTGTGGAGGGGGCATAGAATATAGTTACACAAAGCTAGATGATTTAGGTTTTTCATTTCACACACACACACATATGCATGTGCATGTGTGTGTGTGTGTGTGTGTATATTAAAGAGACATCAAGTATGAGATAGACAAGGCTAATGTCAATTTCAGATGACAGACTCTCTTACAGTAAATATTTAATAAATAGAAGAAACGCACTCTGAAACAACAATAAAAATTACAGCATAATAAATACATAAGCCTAGAACATAATTTTCTCACATTGTTGTTCAATGTTTTGTACTGTGTTGTATATAAATATATGTGATATAATTTTATATTGGTGAGCAGAGGGATTCTTTTTTTTGTTTAGTTTTACACCAGTATCACCACACTCACATGCATAATCTGTTGCATTTCAGCCTTCCCAAATCTCCCTCACCAGGTGACAGGAAGGTTTTTGCTACATTATAACTTATGAAACTACCATCCATTATTTAGCACAAAACTTAATCTCAATTATATGGATTAAAAGAGAAAGAGACATAGCTCTGGAGTAACCATGTGTCTTAGAGCACCAAGCCAACGAATTAACTTAGGATGCAACATTTACCCCAAATTGGAAGATATGAACAAGACACAGATAATGGACAAAAATTTACATGCTATAAAATTAAATACAGTGAGAGAAGGTAACTTAAATGACTGCTAAGTACAATTATAACAACTTATGTATAGGGTATCCTTGATTGTCACCATAGTGTTTGAGAAAGAGAAGGCAATTAAGTCATTCAAAATTACATGAGAAAGGAGAAATCAGGACTTGGAACTGTGCAGTCCGGCTCAGACGGGCATGCCCTTAATCCATACAAACTGCCAGGACAGAAAAATAACGAGCAGGAATGGAAATATAAATAAATCAGTCATCAGAACCAAAGATTTTCAGTACTGATGAAGAATATGAACCTTCTCTAAGAGTAAAATATATATTTTCCAATGAAAAACAACATGGCAAATGACCCCACTTAATCCAATAAGGTGAATTTCTGTTTGTTCCTTTGCTTGCTTGAATTGGCTTCTTCTTTTAGATTTCCTGGTTAGTCAACAGTGGACAATGTATTTTAATTTTTTTAAGAGTTTCTAAAGCTCCTCTCCTTATTATCAAAGCAAATTAGGGAAAGCTACTTAAGCCCCAGTGCTATTCTCTCCAACAATACCTCCAATTAATCAGCACAAACACTCAAAAACAATCATTATGTTATAATTGCTCAAGAAAACGAGCATGATTCAGAATAAAGGAGAATTCACAAAAGCAACTGTAGAATTTCCTAACTCACTGCAACTCTATGTATATTTAATCCAATTACATTACATATACTTGAGTCTTCAGTACTTAACCCTGCCTATATAAGTCATTTATTAAAACTATTAACTTTTTTTCCTGAATTATTTTGCTAAAGTTTAACTATGCAGCCCAAACTAAGCTACTATGCTATTATGCGCAGCTAAATTTTTATTATTCATTAGTGTGGACAAGTAGGATTTTCATCAATTAGGGCAGAGAAAAAAATGTAGTTTGGTGTACTTTGAGAGTGAACTATTAATAGTTGGAAGGCTTGGATGGGATGAGTTCATAAGATGTCAGTGTCTGTGAAATGTACCTGAAATGTGTAACCCTTCGCAGTGGAGGGTAAAGGGTGGACACACTTTGAGAGAACCAACACCTTTGCATTATTACAAGCAAAACTCAGTGTGAAGAGTTGTCCACTCTGATAATAATAATCCCTCTCTCAGAATTATTTTCACAATATCACAAACGATGGCATTTTAAAAGCAATCACACATAATGATATACACTATAAATCTAAAGTTAATTTAAGAAAAAAAAACAATCATTTTGCCAATGATTTTTCTCTAGCAAATTATTCCAATGTTGAACATTATGGCTTAACTGAAGGAATTTTCTCCAGCTACGGGAAAAGATTTCGGCCTCTGGGGTCCTATATTATGTGTGCTTTTACTAAAATAAGCACAAAAATTGCCCTTTAATGAGCCACTCTATAGCGCATCAAAGCAGAAGGAGAAGCAGTTACTTTGTCTGACTTAATCACCTGGCCAAAAGTGACCTTTCAAATCTCACACATGTGGGGTCTGTTTTTTCAAGTTTTAATAGTGACACAACACTTATGGGGTAACCAAACAGTCTCTTTTTGAGGAGAGGCCTATTCCATAGGAGGGACTGTCTAGTACTATAAATAAGACAAGTAAAGGAGATCAAGGAGATACAAATTGTAGAGGAAGGAAGTCAAAGTATAACTATTTGCAAGTGATATGATAGCATATATAAGTGACCCTCAAGATACTACCAGAGAACTTTTATGGCTGATAAACACCTTCAGCAAAGTGTCTGGATAAAAAATTAACTCAAAAAAGTTCGTAGGCCTACTTTACGCAAATGACAAAGGGGCTGAGAAGGAAATAATAAATAATATAAAATATCTTGGTGTAAATCTAACCAAGTAAATGAAAGATCTGTATGCAAGAACATCAAGTCTTTGGAGAAAGAGGATTTTAGAAGATGGAAAGACACACATGACATGTACTCACTTAGAAGTGGCTATTAGACTTATAGTACAGGTTTAGCACACAACCATCCACAGTCTCAGAGAAGCTAAGTAAGAAGATAGCCCAAGGGAGGGTGCCTGAGTGTCCCTCCAAAGGGGAAATAGAACACACAGCATAAGTGGACGAGAGAGAGAACTGGACAGGAGGTGGACTGGGGAGTGAAACATGGGTGAGGAGAAGATCGGGGGAAACAGGTTGGGAGGTGAGAAGACTAGAAACCAGAAAGGAAACCGGGGGTGGGGGTGGGGGTGGGGCATCTCCCATGTGCATAGGTCAGTAGGTTTAACATAGTAAAAATGGCCCTCCTGCCAAAAGCAATCTACAGAATCTACGTAATTCCCATCACTTTGCCGAAGGTTTGGTTGTGAGTCTCAGCATCTGCTTTGATACACTGCTAGGCAGAGTCTTTCAGAGGCCCTCTGTGGTAGGCTCCTGTCCTGTTACTTGTTTTCTCCCACATCAATGTCCATTTTCTTTGTCTTTCTAAGTGAGGACTGATCATCTTATCCTGGGATCTTTCTTGTTTATCCTCTTTAGGTGTACAGATTTTAGTATGTTTATCCTACCTAATAGGTCTAGTATCCACTTATAAGTGAGTATATACTGTGTGTGTCTTTCTCCTTCTGGGATACCTCACTCAGGATGATCGTTTCTAGATCCTACCATTTGCCTACAAATTTCATGATTTCCTTGTTTTTAATTGCTGAGTAGTATTCCATTGTGTAAAAGTATCACAATTTCTGTTTCCTTTCCTTTGTTGTGGGACATCTGGGTTGTTTCCAGGTTCTGGCTATTACAAATAAAGCTGCTACAAATATAGTTGAGCAAATGTCCTTGTTGTGTACTTGAGAATCTTTTGGATATATGCCTAGAAGTGATATAGCTGGATCTTGAGAGGTAGCAATTGTCTGAGAAAGCATCAGATTGATTTCCAAAGTGGTTGTACAAGACTACATTCCCACCAGCAATGGAGGAAGGTTCCCCTTTCACCACAACCTCTCCAGCATGTGCTGTCACTTGAGTTTTTGATCTTAGCCATTTTCATGGGTGTAAGGTGAAATCTCAGGGTCATTTTTATTTGCATTTCCCTGATGGCTAAGGACGTTGAGCATCTCTTTAAGTGTTTCTCTGCCATTCTATATTCCTCTACAGAGAATTCTCTGTTTAGCTCCATACCCTGTTTTTTTTAATTGGATTGCATGAATATCTGGGCACAGGGGTCTTTTCTGAGACTGTTTCTCCAAACAAGGACCATGTATGGATATAACCTAGAACCCCTGCTCAGATGTAGCCCATGGTAGCTCAGTATCCAAGTGGGTACCCTAGTAAGGGGAACAGGGACTATTTCTGACATGAACTCAATGGCAGACTCTTGGACTTCCCCTGAGGAAGGAGCAGCCTTGCTAGGCCACAGAGGAGGAATTTGCAGCCAGTCCTGAAGATACCTGATAAGCTAGGGTCAGATGGAAGGAGAAGAGGACCTCCCTTCTCAGTGGACTTGGAAAGGGGCAGGGAGGAGATGAGAGAGGGAGGCTGGGGTTGGGAAGGAATGAGGGAGCAGGCTATAGCCAGCATACAAAGTTAATAAACTGTAACTAATATTAAAAAATAAAAAATTTAATTAAAAAAAGAAAAACAGAGAAAAAAGAACCATGCATGGACTAGACCTAGACTCTCTACACATATATACCCACAGGGCAGCTTAGCTTTCATGTGGGTCCGCTGGAAATGAGATAGGATGCTGTCTCTGACATGATCTTTATTGCGTGCTTTGTCTTGCTAGGACACTGTGAAAGAGCAAGTACACAGTTCTGATGCAGCTGAATGTGCTGGAGTGGGTTTGGTGGTACTACCCTTTTCTGAGGGGTAGAAAAGCAGGGATAGGGGGTGAGGGAGGGACAGAAGGGAGGGACAGGGAGGAGAGAAGAAGGGATCTTGAGATGTAAAGAGAATAACTAAATAAAAAAATAATAAATCAGGTGAAGAAAAATACTGAAGTTAAAAAACAAAACAAAATTATGATTATTTTTTCTTTTTTTTTTGAGTTCAACAGAGGCCTCCTGGAAAATATTTCAGCAATATTTATTTCTTTATGTTTCCTTAATTATAGCATAACATGGTTACTGATGCAGTTTATTGAATTTAATACAACCTCCTCCTCAATGAGAAGTGTTGTCATGTCAAAGATGAAATGCTATGGGTAAAGTTAGATTATCAATGATTATATTCTGAAGTTTAGTGTTATTGTGCACAATTTTAGATGTCGATAGTTTAAAAGTATTTGAATTTTTCCTTATAATTTTAATTTAAGGAAGCACCCTAATTTGGGGTTGCAGAAATCCAACCAGTATGCTAGTATCCCACACTTCTGAAATAAAGTATTCCCACACTTCTCAAAAGCAACTTTATTCTTTCTGATATCTAAAGTGTCAAATGCCCCCATACACTCCTTTAAAAATTTACTTTGTTTCCACGTATTAATTTTCTTTTTTTATGACAGCTTGACCTGATTTTTACTTTTGTCACACATTTAAATTTATTCACAGAAGACAACTATCACCTTATCAAGTTTAATAAAAAGTGTTTGTAAAATGATTAACAAATAATTTTTTCATAAGGTCAGGTGCTTTCATTAGACGATGAGTTACAAATGGGAAAACCCTACCGTATTAGACTGTGATTCACAGCATTTTTCTTAGCATCCATTGATGGTTAGAAAACCCTTTTATTTCATATAACAATGCCTATTCAACAAACACACACAGAATTTTATTTCTAGGGAGATGTCTGTCATATTCTTAATATCAGTGCGTAAATGCAGCTGGCACATATGATAATTTTCAAAGCTAAATGAATAATGCATTTAAAGAACAGCAGAAATTTTCATTATTATCTAAGACATACAGTACTATACCAAAAGTAACATAGACAAGTATGAATAATTTGAATTTCACAGTTTGCATTTTTTTAATGGCAACTAGACAAAGCTTGAAGGTCAAAATAGCATCCATTGTATCATTTTAAAATCTGGAAAACAGTGATGAATATGCATGTGAGTAAATATAATAACCCTTTCATATTTCAAAAATAGAAACAAGTATGCCAGGTACCTGTTTCAGCAGTAGGAAAACACAGTCTGATTTTCCCTTTTTGGCTCACAATTTTATGTATTTATTTCTCATAATTAAGTATACATGTAAATATATATGCATGCTACTCACAAAAGTATAGATTATGTATATAGTATGTGTACATGTATACACAGACATGCCATGTGGCATACAAACCCAGAAGTGCCATTTATGATAACAAGTGCTGGGGTTAGAAGAAGGTGAGAAATCTAGTGCAGTCATTTACCTTTCTGATAAGGACCGAGTCTAGACTTTCCCGCCTGTATGCTCAGGACCGTTCCACATTAGAACTTTGCGGTTGACTGACATTTATAGCCTCCCTAGATACAACTATTATCATTAACGTGAGATTTTTCTCCCAGTCCCTGTTTCCCTTACTAGGGAACATGACTGAAGAGAGTTTACTAAATACAGTTCTCCAAGAGCTCTCTTTCCCATTCTCCATCAGTTATCCTAGTGAATTATAGCCATCTTTTTCACATATTTGTTGATCAAGGATAAAAGCTCTCGCCTCTTCCAACTGTAGCCACTCAGAATGTGAGTTTCTAGTGATCAGTTTACGTTAGCTTTTCTAAGTTGTTGCTCACAGGGTTAACCAAATACCTGGAATATCATAAATATATAACATGTATATATTGAAAGAAATATTTATCAAATGGAAAACACACCAGACCTTGGTTCTAGACTAACCATGTAGGTAATGATTAGTTCCTGAGAAACCGAAGTGGCAAATTTTACTAGAATCTCAGTGTTCTAATACTGTCCTTTCTACAAAGCATGATAGAGACCAATGTAGGAATTATAAGGGGGTTTTTCACTAAGAGTAGCATCTTCAAAAAAATCAAGAAGCCCCCCAAAAAGGGAGTCCCAACTTTTTATTATGGAATAAAGCAGCATTTGAGTATAAACTTAAGTGCTTGTTCTAAGCCACCAGCAAATATATCCACCAGCAAAACAGTGTTACGACTTAAAACTCAAAACAGTATTATGACATCCTTTCTACTGGTACAACCAAGCCCAGCTAAATACCAAATTCATGTTCCTTGCTTGTGTTTCTACTTTCTGGAAAAATTAAACAGAACAGGAACAAAATTATAAACTATTCTCTGACAGGCATTATTGTTGCTCATCCTTTTCTAAATACAAGAGGCTAATAAAAAACTTACATAGTGAAGTATGAAGAATCACCTCATAATGAATTGGATACTGCTAACAACTGTGAAATTAACCATCCTGAAGAGTTCCCTTTTTAATTTAAAGGCAGTGAAATTGCTCCTTTACATGTGACTTGCATTCATTTTTAAAAATGCTGGATTTCTCTGCATACAGTATTTAATGGCGAACTTAGGTTATCTAGTCATTAAATTTAAAGGAATCATTGCTCTGTTTGCTAACATTTTATTTTGTTTCGTTTGTTAGTTTGTTTTTTGATACTATTGATTCAAGTAACCTTATTGGGGAAACAGTTTCTAAATGTTGAAGCTTCTTATTTATTTTCTTTTCTTGCTATGATTAATATTTCCATGTGGCAGGTACTATGCTTATTAATAAATCCCAGCAGCCTTCATGAATGTGTGTGCTTAAAATAAAGAACTGCATCACCTGACATTTAAACCAGCCTGTCTTGCTGTAAGACAAAAGCCACTAGCAGCCCATGTGAGTGGCATTTGATCATTTCAACTTTGCTTCTGTATTATAGTGAAAGTGCAGTTAATTAATAAGTTAAATAAAGAACATTATCTTTCTGCTACACTAGTGAGTTCTGATTCTTAACATTCGGAATATTGGTATCTTATTAGGTATGGGATAAATTGCTACAAACATCATAATATGAAATGGTCTGGTGCAATTTTTCTATTGCATTTGCTTTTGGAGATACAGTGTGTTTTGTCAACTACTTTACTTTTCACATTTTACTTGCTTTTACTTAAGAAGAATTTAAATCAATTTCAAACACTATTATTTGGAGGCTTTACACTTTTATGAGACTGAAAATTTTTAAACTTTTCAAATTTTAATTTTAATATAAATATTAATTACAATTTATTCCCATTGTATTTCAGCTCGACCTCCCTCTCTCATTCCCTCCTAATCCCACCCTCTCTCCCTCATCTCCTATGCGCCTCTCCAAGTTCACTGATAGGGGAGGTCCTCCTCCTCCCCTTCCATCAGAACTGGCTACACTGTCTTCCTCTGTGGCCTGGTAAGACTGCCCCCCCCCCAAGGAGGAGGTGATCAAAAAACCAGCCACTGAGTTCATGTCAGAGACAGTCCTTGTTCCCCTTACTAGGGAACACATTTGGAGACTGAGCTGCCATGGGCTACACCTGTGCAGGTGTAGGTTATCTCCATGAATGGTCCTTGGTTGGAGTATCAGTCTCAGAAAAGACTCCTGTGCCCAGATTTTTTGGTTCTGTTGCTCTCCTTGTAGAGCTCTTATCCCCTCCAGGTCTTTCTATCTCTTCCTTCTTTCATAAGATTCCCTGCACTCTACCCAAAGTTTGGCTAACTTTTAATGGGTCATAAAATAACCTAAAAGCATCTGTTAATCTTGAGTCAAAAATCATCAGATGGAATATAAGTAAGTTCAACATTGGTGATGCAATAGAAAAACACAGGTAATTACATAGTGTTGTAAAAGCAAAAATGAGAAACAAGAAGGCCCAGAGTCCAATGTATGCATTGGAGGTGGCAGGACCGTAGATATTCCACAATCATACATATTTAATTAAAACAGTTTAGAGATCCAGCAACACCCCACCAGCTTAAGAAATGTTCAATAGCATTTTAAATATTTAATCATTTTTACCTTATGTGTATGATTGTTTGGCCTGTGTGTGTGTTGATGTGCACTGTATACATGCCTGATAGTCACAGAAGCTAGAAAAGTGTGCTGGGTCCCCTGGAACTGAAGTCAAGAATTGTTGTGAGGTATCATGTGGGTGCTGGTCACCCCAGACCCATCTTCTGTGAGAGGAACAAGTGCTGTTAACCAATGAGACATCTCATCAGTCCCAGTAGTTATACATTTAATGAATCCACTTAATGCTTGAATGTTTGTATGAGTTAAGTTTGCTCTAATTTGGTGTCAGGTAATAAATAACTCAGTGCTCTCATTTTTATTTTTAATGAGATAAAGAAAAAGTTGTTTGAACAGATTATGTGGTCTAATAGGATAAATATCGGAAGCAATAACAGTTTATACAAAGGGTTGGGGGACAGTAGAAACTTTGTAAGAGATATTTAATAGACATTTATAGGACAAGTAGAAAATAGGAGAAAGAGAACTCGGTTAATTACAGTGTGTCATTTGTCCATGAAGAATTTCCTTTCATGTACATTTATAGAACTTAAAATAGGACCATGGGGAAAAGATGTCATCTTTCATATAATGTGAAAGAGCGTAGCTTGAGATGAAATTTCAAGCATCGATGACGGAGAAGTTTCTAAACATTTCTATATAACTGTCAGATTTTGTCTACTTTCGGTGGCTGCAGGCATGAACTGTCCCACACAGTGTGACACAGTTAATCACATTGCAATATAAAGGAAACAAAGTTACACTCAGAAAAGAGTATGTTGCAGTTCAAAAATATTATCGATCCAGGTGAGGTGGTGGACACCGTTCATCCTAGCACCTGCGAGGAAGAGGCAGAAAGAGCTCTGTGCACTGGTGTACAAACAGAGTTCCAGGACAGCGAAGGATACACAGAGAAACCTGATCCCACTTTCCTCCAAAAAAGAGAAGACAAAAAATAATATTAAATTTAGCTAGTTCAAGGATACCACCTAGAGTTTGTAACTTCGCTTACTCCCTCAAAACTCATGAGAATTACTGTGTTAAATGAATATATATTGTATTGTATTATAATATGATATGATATGATATGATGTATTATATTATACTAGTCAAGAGCAGAGAGTACATGGGCAAACACAAGATGGAAGATGGTCAACACAGGGTACATTATTAAATCAGTTTTTCTGAGCATTTGAAGTGTCATCAAATGAGAGAATGAAATCTGTACCTTCGACTATTCTTTCTATGAAAAAATGGATATTTATACTTAATAAAGACATCTTGGGCATCTTGGGAGATAGAGTTATTCATATTCATTACCCAATGTCTTGTTAATTAAGGTGAAGTAATTTTCTGTGAACTAAGGAGGAAAAACATAAACAAATGACTCAGATACAGAGGTATACATACTGACATATAAAGAAAATTATCTACTGTTGATGCTGTAGGATCCAAACTACCATTAAAAAGCTAAATGAAGAACAAAACATAACCAGTGATGAAATGAAAGGAGGAGAGACAAGCATGTCCTTCAAAAAAGTATACTAAACACTATACTACAGCAAAGGCCTAACTTCTAAAGTATAGCAAGTGAAGTAATTATAGAATTCAATGAAAGTTTCAAGTGCTCCGCAAGAAATTATGCTCTGGCCTCAGGGTAGAAAACTTTGTCTATTATTAATACTCAGAATATGTAGAGTGCAATTGAGGATAAATAGGAAAATACAAAGAAATCTAGAGCAGAGGAAACTCAGCTGAGATACAGAAAACACAAAATTAAGGGCACAAGTAAAGAAATGCATCAAATACAAGTCAGGCAGATGAATAAGAGAGGACTCCATCCTAAATCATAAAAAGTAGAAGTTCTTTAGGAAGAAATATTTCCCAAATATATAATGATTTTCCCTTAAAAATAGCTATAAGAAATATGCTTGCAACAAAATTACATCCAGGGGAAAAGCAGTGGAAAGTGGGAATTTTTCACCTCACTGTGGGATTTATATGAACAACCACAGAAAAACCTACAGAGCCATGAAGAACTCTGATATACACAGCACCTGTAAGATGATTTCAGAGTTAACTCACAACTGGAGGCAACCGAAGTATATACTCCGACTAGAGATATGGACTTTTTTTTAAACCACCAAATAGAGATATGATTTTAGAAAAACAGTGTACATGTGTAGACATCAATTTCCTGCCCACAAAAGTGATAATTTGAGTATGGTGATTTGCAAGATATTATCTGGAAAACTTTTATGCCAGTATTACAATTAGGAAATTACTACTTAACCCTTACTTATGGTCAATAGGGTTAATTTTGGGAGCTTAGATATAAACTTTCATGTTGTTTAATGAATTTATGTCAATGAAGCTGAATATTTTAAATAAATTTTCTAAACATCTTGGATAAGATGCTAATCTGTTAGATTTCACATATGTCAAGAAAGTGTTGTAATTTAGAGGTTAATTCTCTACTCTTAAAAATATAAGCAAAGTCTCTTATATATATGGTTGTGAGCCTAGCCTTTAACGGCTGAGCCATCAAATCAAAACGACCCTGAGATTTCACCTTACACCCATCAGAATGGCCAAGATGAAAAACTCAAGTGACAACACATGCTGGAGAAGTTTTGGAGAAAGGGGAACCCTCCTCCATTGCTGGTGGGAATGTAAACTGGTACAACCACTTTGGAAGTCAATCTGGTGCTTTCTCAGACAACTAGGAATAGTGCTTCCTCAAGACCCAGCTATACCACTGCTAGGCATATACCCAAAATTTGCTCAAGTACACAATAAGGACATTTGCTCAACCATGTTTGTAGCAGCTTTATTTGTAATAGCCAGAACCTGGAAACAACACAGATGTTCATCAATGGAGGAATGGGTACAGAAATTGTGGTATTTTTACACAATGGAATACTACTCAGCAATCAAAAAAGAGGAAATCATGAAATTTGCAGGCAAATGGTGGGATCTAGAAAAGATCATTCTGAGTAAAGTATCCCAGAAGGAGAAAGACAAACATGGAATATACTCGCTTATATAGACCTAAAAGATATGATAAACATAATGAAATCTATACACCTAAAGAAAATAATCAAGAAAGCGGACACGGGGTATGATGATCAATCCTCATTTAGAAAGACAAATGGGATATGCATTGAATGTATGACAGGAGTCTACCGCAGAAAGCATCTGAAAGACTCTACCTAGCAGTGTTCCAAAGTAGATACTAAGACTCATAACCAAACCCTCGGCAGAGTGCAGGGAATCATATGAAAGAAGGGGAGTTTGATGTGGAAAGGATAGGAGCTCCACAAGGACCAAACATATCTGGGCATAGGGTCTTTTCTGAGATGGACACTCAACCAAAGACCATAAGAGGATAAAACCTAGAACCTCTGCTCGGATGTGACCCGTGATAGCTCAGCAATTAATTGGTTTCCCATAGTAAGGGGAACAAGGACTATTTCTAACAGGAACTCAATGACTGGCTCTTTGACCTCCCCACCTCCCAAGGGAGGAGCAGTCCTGCTAGGCCACAGAGGAGGACTTTGCAGCCTGTCGTGAAAATACCTGACAAAACGGAGTCATATGAAAGGGGAGGAGGTCCTCCCTTATCAGTGGACTTGGAAAGGGGCAGGGAGGAGACAAGGGAGGGAGGGTGGGATTGGGGAGGAAATGAGGGATACAACTGGGATATAGAATTAACAAAATGTAACTAATTAGAAAAATAAAATTATATATATATATATATATATATATATATATATATATATATATATATATATATATGCAAAGTCTCTAGTCACAGTAGCAGGATTCTTGAAGGTATAAATAACCTGATCTGGAGAATATCAATAGTGAGCCTTTCACTATTACCGAGCACAATATTAGTCATTATAAAAGCTTATACAAGTATAGCAAAATATCATTAGGAATCGATTCATCGATATATTTTCCCCACTCATCTTTGGTTCTAGGCTGTCCACTTTCCAGTTCCTGGCCACGCAGGCTGTGTAGATCTCGGGCTGTCTTTATGGCATAGACCTCAAGTTCAATATATGGGAGCAGGTGCAGAGACCCACAGCCAGACCTTATGCCAACAGAGTCTAACTTGGAGGTCTCCCCTGAGTCCCTCCACTTGGACATCTGGGACCTTGAGAAAGAGAGGAAGAAAAGTCCATAGGAGTTGAAGAAGATGGAGGACACCAGGAGTACGTTGCCCACCAAATTAACTAAGCTGGGCTCACACGGCCCCACAGAGACTGGAGCTTCAAGCATGGGCCTGCATGGGCTACACCAGACACTCTGTGTATGTGTTATGGCTGTTATCTTGGGGTTCTTATGAGACCCTGCTCTGAAGACTTTTCCTCCTATTGGGTTGCCTTGTCTTATTTTATCTTGTTTTGTCCTCTTTGGCGTTGTTTCTTGGAGGCCTGTACTTTTCTGAAGAAGAAATGAAGAGGGAGTTGATCTCCGGGATTGGGAAATTGTGTGTATGTTTTCAGGTGTGTGTGCATGTCACAGTGCATCGGCGGAGGTCAGAGGACAAATTTTCGTCTTTGGTCCTCTCATCCACGTGGGTCCTGAGGATTGAACTCGGGTTATTAGGCTTAGCGGAAAATAACATTACCACAGAGTCTTCTTGCCATAAGATTTCATTTTTATTTGGATGACACTGAATTTGCACACCAAGTTAGGCTAGATCATTTCTCTCGTTTAAACAAATATTTGTTTGCTGCACATATGTTTATATGTTTTCCCTTATACATAATTCGTTCTATTTTATTAGTGTTATTCTGAAGATTTAAAGTAACGGTATTGTGGCCTTAATTTTCATTTGTTCATTGAGAGTACATGAGAAAGCAACCATTACTTCATGAGAACGTGCATCATTAAGCCTTGCCTCATCACTTATAACATCAATGTGTTTTTTCTTTTTAATTTTTGTTTTGTTTTGCAATAGCCAATCACAGAATCTGTTAGCACTGACAGTTTTACTTTTGCATTGGCAAATTTCGTATCTTAATATGGCAATTGAACGTAGGAACTCAGCCATGCTAAGTGCTCTACAATTAAACAGCACCTGCAGCTTCCAACCTCATGAAACTCTCCATCGTGAATGAGTGCTAGGATTTTCCGAGTGTGTTCTCTACATCTATCGTCATGGCCCCAAGGGTTTTCTTCTATAAAACCACATACCTTTGGTTTTGAAATTTTGAGCCAACCATGCAGGCATTTAGAAGGTCATTGTACATAATCATTTTTTCCATATTGCTAGATTATATTAACTATCATCTTATGGAATCTTTTTCACATACCTCACAAATTCAGATAGCATTGTTTAATGTTCTCTGCTTAAACTGCTTGTGTCTCTTGGCAATGAAGTGTACCGCATCATAGAATCAACAAGGAAGCATTTCCATGTTTTCTCTGTTCTGAAAGGGACTATGAAGAGTCGACATGTTCTTTTGCATGTTTGTTTTTGTTGTTGTGTCTTTGGTAAAAGTAATTGGTATACATATGTGATTTTGTGTTATTATTTTCCCTATCTGGGTCTTTCTATTTTAAAAGTCATTGGTTACTGAGTTAAGATAGTTAATAGATGAAGTCCTATTCAGATAACTTATTTCTTCTTGTGAGAGTTTGGAATAGTCTGTCATTCAAACAATCATTGCATTTCATCTGGATAGTCAAAGCCACTACAAAGAGATGCTTATGATAATTCCTTATTAGGCATATGGAATCCATAGTGAAGACTACTCTTTTTTTATTTATAGTATTTTCTGACTTTTCTTTGATTACTTAAATTTAGTTAGAAATGTTATTAATTAATTATATTTATCTATAATTTTAAAGAAATATTTTAATATTTATTTATTTATTTATTACAATATTTTCACTGAAAGAAACACTTAAAGAACTGTCCAACATCCTTAGTCATCAAGAAAATGCAAATCAAAACAACCCTGAGATTTCCACTTATACCCATCAGGATGGCTAAGATAAAAACCTTAAGTGACAATACATGTTGGAGAGCATCTGGAGAAAGGGAAACTCTTCTTATTGCTGGTGGGAATGTAAACTTGTACAACCACTTTGGAAATCAATTTGACATGTTCTCAGGCAATTAGGAATAGTGCTTCCTCAAGATCCAGCTATACCACTCCTAAGCATATATCCAAAATATGCTCAAGCACACAAGGACATTTGTTCAACCATGTTTGTAGCAGCTTTATTTGTAATAGCCAGAAGCCAGAAAAAAAACCCAGATGCCCCTCAAATGAGGAATGGATATGACATTGTGGTACATTTACACAATGGAATACTACTCAGCTATTAAAAACAAGGAAATCATGAAATTTGCAGGCAAATAGTAGGACCTAGAAAAGATCATCTTGAATGAGGTATCCCAGAAGAGAAGCAGAAAGGCACACATGGTATATACTCAATTATAAGTGGATATTAGACATATAATATACAATAAACATACTAAAATCTATACACATAAAGAAGCTAAGCAAAAAGGAGGACCCTGGGTAAGATGATCAATCCTCATTCAGAAAGACAAATAGGATAGACATCAGAAAAGGGTGAAAACAAGGAACAAGACAGGGACTTACCACAGAGGGCCTCTGAAGGACTCTATCCAATAGGGCATTAAAACAGATGCTGAGACTCATAGTCAAACTTTGGACAGAATGCAGGGAATCTTACAAAAGAAGGAGGAGATAAAAAGACTTGGAGGGTTCTGGAGCTCCACAAGGAGAGCAACAGAACCAAAAATTGTGGGGTCAGGGGTCTTTCCTGAGACTGATACTCCAACCAAGGACCATTCATAGAGATAATCTAGAACCCCTGCACAGCTGTAGACCATGGCAGCTCAGTCTGCAAGTGGGTACCCTAGTAAGGGAAACAGGGACTATCTCTGACATGAACTCATTGGCTGGTTCTTTGATCGTCTCCCCCAGAAGGGCAAGGGCAGCCTTACCAGGCCACAGAGGAAGACAATGCAGCCAGTCCTGATGAGACCTGATAGGATAAGGTCAGATGGAAGGGGAGGAGCGCCTCCTCTATCAGTTGACTGGGGAAGAAGCATGGGTGGAGAAGAGGGAGGGAGGGCAGGATTGATAAGGGATGAGCAGGGAGCCTACTGTTGGGATCCAAAGTGAATAAATTGTGATAAATAAAAAAATTAAAAAATTATAAAATTTAAAATTTATTTTTTAAATTACAATATATTCACTTTGTATCTCTCCTGAAGCCCCCTCCCTCATCTCTTTCCAGTCCCAACCTCTCTCCATTTTCTTCCCATATGCCTTTTCCATAGTACCCTGATAAGAGAGGCTCTCCTCCCTTTCTATCTGACTCTACCCTAACAGGTATCATGAAGGCTGGCTGTATCATCTTGTTCTGTGGTCTGGCAAGGCTGTACCTATCACAGGAAAGTGATCAAAGAGCTAGTCACAGGGTTCATGTCAGAAACAGCCCCTGCTCCCCTTGCTAGGGAACCCACTTGGAAACGGAGCAGAATACAGGCTTCCTAAGAACAGGGGTTCTAGGTCATCTCTATTCAATTGACCCATATTTATCACCCTGCACAAAGTTAATGTCTGGGTTGATCAAAGACCTCAACATAAAACCAAACACACTAAGTCTGTTAGAAGAAAAAGTGGGGAAGAACCTTAAACTCATTGGCACAAAAGAAAACTTCCAGTACAGAACACCAACAGTACAAGCTCTAAAATCAACAATCAATAAATGAGACCTCATGAAGCTGAAAAGCTTCTGTAAAGTAAAGGATACTGTCATCAGAATAAAACAACAGCCTACAGACTGGGAAAAGATCTTCACCAACCCTATATCTATCAGATGGCTAGAATATGATCCAGAATATATAAAGAACTGAATAGGTTAAACACCAACAAAGCAAGTAATCCAATTATAAAATGGGGTACAGTGATATCCAGAGAATTCTCAACAGAGCAATATCACATGGCAGAGAAACATTTAAAGAAATGCTCAATGTCCTTAGTCATTGGGGAAATAAAAATTAAAATGACCCTGAGATTCCACCTCTCACCCACCAGAATGGCTAAGATCATTAACTCAAGGGATGATGCATCCTGGTGAGGAGGTGGAGGAAGGAGGATCCTCCTCCATTGCTGTTGGAAATGTAAACTTATACAACCACTTTGCAGAAGAATCGGGCACTTTCTCAGAAAATTGTGACTAGCACTACCTCAAGACCATGCTATACCACTCCTGGGCATATACCCAAAAGATGCTCCACCATTCAATAAGGACAGTTGTTCAACTATGTTCATAACAACTTCATTTGTAATAACGAGAATCTGGAAATAACCCCGATCTCCCTCAATGGGGGAATGGATATAGAAAGTGAGGTACATTTAGACAATGGAATACTACTCAGCAGTTAAAAAGCAAACATCTTTTGATTTTTTCATTTATTCCATAATGATTTCTTGTTTCCGATGTGCTGTATTCTGCTCTAAATTTTATTTTACTTTCTTAAATTCAGTTTTAATTTAATATCTACTGATTGTGGTTCTCTTTGTAGGCACCTGAATTACTAATTTTGGCCCTTATTATTTTTGATGTAATGTTTGATTAAAGCATTATTTTACAACATTAAATAAGCAATTAAAATGCTGTCTTCACACTTTCACTTAATTTGATATATTTTAATTTTCAACTTTTGTGATTTTTGTGCTATTTAGTCTCCAAAAATCTGGTAGAATTCAAACTTCTCTCACTTTATTCTAGTGTGGGCTGAGGGGATGTTTTATATGACTTCTTTTTTTAATTTTTTATTTAACTTTTATTAATTACACTTTATTCATTTTGTATCCCCCCATAAGCCCCTCCCTCCTCCCCTCCCGGTCCCACACTCCCCCCCTCCTTTCTGCATGCATGCCCCTCCCCAAGTCCACTGATAGGGGAGGTCCTCCTTTCCTTCTTTCTGATCTTTTGAGAACATTTGAACGGTGTTTTTGAGCACAGAGTTATCAATTTTGGTGAATGTGCCTCATCAGCTTGGAAGAATACTGTTAACACACTTCTAAATGAAGCCTATAGACATGAATTAAATCCAGTTGACTCAGGTCATTGCTCATTTTAAGTACATTTTGGAGATGTTCTCAGGACAATTTGTACTTTAGCAAAAGAGATGGGATGGTATCTTCAGATGCAGTAGTTAATCCTACATCTCTTTGCCGTTCTATCCGGTTTGCTTCTCAAATTTTTCTGTTTCTTTGTTGTTGGCCTATATATTACCTCGTTTGGACCTGTGACCCCCTTATCATTATTCAGTGCTCCTCTTTAAACTTTTCTCTGAAGTCAAATTGTCTGCAGTTAACAAATGTCTCAACTCTCTTTTGGAGAATGATGGTATCGGTGTTTTGTTGC
This sequence comes from Psammomys obesus, assembly GCF_907164565.1. Taxonomy (NCBI): domain Eukaryota; kingdom Metazoa; phylum Chordata; class Mammalia; order Rodentia; family Muridae; genus Psammomys; species Psammomys obesus. The sequence continues at coordinate 26,847,672 of NW_026592118.1, read as the reverse complement.
CTATTTTATACAATAGTACGGGCTCTCATGGAAGTTTTCACTTGGGCTTTCCTTGTGATGAGTTGCAGTTCAGTGTGTCTATTAGTGTACTCTCAGTTTTGGGGGAGGCATTTTTGTACTGGCAACTTTATTGTCAGAGTGAGGATGGGACAATTAACTTCCAAATTCTCTGCATGATGAGCTGCAACCAGCTATGTTTCCTACTTCTGATGGGCATTGAATGTACATTACACAGCACAAATGACACAATGAATGACTGGATTCAAGTAATAGATATAACTGCATGGAATTTGCATACAGAAAATTAAGGAAATAAAACAGACTTACCTATGAAATACTGATCTCCTTTCAATTCATTGTTCTTGTAATTAATGGCTTTTAAGTTCAGAGTTTATTAGTACCTACACTCTTTTAGTTTTGTTTATTTTAATGGCTATAATTTTATTATCTAAAAAATCATCAACTTTTATAGGCAGATTTTCATTCAGAGCAGGGACTTAATGGTTGCTCAGTAAGACTGAATCAATAAAGAGGATAAGGTCATCATTAAATTGGAGCAATGTGGTACCAAGATTTGGCAATAAACAGTGCATCTTAATATAATTAAATATTATTTGTTTTTCATTCAGCCTCCACCTGTCATGGTACAATTATCTCAAGAAACTATAATACAAGTTTGAAAAACCATAAAGTATGCTACTTAAATAAACTTCATGAATCCACAGAAGAAAGAAAATTACATGTGGTAAATAGTCAGATACTTCTAGCTAGCTTTACATGATATTTTGTATCTACTGACATACACAAAATAAAGTCCTTAATTTGTGTTCAGAAGGTAATAAAGTACTAAACAGAGGTTATGGCACAAGGGATGCAAAATCAACAGAAAATTATTTGTTTTTGTTGTTTATTTAGGTCTAAGATTAAAGTAAATGAGAAAAGACTCCATTTATTCAAAATTTATTCATACACCACTTTAGAACCAATACAGCCTTCAATTTAGTTACCCATTTAATGAAAGAATTCTTCACACAATATTCTTTGGTAATGGCCCTCAAGCCTTCAGTGGAAATTTACAGCATCTAAAATATGCCCTCTCAGCTCTATTGAGAAATTATTCAGAGACTGCCTAAGAGGACTTAATGCAAATTTTTATTTAATCATCACTATAATTCTCTGGGGAAGTTAGCATTGGCCCTGTGTACTTAGAAACAAACAAAAAAAAAATTGGTTCAAATAGAAAGACAAAAGAAGAGAGATTAACGAAAGGAGTGAGAGGAGGAGTTGAAGATAAGTATAAATACAACAGAAAAATCAGAGCAGAAAACTGTGTTAAAAAACTGATGTTGATCCTGGACTGCCTCCCCCCCTTTAAAAACTTAGGTCTAAAATATTGGACACTGACACTGAAGATGGCAGAATTGACTAAAGTCTACATAAAAGCTGTTGGAACTGTAGGCCCTCCAGTCTACTCTGACAGAAGGAATGCTATTTCTATGTGGAGATACTGAACCAGGCAAGATCTATGCTCTATCCTATGGCTAAGCTGTATTTTTATTTATTATAATTTGTGAGTATGTGTTTGTGTATGTGTGTGCATGAATGTGCTTGCATCTGTGTGTATGTGTCTGTGTGTGTGTACATATGTGAGCACACATAGGTACAGAAGTCAGTGGATGATAGGAGTTGATTGTAGAGAAATTTTAATTCAGAACTTGGCTGCTCTGGCCATTGAAACACATTGAAAGACCTTCTAGGTCTCTGTGATCTTGCTTTAATACTGACAAGCCTTTAGTCCCAGGAGACAGAAACAACCAGATCTCTGAGTTCAAGGCCAGCCTGACATAGGGCAAGTTTCAGGTAAAGAAAGGCTTATGTCCCGGCATGGTGGTACACACCTTAATCCCAGCACCTAGGAGAAGATCACCCTAGAAGAGCTCCAAGTTTTGTTCAGAGAGTTTGGTTGAGTTTGTGGCAGTTCAGTTTGTAGAATTCATAGGTGGGTTTTACTGGGAGAGTTTTATAGGAGAGAGGTTGAAGAGAGAAAACACTACACATAGATGTGGACAGAGTGAGCCAGAGGATGAGAAGAAACTAGAGATTAGAACAGATTGCTAGAGCTACTTTGAGGCCAATCAGAGCAACTCAGTGAGAAAGTGAGAGAAGTCAGATTAAATAAACCAGCTTGGAGAGGATGTTGAGACAGAACAGCTGAGTTGAACCAGCCAACCAGAGTTCAGAAAGAACAAGAAAGGATGATCTTATTCAACAGTAAGTCTTAAAAGCTTGAAACAAGGTCTACATAAGACTGTACAGAGGCTAGAAGCTTCCAGGACTAGGCTTAAGTGAGCAGATGAAGGCAGTAAGCCTCCAAGAATACAACTAACTCAGTCAAATAAAAGTTACTTTTACAGTTAATTCTTTTTTTCCATTGTAGGTTCCAGAGATTTAGCTGAGGTCTTTATTTGTGTGTAACAGGTACTTTTGCTCACTATGTTATTGATCCCCTACATAAGGTATAAAATCACCTAAAATAATATTAAATTATATCTGGCACAAAATGAACCAGCATGATAGTAAATGTATTTCTGTCTCCTGCAAAGACTCCAAACAACTCTTTATCATAGCTTCTATTATCTGTGACTATTTAGTCACAGATAGTGTCATGTGGAAGTCGCCCACATAATGTGATGAATAATTATCAATTGTATCACATTGATACATGTTGTAACTTAATTTTCACCAATACACAGTGAAATGGTTAGATCGATCATTGCTCCTTTAAATTATAATTAACACTGAACAGTCACATGCTGCAAAATAGTTGAGGAAGGCATCTACTCTGAAAAGCATCAATAAAACCATAACCTCAACCCCATGAAAAAAAAGTTATAGTGAAAGACAGAGATATCAAAAATGATGAGAAGAACAGGAATTGTAGAATATTAAATCTGGAAGCTGAAATGAAAAAAAAAAAGCAACTTTCATAGCAACCCATACCAAAGAACATTATTACACTGGCATTTGCTTTTGACCTTCAGTACCCTGAAATACTTTCCTTTAGGTCAGGGCTGTATGTATAGATAAGCTTCCTTGGACCTTTAGCTATCATTGCCTATTTTTCTTTTTTAACTTGAAGAACATGGATTTTAATGGATACCTCCATTAAAATGTACAAAGTATACATTAAAGTGTACAAAGCCAGGCACCTAAGAGACATAATCATTAAGTGAGGGGTCAGAAATTGCAACATCAATTAACACACCTATAATCAAAACAAGAGGGTTGCTATGGGCTCACAACTAACTAGTCTACATAGTGAGTTCAAAACCATCTGTGCTAGAGTTATAATAGTGAACACGGCCTTCTACCCCATCCAAGTGTTACCCAAATAACCCCCATAATTGCTGTTTTATAGCCTGCTGCCCTTGCTGACAAACTGCCTCAACTTTATTGTTCTTAAGATTATGGAAAAAACTAAGGTTGAGTCATCTTATTTAAGTATTCTTAAACCAAATGATAGCTTAGCATCATTGCCTTTTACTTAAATTCTGCACTAAAAACCTTAGCTAAAATTGTTCTTCATCAAATAGCATGTCCTACACATGGCCTTTCTTTTTATTTATAATATCTAGAAACACTTAATAGCTTATTTTTATGTGGCTATGCTAATTTTCTGTTTTCTCATAAACACTATGAATAGCTCACAAGGATGGACATGCCACTGAAGTTTCTTTTTTACTTAATTCCAGACTTTTACAAATGTTTGTTATAAAAATAAATCATGGAAAACCTACAAGTTTCCAGAAAAATATTTAAGAATTAAAATGCTAAATAAATTCTCAATGTCAGCACTAAAAGCAACTTCCCAATGGAAAACTAAATCAAGGCTCACATTCTTGAGAATATACAAAAGTTAAAAAAAATATATACCTGGAGAGAACAGGAGCTCTACAAGGACCAAATATATCTGGGTACAGGAGCTTGTCTGAGACAAGGTCCCAACATGGTACAGGAGCTTGTCTGAGACATGGTCCCAACATGGTACAGGAGCTTGTCTGAGACATAGTCCCAACCAGGGACCATGCATGGATATAACCTAGAACCCCTGCTTGGACTTAACCCATGGCAGCTCAGTATCCAAGTTGCTTCCCTAATAAGGGGAACAGGGACTGTGTCTGGCATGAACTCTGTGACTAGCTCTTTGACTTCCCCACCCCCCATGGGAGGAGTAGCCTAGCTAGGACACAGAGGGGGACATTGCAGCCAGTCCTGGTGAGACCTGATAAGCTGGGGTCAGATAGAAAGGGAGGAGGACCTCCCCTATCAGTGGACTTAGAGAGGGGCAGGAAGGAGATGAGGGAGGGAGAGTGGGATTGGGAGAAAATGAGGGAGGGGTTTACAGCTGGGATACAAAAGTAAATAAACTGTAATTAATATAAAAATAAAACTTTAATAAAAAAGGAAGAAATGAATACAACAAGAACATGCAGTTGCTCTGACAGGCAAGGTTCACACAAACTAAGACATTACACCAACTCAGTCTTTCACACCTTATTCTTTTTTCTATGTAACACAAGTTAGCCATTCTCTTTTTACTATGTTTTCCTTGCACTGATTTCTTTTTTAAATAGTTGTGTACATCAATTTTTGACATTCATCTGATTATTTTCTTAAAACACATTCCAAAAAAAAGCTTCCTAAGCAATTCCTAAGTAAATTTATGTTTTAAAATATTCTGATAAGTAACTAAATATAGAATCAATATTGACATGCTATGCTCATACACAATTTTCCTTTATCATCAATATTGAGTAGCACCAGGAATTTTTCATACTTCCTTGGTTATGATATAAATTCCTACAAACTTGTATTTAGTTGACTACTCTTGAGGTAAAAAGTATTTTCCAATTTAGTAAGCTTCTGTCAGTCTCTGGAACAAAGTATGAGCTCATTTCTTACTGTCACTCCTATCACTTCTGTAGAGGAATTTTAATCCAGCAACATGGCTACTTTGGCTGAAACACATATACACACAACATTAGCACACACATTTAATCTCAAACATTAACTGTAAAGTTAGTTTGTAGAATGAAGCACCCATGTTTGAGAATGATGTCTAATTGAGGGGCAATTAAAATGACAAATCAGGGAAAGAGATGACCAAATAAGTCAGAGATAGGATACACCCAACTCATGAGAAAAGACAGGAAAGATGGGCTATTTAAGGAAGGCGGTTGAGTTGATTTCAGTCAGTGACTTGGGAGTCAGTTGAGAGGCAGTACAGTGGAGTTGAGTTGGTGGTAGTTGAGATCATGGCAGTTCAGTTCAGTTCATGGAGGACACAAATTTACCCGGACAGTTTTATAGAGACAGGTTATAGAGAGAAAAGCTAGACATAGATAAAAGACAGACTAGCCAAAGAATGACAAAGATCCAGAAGAATAGAAGAAATTGTTAGAGTTAGAGTCTAAGCAAAACAATTCAGTCTGAAGCAGAGAGAAGCAAGTTTGAATCAGTTAAGCTTGGAGAAGTGTTCAAGCCAAAACAGCTGAGTTGAACTAGTCAGACACAGTTCAGAAAGAACTAGAAGGATGAGCTTATTCAGCCTTAAGTCTCAGAGGTTGAAAACATTCTAGGCCTAGATTAGATTTTATGGAGGCTAGAAGCTTCCAAGACTAGGTCTAGGTTAGCAGACAGAGGTAGTAATCATATAAAACAACAATTACATCTGGCAAATAAAAGATATTTTTATACACTCAAAGTTCTCTAAAACACACATCTGACTACAGAGTGAAACTCATTCCTTGTCATATCTACCATTCACAAATATTTAGACTTACTTTTTAAAAAATCTTAAATAAGATGAGTTCATTTGATTACCTAAAAATTCTTTGAGAAAAACAATTCTCCATAAGGATATCTAAATTTTTAGGGTGACCCATATAATATCGGCATTAACATACATTCTAATATATTCTTAGATTATAAAACATATACTAATAACAGCTTTCATTCAATAGTATGTTTAACTTCTGGTTGAGGTTCTTTGTTGCTCACCTGACTCACTTAAGACAATAATGAGTCAACGATGAATAAATATACTGATGCTAACGAGTGAACTGGTCAACCCTAGAAGTTCATTTACTTAGCTACCCATTCATAGTTAACAAACTTACTAAAATCTTAAAATACTTTTAATTTTACTGTCCTAATGTCTTCGGTTGTTGAACAATTTTGGAATATTTCACTTTTTGCATTTCACTTTTTGAGAACTCCTTTTATTTCAATGCATATTTTCAAATTGGGTTCTTTGTTTTCTTATGTTTGGTTTTCTGAATTCTTTATATGTTATAGATACTAACTCTTTCAGATGAGCAACCGATAAAGATGTTTTCCAAACTTTAGGTTGCTTTTTCTCTCGAATTATGGTGTTCTTTACTGTTCTGCCATATTCAGGGTATCATGTCTGATACTTTGACCCTTTATCTATTTGGAGTTGAGCTTTGCCTCAGGGTAAGAGATAGAATTCACTTTTTTGTTGTTACTTCTGAAATTCTATGTTTATTATTTTTTATTTAATAATAAACTATTTATTATTTTTATTTAAATTTTTTATAACTTATTCAGTTTATACCCCAATTTTAGGCCCCTCCTTGCTCCACCCAGACCTACCCTTTCTCATTCTCCTCCCTTATCAGCCTTCCTTAAGTCCTCAGAAAGGGGGAGACAGCCTCCCAGATGACCTGACCCCAGCTTATCAAGTCTCATCAGAACTTCCTGAATCTTTCACATCTGTGACCCTACAAGGCCACCCTGCCAGGGGGAAGTGATCAAAGAGCAGGCAACAGAGTCCATGACCGAGTCATTTCCTGCTTCCTTACTGGAGAACCTAGATGGAGACTGAGTAGCCTATTGGTGACATCTGAGCAGATGTCTAGGTCCTCTCCATACATGGTCCTTGGTTGGTGCATCAGTCTCCGTAGGCCCTCCATGGGCCCAGATGTTTTGGCTTTATTGGTTTCCTTGTTGGGCTTCTGTCTACTCCAGGTCCTCCTAACTGCCCACTCTTCCATAAGACTCCCTGTGCTCTGCCCAAAGATTAGCTGTGAGTCTCAGCACCTACCGAGATCCCCTGATGGGTGGAGCCTTTCAGAGGACATTTATTGTAGCCTTCCATACTGTTCCTTCTCTTCAACTGCTTCTGTTGTCTCTTCTATTTTCACTTCTGAATTTGAATTAAGCATCCTCCATAGGGTCCTCCTTGTTATTCAGCTTCTTTGGGTCTGTGGACTATAGTATGATTATCCTGTATTATATGGCTAATATCTACTTATAAGTGAGTGTATACCATCTATGTCTTTCTGGTTCTGGGTTACTAAGATGATATTTTCTAATTCCATCTGCTTGCCTGCAAATTTAACGATTTCCTTGTTTTTAATAGCTGAGTGATATTACATTGTGTAAATGTACCTCAATTTCTGTATCTCTTCTTCAGCAGAGGGATATCTAGGTTGTTTCCAGTTTCTGGCTATTACAAATACATCTTTTATGAACATATTTGAGGAAATGTCCTTGTTGTATGGTGGGGCATCTTTTAGGTATATGTCTAAGAGTGGTATAGCTGGGTCTTGAAGTAGCACTATCTCCAAGTTTCTGAGAAAGCTCCAGATTGATTTTCAAAGTGTTTGTACAAGTTTTCAATCACAGCAGCAATGAAGGCGCGTTCTATTTTCTCAACATCCTCTGCAGCATGTGCAGCCACTTGAGTTTTTGATCTTAGCCATTCTGATGGGTATAAGAAGGAATCTCAGTTGTTTTGATTTGCATTTCCCTGATGACTAAGGGCATTGAGCATTTCTTTAAGAGTTACTTGCTCACTTGATATTCCTCTGTTGAGATTCTCTGTAACTCATTTTTAATTGGACTATTTGGTTTGTTTATGTGTAGTTTGTTCATGTGAGTTCTTTATACAGTTTGGATATTAGTGGGATGCAAGGTTGGTGCAGACCTTTATCCAGTCTGAAGATTGTCATTTTGTTCTGCTAACAGTGTAGCAGAACACTGTATCTTGGTTAGAGTTACACCAAGATACTTTTTCAGTTTCACTAGGTCTAATTATTAATTGTTGCTCTTAGAGCCTGTGCTGCTGGTGTTCTGTTCAGGAAGTTGTTTCCTGTGCCAATTAATTCCGAGCTCTTCCCCACTTTTTCTTCTAACAGTTTTAGTGTTTCTGGTTTTATGTTGAGGTCTTTGATGCACTTGACTTCAGTTTTTGTGCAAGGTCATAAATATGTATCTATTGGCATTTTTCTACATGTAGAGATTAAGTTAGACCAGAAACATGTGTTGAAGATGCTGCCTTTTTTCCCCATGGTATGCTTTCGGTTTGTCAAAATCAATTGTCCTTGAGTGTGTGGTTTTATTTTGGGGTCTTCATTTCACTTCCATTGATCCACCATACGGTTTCTATGCCAGCACCATGCAGTTTTTATTACTGTTGCTCTGTAGTACAGCTTGAGATCAGGGATTGGGGATACCTCCAGAAATTTTTTTTAATTCTTTATTAATTACAATTTATTCACTTTGTATCCCCCCTGTGGTTCCCTCCCTCCTCCCATCCCAAACCCTCCCTTCTCCCACCCTCTGCATGCATGCCCCTCCCCAAGTCCACTGATAGGGGAGGTCTTCTTTTCCTTCCTTCTGATCCTAGTCAATTAGGTCTCATCAGGAGTGGCTACAGTGTCTTCTTCTGTGGCCTGGTAATGCGGCTTCCCCCTCAGGGGGAGGTAATTAAAGAGCAGGCCAATCAGTTTATGTCAGAGACAGTCCCTGTTCCTATTACTATGGAACCCACTTGGATATTGAACTGCCATGGGCTACATCTGTGCAGGGGTCTTAGGTTATCTCCATGCATAGTCCTTGGTTGAAGTATCAATCTCAGGAAAGACCCCTGTGCTCAGATTCTTTGGTTTTGTTGCTCTCCTTGTAGAGTTCTGTCCTCTTCAGATCTTATGTTTTCCACGTCTTTCCTAAGATTCCCTGTACTCTGCCCAAAGGTTGCCCATAAGTCTCAGCATCTGCATTGATAGTCTGCAGGGCAGAGCCTTTCACAGGTCCTCTGTGTCAGGCTCCTGACTTGTTCCCTCTTTTCTCCTTCTTCTGATGTCCATCCTCTTTGCCTTTCTGGATAGAAATTGAGCATTTTAGTAAGAGTCCTCCCTCTTGATTAGTTTCTTTAGGTATACAGATTTTAGTAGGTTTATCTTATATTATATGTCTATATGAGTGAATATATACTGTGTGCATCTTTCTGCTTCTGGGACAGCTCACTCAGGATGATCTTTTCCAGATCCCACCATTTACCTGCAAATTTCATGATTTCCTTGTTTTTTATTGCTGAGTAATATTCCATTGTGTAGATATACCACAATTTGTGCATCCATTCCTCCACTGAGGGCATCTGGGCTGTTTCCAGCTTTTGGTATTACAAATAAGGCTGCTACAAACATGGTTGAGCAAATGTCCTTATTGTGTACTTGAGAATCTTTTGGATATATGCCTAGGAGTGGTATAGCTGGATCTTGAGGAAGCACTATTCCTAGTTGTCTGAGAAAGTGTCAGATTGCTTTCCAGAGTGGTTGTACAAGTTTACATTCTCACCAGCAGTGGAGGAGGGTTCCCCTTTCTCCACAACCTCTCCAGCATGTGTTGTCTCTTGAGTTTTTGATCTTAGCCATTCTGATGGGTGTAAGGTGAAATCTTAGGGTCGTTTTGATTTGCATTTCTCTAATGGCTAATGAGGTTGAGCATTTCTTTAAGTGTTTCTCTGCCATGTGATTTTCCCCTATTGAGAATTCTCTGTTTAGCTCTGTACTCCATTTTTTAATTGGATTACTTGATTTTTGCTGTTTAACTTCTTTAGTTCTTTATATATACTGTCAGTTCTTTATATATACTGTCAGTTCTTTATATATACTGTCCTCTGTCAGATAAAGGATTGGTGAAGTTCCTTTCCCAATTTGTAGGCTGTCGTTTTGTTCTGATGACAGTGTCCTTTGCTTTACAGAAACTTTTCAGTTTCATGAGGTCCCATTTATTGATTGTTGCTCTTAGAGCCTGTGCTGTTAGTGTTCTGTTCAGGAAGTTGTCTCCTGTGCCAATGCATTCAAGGCTCTTCCCCACTTTTTTTCTAAGTGGTTTAGTGTGTCTGGTTTTATGTTGAGGTATTTGATCCACTTGGACTTTAGTTTTGTGCAGGGTGATAAGTATGGATCTGTTTGCATTTTTCTACAGGTAGACATCCAGTTAGACCAGCACCATTTGTTGAAGATGCTGTATTTTTGCCATTGAATGGTTTTGGCATCTTTGTAAAAAATAAGGTGTCCATAAGTGTGTGGCTTTATGTCAGGGTCTTTTATTCGATTCCATTGATCCACCAGTCTCTTTATAGGATAGTTTTAGTTATTTTGTTAATTTGTTTTTTTGGTTGGTTCGTTTGGTTTGGTTTGGTTTTTCCAATGAGGTTGAGAATTGTTCTTTTAAGTTCTGTAAAGAATTATGTTGGTATTTTGATGGGAACTGCATTGAATCTGTAAACTGCTTTTGGTAAGATGGCCATTTCTACTATGTTAATCATACAGATCGATGAGCATGAGAGATCTTTACATCTTCTGATATCTTCTTCAATTACTTTTTTCTGAGACTTTCTTTCTGTTTTAGCTGATTTTTTTCATACAATCTTTCACTTGCTTGGTTAGAGTTACACCAAGATACTTTGTTTTTGTTGGTACTGTGAAGGCTGTTGTTTCCCTAATTTCTTTCTCAGCCCATTTGTCTTTTGTATACTCTTTTTTTTTCTTAATTTGCTGAAGGTGGTTCTCAGCTCTAGGAGTTCCTTGGTAGAATTTTCGGGGTCATTTACGTATACTATTGTATCACCCATGAATAGTGATACTATACTTCTTCCTCTCCAATTTGTATCTCCCTGATTTTCTGTTCTTATTGCTTTAGCTAGGGATTCAAGTACTCTAGTGAAGAGATATGGGGGGAGTGGGCATTCTTGTCTTCTCTCTGATTTCAGTGGAACTGTTTTAAGTTTCTCTCCATTCAGTTTAATGTTGGCTATAGGCTTGTTTTATACAGACTTTACTATGTTCAGGTATATGCTTTGTATCTGATCTCTTCCAAGACTTTTAATATGAATGGGTCTTGGATTTTGTCAAATGCTTTTTAGGCATCTAAGGAGATGATCATGTATTTTGTTTTGTTTTGTTTTCTTTGTTTGTTTGTTTGTTTCAATTTCTTTATATGGTAGATTACATTGGTGGATTTCCATATGTTGAACCACCCCTGCTTGCCTGGGATGAAGCCTATTTGGTCATGGTGGATGATATTTTTGACATGTTCTTGGATTTAGTTTTTGAGTATTTTATTGAGTATTTTCGCATCAGTGATCGTCAAGGAAATTGGTCTGAAATTCTCTTTCTTTGTTTCATCTTTGTGTGGTTTAGGTATCTAGGTGACTATGAGAAAGATTGGCAACTTTCCTTCTTTTTCTATTTTGTGTTAGTTTGAAGAATATTATATTAGTTATTCTTTGAATGTCTGGTAGAATTCTGTGCTGGAACCATCTGGCCCTGGCCTGTTTTTAGAGGGTAAACTTTTAATGACTGCCTCTGTTTCCTATGGGGATATAGGATTGTTCAATTTGTTTGCCTGATATTGATTAAACTTTGTTAAGTGGAATTTATGAAGAAAATTGCCCACTTGATTTAGATTTTCAAATATGTGGCATACAGGTTTTTGAAGTAAGATTTGATGATTCTTTGGATTTTTTTTAGGTCTGTTGTTATGTTTTTATGTCCCCATTTCATTTCTGATTTTGTTGATTTGGTTAGTGTCTCTCTGCCTTTTAGTTAATTTGGATAAAAATTTGTCTATTGTTTTGATTTTCTCAAAGAAACTGCTCTTGGTTTCATTGATTCTTTGAAGTGTTCTTTTTGTTTCTAATTCATTGATTTCAGTCCTGAGTTTGATTATTTCCAGCCAACTATTCCTCTTGAGTGTGTCTGCTATTTTTCTAGGACTTTCATGTATGCTGTTAAATTGCTTGTATGAGGTATCTCCAGTTTCTTTTAGGCACTGCACTTAGTGCTATAAACTTTCCTCTTAGCATTGTTTTCATTGTGACACATATGTTTAAGTATTTTGTGCCTTCATTTTCATTGAAGTCTAGGACTCTTTAATTTCTTTCTTCATTTTTCTGTAACCCAGTTATTGTTGATTACAGAGTTGTTCAGTTTCCATGTGGGCATTGGCTTTTTGTTATTTTGATTGTTGTTGAGGTCCAGCTTTAGTCCATCATTGTGATCTAGTAATTTACAAGGGATCATTTCAATCTTCTTGTATCTTTGGTGGCTTGCTTTGAGACTGACTATATGGTCAGTTTTGTAGAAGATTCTAAGAAGTTGTGAGATGAATGTATTTTCTTTTGTGTTTGGGTGAAATATTCTGTAGATATCTTTTAGGTCCATTTGATTCATGATGTCTGTTAGTGTCATTATTTTTCTGTCTAGTTTCTGTTTGTTTTGGGGATCCATGTGTGGTTTAACATTTCTTAATATTTCTTTTACAAATGTGGGTGCCCTTGTATTTGGGGCATAGATCTTCAGAATTGAGATGCCATCTTGATGGATTTTTTTTTCACGTGTATGAAGAAATAATAGTGCCTAGGGGAGAATCTACTGCAATTCTTCCATTAAACAGATATAGTATTGTACCCATTCCTTATACTGTCTCACTAGCCACAGACTAATGTGCATTTCAGTTCTCATCAGAAAAGCTTTTGTTTATAATAGATGGTGATAAACACAAGGACCCAGGACTGGTCAAGGTACAGATAGTAAAATACTGAAGAATATTCAGTTTTTTATAGAAAGGGAATATCTATAGCACATAGATATTCTTGCTGTGGTTGGAAAGTGTGTGGAAATGGTATAAGAGCCAGACACAGTGGATGAATAAAAGGAAACAGTGCAATATGAATTCACATTTGCTGTAACATTATGTACAAGACCTGTGAAAGATCAGGTCAGATAAAATACCAGCATGGAGAGGAAATGGGCATAAAATCCCACCTCTACGTGAGGAGTTATTGACAATTGATAACTGGTAAGTGAAAGACTATTGTTGTAGTGTATTCCTTTCAGATAGACAATGTTTCTTCATAAACTTACATATCTAAGATTATATGGGAAACTCAAAATAAGAAGACAGGATATAATATTGTTTGAGTAGAGGGGTGACATTAAGGAAGGGAAGTGAATATGATAAAAACATTGTAATAAATCTCTAATAATAAAGTATTAGTTCCACTACAAATACTTATTAACTTATTGGTATGAGTGTCAGTCATGCCCTTCAGTTCTGGAGGCATAGTGTCTATTAGAATGGAAGACCGACTTCTTTTTGCAGGGCTAATGACAGAGGCAGGTTAAGAGCATAAATAAATTAAAAACAACCCTTTTGTTATCATTCTAAGAGTGTAGATAATTTTATGCCAGCGTACTGACTAGGTTACAAAAATAAATGAGGAGAAGCCTGGGTTTCTCCTGTGCTACTGTTCATTGTGGCCAATTTCAGGGTACAAATGGTTAAATAATGAGCAATTAAAATTCCTGAACATTGAACAACTGGTTCTGGAGAGCCATCAAGCTGACTCAGATCACCAAAGCTAGAGCCAAAGAGGTTAGGAATTAGAAAAAAAATGATAATTCACTATTTGAATTATGAAATAAAGAAGAGGTCCTGTTCAGAGGTGATGTAAGACTCAGGACTTCAATAAAAAGAAGCAGAAAGCTGAAGGTCAGATGTGAGAAGAGCAGAACTGGGGACCCGCCAGTGATGCTGCTCTAAAATAAGCAAGCATTTGGGACATCTAAGACCAGGATGCAAATTTAAAATAGATTTTCTATAAGCAGAAAATCCTAAGATCAAAAGATTCTTTTAGCCAATGTGAAATCAATATATAGAATAATTTGGGTATGAGTAGAAAGCTATGATCAGTTTTTCTGTAACTTTTCACTAAGAGAGAATCCAGTTAGAGCTAGGTAATTCCCAGAACACGTATTAGTAAACACATAAACACACACACATGCACAAATGTACAAAAACACACATGTACACACACATATACTATGTTACCGCATTTTATGAAATAACAGCTTACAGGATGCAAAACAAAGAAGATCACCACAGTGCATTATATTACATTGTCCTTAGAGAATTCTTATCTTTATTTATTCAATCTAGATGACTCGTGGTTTGGGCATGAAATGTCTCCCACATGCTCACATATTCAGAAACTTTGACACAATGGGTAGAAATTTGGAAGACTGAAAGCTGCAAGAGGTGGAAGAAGCACATCACTAGGTGCTGACCTTGAGCTTTCACAGCCCAGCCACATTTTTGGTTTTCTCCCTTCTTGACTCTGAACTCAGTGTTCCCTGCTGCCCTTCTGCTGTTTCTTGTCAGGCATCACCAAAGCCCAATAAAAAACTTAACTAACGCTCTGACCACATGAGTCACCCAGACTTTGACATTTTCTTTCCTCACTGGATCTGTTTGGATAGAACTTATAGATAATTTAAAATAAAATTGTAGAAAAACAAACAAGGAAGAATTTAATATGCAGTTTTAAGGTTCAGTCTTCTCCTTTAAGGTCTTAGTGATAATAATAGATCTGCTCTGATATCTACCTGTAGTCGGTAGAGGGAAAAAAAAAAAAGAATCCAAAATAACATTTTAGAAATGAGTCATTTTGAGTTTGCATCTAAGACTGACAACTAAACAAGTGTGAAAATAAATCCTGTGTAAAGCCAACGGAGATTAGGGGGATTAAGCACCACATGCGGAGAGTCCGAAAGTGGGATTCTTCCTGAATACCAGAGGTGTTTCAGGGTGATTTAGCTTGTATGTGTTTGTTTTTAATTTTAGAAGAACAATAGTGTCTCTGGGGAAGAGTTTTCAACATGAAGATGAATGATAATGTTTCAATATAAAACATTTTCGGGGAATAGTCTTCAGTAAATGATATGATCTAAAGATGAGCTCCTGCGGAATTAATTGCTATTGACATGTTCACTGTATTAATAATTACAGTGTTGCTTTAGCCAAGGGACTGTCATGTATATACACATTGAAATTGCTTTTGGAATGATGCTCAGCATTTGTAAGTATTTAGAAGATGTCTGGGGCTATTGATGAAACAACTGAGTTATTTTCTCAAAACATGAGCTATGAATAGAAACAGGTTGTCAAAGCTAGAGCTTCATTATATTTCCTCATGGAAGAGAGTTAAAAACTCAGATGTGTTGATAATGAGCTAAAATTTCTCAGTAAATAACACCAGAGTAGCACAATTCTTGATCAAGTTATAGAAACTACTGAGTGTTCAACAAAGATTTGTATTTTCTTCTTTAAAGCTATATGTTTACTAACTTCTGCGGAATTAAAATATGTCCCTGTGTAACTAAGGCTGTGGGTCAGCAGCCATTAGTGACTCCAGGCCCAGGGCATCTGAGGCTATCCCCAGGCCTCTGCGGGAATCAGCTACTCACCTGGTGCGTATACATTTATGCAATTACTTACACACACACACACACACACACACACACACACACACACACACAGTAAATTAATAATAAAAATGAAATGTATCCATGAACAACATCTTTGTAATAAAATAATCAGGTATACAATATTGCTATTTAGAAACAGAAAGCATTTAAGATTCAGAAATATCTTAAAATTGCAGGATAATGAATCAAAGAAAGATAAAAGAATTCAAAGGTTGTTTTATTTCTGGTTGTACTTTGTTGTACTGTTGAGTAAGAAATGGATTCTAACTTTAGACTTACATCTCAAAAAAGGAGATCATATTACTGGAAACCCAACAACAGAGGCAAGAAATTTCATCTGAATCCACATGGAAGAAAAATGTTGGCAGCCGTTTCTATTATTCGGGCCAAAAGCTATTCCTAGTTAGATCCCACCATCGTCATAATCACTATGCCTGTCAAGAAGAGTTCTTAATGAAGTAAGAACCAAATGGTTGTATTTAGCTTTGAAATTTGGAGATTGTTTTTGCATATTTTATTTTAACGAGTGCTGAGTTTTCAGAACACAGAGTTTCTTTTCATTTAAAAAAAGAATTTTAAGCTCATTTTCCTCTAAAACTTAAGTGATTTTCAAAATATTTTGGGCCAAAATAAATCTTTAAAAAGGAGCATTTCCACACTATCCCGGAAGTAGACTAACAAGGGCTACTGCAGATTATTACACTGTTAAAGAAAGAAGAGCAACAAATAATCCTAATTGATTTTGAGCAAGAAGAACCTGAAGAATTCTATGTTTAATTAGCTTTCCACAATGTCTCAGGTCCTTTAAAGTTCAGATAGAAGCTGCCAGTCTCAGTGAAACATGGAGAAATATGAATTGAAATAAAGCCATTAAGTGGAGAAGTAGCCTAAACAGAGGGAAGGCTAGGAGCCAAGGGCGGCAGATGGAAAAACCCTAAGGTGTCTTTTTGAAAACTGCAGAGACGTGGTCGAATTCCAGGAGATAAGTTTGGAAATAAAGAAAAAAACCGAATTGCGGCATTATGAATAGTGGTCAGAATGAGTCCGTTCTCTTTTAAATGTCAGTGGTCAACCACAGGAGAGGGCCTAATGAAGAAGCGATTGTATGAACGTGGTAAACTAATCTGGTCATAAGTGGATAAGCTGAATTTAAACAGGGAAAGTACGGAAAATAGAGGCATCAGTTAGAGGCTGTGGTAGTGACATGTAAGAAGAATGAGAAAATGAGAATGCAAGACTGAGGAACAAGTATAAGGCACTGAAAAAATTACATAAAGATAAATTACCAAGAGGAGCTCTGACAGCATGTAAGTTGCTTGTATTTCTTTGCACCTAGCTTTATAACTGCCATCATACCTTTATGTAGATTTCCTGTCATAGAGGATGTACTGGTTTTAGTTACGAGATTAACTTTTATACAATCTTTTTAAAAATTAGATGATTTATTTTCTCTTCTTTATAAGATCAGTTTCGTGTTATCAATTTTGAATTCTCTCAGCATATAATTCCTACAGGAGTTAATGCGTAATGATGTTCTTTGGCTTGTCCCCTCAATTATGCTGCTTGTTTCCTGGAGCTACAAACCAAATCCATCCTTTTACCTACCTATCATAGTAGTACACACAAGAAACACTGTTGTTGTTTGATGAAAGTGAACGATGTGGAAAGTTACACACAAGCCTAAAGATAAATGGAAGTGAGTGTATAGAAGTGATGAAAAGATTGAGAACAGGCTGTTCTATTAAGATCTTAGAAAACCAATATAAATGAGTAAAAAGAAGAAGATAGAAAGAAAATTGATTAGGCATAATTCTGAGCTACAGCAGACGCTGCCTGCTGATACACTTCTCACCAGGAAACTAATTATCTTCTATTTCTTCACTGTAACACTGCCTGCTGTCAACAATGTCATCTCATGCAGAGGCTCAGTTTCAAACTGTGCATACACATAGACATGCCTGTGTAAAGTATAGCTCAAGATCAAAACCACCGTCTTATAAGACATTCTCTTCTGTTTTCCTGAATACCCACAGTATTTTTTTATTAATATGTAGCCGGAGAACTAACGGAATAAAATCAATTTGAGGGCAATGCTTACAAAAATTTTGTCTCAATCAACACATTTGATTCCATTAAGGAAGAAAAGGTGAGAGGTCTTTGTTTTGTTTTGCATAACCACCTTATAACTTCAAATGGAGTAATTGATGTGAACAAATGATCATAATTGGCTATAATGCTCATTTATGAATCAAACTGACAGTACCTGAGCCCACTTATAATAAATGTTATGTTTTCCAAACACAAGTGACAGACATCTTCTGTGTCTTCATGGAAGGATTCAGTATTCCCCTACATGGCCCTTCAAAAATAAAATAGAAATCTGAATTTGACCAGATTTCCAAATAGGACAAGTTTTCCAAAAACCCAGAAAGAAGGCTAAGAAACATGGGAAAACAGAGCACTTGAAGAAAAATTTAACAAAATCGCACATGAGACAAACAGCTTGTAAAGAGTGAGGTTAGGGTCAGAGGGAAGGAAGAGAACCTCCCCTATCAGTAGGGAGGGACATGGGAGGAGATGAGGGAGGAGGCTACAGCTGGGATACAAAGTGAATGAACTATAATTAAAAAATAAATACATTTTAAAATTTTTTTAAAAAGAAAAAAAAGAATGGTAAATGAGTAGCAAAAGAAATATAGATTGAATATTTTAAAAAGAATTTAAAACCCATAATACATACGAAAAGTAGATACTTAGGTATACTGATTTCAAACTACCTTAATTTACACTTATGAGACAATGAGGGAAAAAGATAACTCAATGATAATGTTATATTTTTAAAAATCATGATAACATTGTATTTCACTCGGATTTTACTTCAAATTGACATAGCAATATGGAGCAAGGATAGTGTCGTGGTATAAGGGAAACAATAATAGTACAGAAATGCGTTATTCACATAATTCATTGTGTTAACTTTTGAGTGTTTTATGCTTTCAACTACAGGATGCAGTTAGCTATCTCAGAGCTATCAAATTAGAAAACTAACAGAGATTCCACTAATCATTATTATTAACAGATTCCACGGTGCTTAAGATACACACCAGGGCCAGACATTACTACCCTCAAACATTGCCCGCACCAATCTCGCCTATGTTCGGGAAATACCACAATAATCACACAAATCCTGTGCATCAGGATGGAAGCTGTTTTATCACCAGTGTTCGGTTTCTCAAAGCCACTTATGCAGCATTTGCTCCATTAATGATAAAAAGGATTTTATCTCATTTGATTCAAATATATGTGTTGGGTACAGAGTATAATTATTTTACCCATAGATTACAATGTGTCAGTTCCATTTGACACCATAACTCTTAGAAATAATCATTTAGCCATAGGATTTTTCCTTCTTGGTCACAGAAACATGGCAATCATTGTTCCTAAGTCACCAAGACCTCCATATCTCATCCAGGAAGGAAAAAAAATATCTAACAAGACATGAACAATAGCCATATGAGGAACAACATATGTGACCTTTAAAGAAAATGAACTGAGAAGTGTATACTTGCCTTTACCTATTGACTTTCTATGTTTGGCTTTTTAAAATTTTTGTTGGAAACATCTCATTTATTGAGTAACAAGTTTTATTCTGTTGAATTATCTGACCCAGTATTTCCAAATACACCTTGGAATATTTGAAGGGGTAAAAAGAAAATAAACATCTTAGGGTTGGTATCAATTTGTCCTCAGATTCTGTTTATGTACTAGTCAGGGGTTGAGCTCTCTTGCTAACCACTTTGGTTACATTGAATGTGATACTATTTTCACTGGTTTCTGGCTTCACACACACACACACATACACACACACACATGAATTACATATTACTACACTTATAGAATCTCTACATTCACTTCCAACTTTATGGTGCTTCAAAGGAAAAAAAAATGAGTTCACCTACATTTGAACAGAAAACAACCTTTCACAGGAAATGAACATAAAATGATCTCACCTCTGAGTCCTAGCTGATAATAAATAAGGCCGAATCATTGCAGTTCTGTTCTGAAGGTGTAAATCTAGGAGGAAGAAGGATTTTTTTTCCTATTTTGGCTTACCTGCTTATGAGCATGGTCGTAAGAATTAATATGATTGTCAAACTCCTGGTGTTTGTTATACTGCTTGTCACATAATTCACAGTAAAAGTTTGCTTTTGCGTCTTCCAGAGCTTTTGCTGTAGACTTCTTTTCTGCAAAATCCTTTAAAAAGGGTAAAAACGTCAGTTATATTTTTGTCTGAGAGAATGCGGATTTTATATTAACCAAGTTAGAGTTTAATTTTACTTTGACTAAAGTAATGTGTTGAGGGTCGAGACCTCCCAAGATTCCGTGTCCCCGTGGAAGTAACTTTCAGCGCAGCATCTTTGGTAACCTATCAGTGAACATACGAGCTCTCCAGAAGTAATGCCATAGATATTGCTTCATCCCGGATAGTATTCATCTCTTCTCTAGCCACCCAGACCAAGCTGTAATTCTCCCTATTATCAAACACATTCCTGGCCATTTCTGCCGTATCTTCATCATTCTTCCCCTTCCTTCGTATACCTCTTAAATTTTCGTGTCTCATGAAATCCTATCTTCACCCTACCGAACAGTTCACAGGGTACACACTATCAGGGATGCCCCTACTTCCTCTATTGCCAAGACCTGATACATCTATAGTCTGAGACTTCAATGTCTTCTAAAGCTTCAGCACCTCTTAGATCCTGCAATTATACCTATCCCATGTGTTTCAAAACCATTGTCTTTGTAAATTTTATATTCCCTCCTCTAACAGTCTTGGATATATCATTTCTCTTCTTGAAATGCTTTCAAATTATCTTATTGATTACATGGTAATAATTTTGACACTATGTACATATTCATCATACAAACACACACACACATATATGTATTCACAGATGTCCAACACAATCAGTACATAAGTAGACTGCAAAGATATATAAAATAAAGTAAACAACATATTCCTTGCTCCCTTGAAGTATCAGTGACTTACTATTTCCCTTTATATTCATCCCCACTATGTCATAACACTTCCTTCTCACTTTGCCATGGTCACTCTTTGTACTCTTCTCTGACTATCACCAGGCATATCATATTTTTACAAGTTTGCTGTTCTAATAAATTTATAAACTATTTCATTAATTGTGTGTGCCTACATTGTTTTTTTTAATTAATTTTATTTTTTATATTAATCACAGGTTATTTACTTTGTATCCCACCCCAAGCCTCCTCCTTCATTCCCTCCCAATCCCACCCTCCCTTTCTCATCTCCCTGCCCCTTTCTAAATCCACTGCTAGGGGAGGCCCTCCTCCCCTTCCATCTGACCATAGCTTATCAAGTATCTTTCAGGACTGGCTGCCATGTCCTCCTCTGTGGTCTTACAAGGCTGTTCCTCTCTCGGGAGAGTGGTAGGTAAAAGAGCCAGTCATTGAGTTCATGTCAGAAATAGTTCCTGTTCCCCTTATTAGGGAAAACCACTTAGATACTGAGCTACCATAAGCTACATCCCAGTAAGGGTTCTAGGTTATATCCAAACATGGTCCTTGGTTGGAGAAACAGTCTCAAAGAGGACCCATCTGCCCTGATATATTTTGTCTTTTTGAAGCTCCTGTCCTCTCCAGGTCATATTAACTCTCATTTTTATCATATGATTCCCTGCACTCCGCCCAAGGTTTGGTTATGAGTCTCAGTATCTGCTTTGATACACTGCTAGGTAGAGACTTTCAGAGGCCCTCTGTGGTAGGCTCCTGTCCTGTTACTTGTTTTCTCCTACTTCCCATGCCACATTAAGTAGACTATAACATGTGTAAATGTAGTATCTAGTACCTACATCAATGGATAATTGCAACATATTCAAGCCACCTGCCTCATTTCTTTACTTAAAATGCTCTCAAATTCTTTCAATGCTTATATGGTAATAAGGATAAAAACAATGATCAGAATAATTTTATAGATATATTATCCAATGTTGATAGATGTCACATATCAAATAAGGAGGTGGTAAATAGATTTGAACTAAACAATCTATACCTATCTTCATAATTAATAAATATCTAGAGACTTGATTCAGATAGAAATACAAAAGGATAACTTGAAAAACCACAGAGGATAATTGAAATACAAAAAGGTAAATTGAGGCCCTCTGTGGCAGGTTCCAAGGTTGTTTCCTGTTTTCTTCTGGCTTTCAGAGGCCCTCTGTAGCAGGTTCCGAGGTTGTTTCCTATTTTCTTTTTCTTCTGATGTCCATCCTCTTTGCCTTTCAGGATGGGGATTGAGCATTTTAGTTAGGGTCCTCTCTTTTGCTTAGTTTGTTTAGATGTACAGATTTTAGTGGTAGGGCCTCTGAAAGCCTCTGCAGTATAGACTGTCAAAGCAGATGCTGAGCCTGATGGCCAACTGATGGGCAGAGTGAATGGAATTTTATGTAAGAAGTGGGAAATAGTAAGAGCTGGAGGGGACAGGAACTCCACAAGAAGAGCAACAGAACAAGATAATTTGAACACAGGGAACTTCCCAGAGACTCATACTCCAACCAAGGACTATTCGTGGAGATAGCCTAGAACCCCTGCACAGATGTAGCCCATGGCAGTTCAGTGTCCAAGTGGGTTACATAGTAATGGAAAGAGGGACTGCCTCTGACATGATCTGATTGGCCTGCTCTTTGATCACCTCCCCCTGAGGGGGGAGCAACCTTGCCAGGCCACAGTAGAGGACAATGCAGCCACTTTTGATGAGAACTGATAGACTAAGATCAGAAAGAAGAGGAGAACCTCTCCTATCAGTGGACTTGGGGAGTGGCATGCATGCAGAAAGGGGAGGGAGGGTGGGATTGGGAGGGGAGGAGGGAGGGGCTTATGGGGGGATACAAAATGAATAAAGTGTAATTAATAAAAAAAAAATTTCAAAAAAAAAAAAGGTAAATTGAATGGCCATACAGGATAAGGATGTGATAGCCTTGACAAACAAGTATAAACAAAATGCTTGGCTTTCCTCTCTCAGAGAACAGAAGAGTTTGATTATACTCTAAGCTATAAGGGGATAGAAAACCTACTAGATAGTATATATCCAGTAAGAAAAACATTTGGTGTGGGGACAAAAGCCAGTTTATTATAGAACCAAATTAATAGTCTGAGGGTACAGCCGCTCCTCATAAGAGACACAAAAGGAAGACTTTGAATCACTGATAATCATCTTGACATAGCAGGATTAGCATCAAGTGAAAAGGTTCTTCTCATGCAGTTAGTAAGACCTAGAGAGGAGAGGAGCTCCATAAGGAGAGCAACAGAACCAAAATATCTGGGCACAGGGGTCTTTTGTGGGACTGATACTCCAACCAAGTTCCATTCATGGATATAACCTAGAACCCCTGTACAGATGTTGCCCATGGCACCTCAGTATCCAAGTGAGTTCCTGGGAAGAGGGACTGTCTCTTACATGAACTCAGTGGCTGGCTCTTTGACCACCCCCATGAGGGAGGAGCAGCCTTGCCAGGCCACAGAGGAGGATTTTGCAGCCAGTCCTGATGAGACCTGATAAGCTAGGGTCAGATGGAAGGGGAGGAGGACCTCCCCTATCAGTGGACTTAGAGAACAGCATGGGAGGAGATGAGGGAGGGAGCATGGGATTGGGAGGGAATGAGGAAGGGGGCTACAGTGATACAAAGTGAATAAAATGTAATTAATGTAAAAAATAAATATTTCATTAAAAAAGAGAAGAAAACTACAAATGAAAAAATTATGGTAGAATTCTGGCACATATGCGTTTTGTATTAGTCTAGAATGTGTAGAGGACAGCAGCAAGACTTCTCCAGTTAATTTTCTATATTCTTCTCAATCTATTTCTAAAATTTTTTAAATTATCATATTACATGGATTTTGTTTACAGATTTAATAATTTAAAGCTGTCTTAAAAATTAAAATCAGGGGGCAGAGCCAAGATGGCGACTAGCACACACAGTTTCCCAGCTGTTGAAGAGATGAAGTTCTGAGTTGATGAGTGGAAGAACTTCTGAAGCCAGGGAAACAACGGAGAGACTTTCTAAACAACAGGGAACATCCCAGGAGGTGAAAACCTTGGTCTCGGGTCACCCAGGGACTTGTTTGGGGAAGGTGAGAAACAATCCTTTGATCTCTCAGCACTCCCCTCCCCCAGACCTCCCTCCTCCTCAGCACAGCGGACTTGCCTTTCTCAGCACAGACCTAACTGCCTGGGGCCTGCAGCCACTGAGGCGGAGCCCCAAGCCCTTTATCGGCAAAGGCCAGCAGTACTGTGTCTCGGAGCCCCAGATTCACGCGCAGCGGCTGCACCATCCTCCCAGGGCCCGAGTCTGCTAGACACCATACTAGCTCCACAGGAGCGCCATCACTGACAGTACGGCCCGCCCAATCCCACAGTGACAGAGAATACGCTATATACTCACCAAAACCAGACAGAAACGCCATACAAGCTAGACACACCAGGCGCTGGGCCTCCGAAGCTTGGAGAGCACAGTGAAGAGACCCCAGGACTTCCCAGAAAGCATCTGAACTAGCAACCCAGCCTCCAGTTACAGCAGGACTTTCTAACCTGGCGGCGGAGCAGCACTGAGCTGGCGGGGCACATCAGCCCTCCAATTTAATACTAACCAGGGCCAAACCAGAGAACAGAAAGGCTGGTTACCCCGATTCCTACTGACGTGACCACCCTGAAATCTCCAGCTGCAGCACGACCTCATAACCTGGCAGTGACAGCAGCACGGAACTGGCGGAGCACATCAAAGAAGCAGGGCCAAACCAGAGAGCAGAGAGCCCAGATACCCAGATCTCTGCCAAGTGACCTGCCTGTAAGTGAGTGCACCCTTGAGAATCTGCAGCTCCACTGATCCTGGGTCCTTCTAAAACAGAAGCCAGGCATCGAACCCCCTCCCACCCATATACCCACTTTGGGAAACAGAGGGGCACTTGGAACATTGAAGTTCCTGCTCTGAGGGTCTAATTGAGGAGTTAAGGCAGTTAATGCCAGAAATTGCGCTGTGATCATCACTAGCGCCTGCGACATATACATTGCAGAGCCCCTCCCACACACTCAAGGGTTCAACATTAGCCATCACTCTGTCCCTCGAGACACACGCCCACGCCCACTTACACACACACACACATACACACGCACGCACGCTTGCATTTGCCTCTGTTTGAGCCTGCGTACTTTCCTCCCACAGGTACAGCTAGTCCTCAGCACACGCTAAGGACACGGGACCTCTCTCAACTTCCTGAAGAATTCTCCAGACTCGAGAGAGAGACAGTACCAGTCTGATTGGCATAATCCAAAAACAAACATGGAAGGTCTCAGATAAGCCAATGGCCAGGGGTAGGCGAAAGAACACTTCCAACATAAATCAGGACATCATGACTTCACCAGCAAACCCCAAAATTGATGGATACTCCAATTCATCAGAAGCACAGGAAAATGATCTTAAAGCCATGCTTGCTCAATTATTTGAGGCTCATAAGGAGGAAATAAACAAATCTTTCAAAGAGTTGGCCAGTCAATTGGAGGTAAAGAAAGAAGAAATAGACAAAACCCTTAAAGAAACACAGGCAAACATAGCCAAACAAATAGAGGCACAAGTAGAGAAAAAATTAGTGGCATACAAAAAGGAAATGAACAAAGAAATAGAGTCCATCGTAGAGAGACAGGAATCCAAATTCAAACACATGACAGAAATGGTGCAAGGCATGAAAACAGAATTAGAATCAATAAAGAAAACACAAAATGAGAAAACTCTTGAGCTGGAGAACTTGGAGAAAAGATCAGGAACCACAAAAGTAAGCATCACCAACAGAATACAAGAGATGGAAGAGAGAATATCTGGAGCTGAAGACACACTTGCAGAAATTGATACTTCTCTCAAAGAAAAAGTAAAATCAGAAAAATTCTAATCACAAAATATCCAAGAAATCAAGGATGCTATGAAAAGACAAAATCTAAGAATAATAGGAATTGATGAAAAAGAAGACTCCAGGCTCCAAGGTCCAGAAAATATTTTCAAAAAAATCATAGAAGAAAATTTTCCCAACTTAAAGAAAGAGATGTCCATAAATATACAAGAGGCCTACAGAACACCAAATAGACTAGACCAGAAAAGAAACACATCACGTCACATCATAGTCAAAACACTAAATCTACAGAACAAAGAAAAGATATTAAAAGCAGCAAGGGAAAAAGGCCAAGTAACATATGAAGGTAGACCTATCAGAATCACACCAGACTTCACATCAGAAACTATGAAAGCCAGAGGGCCTGGGCAAGTATCATGGAGACTCTAAGAGATCACAAATGTCAACCCAGACTACTATACCCTGCAAAGCTTTCAATCAACATAGATGGAGAAAACAAAATATTCCATGACAAAACTAAATTTACGCAATACCTATACAGCAAACCAACCCTACAGAAGATACTAGAAGGAAAACTCCAATCCAA
The DNA here is from genome assembly GCF_907164565.1 of Psammomys obesus. Taxonomy (NCBI): domain Eukaryota; kingdom Metazoa; phylum Chordata; class Mammalia; order Rodentia; family Muridae; genus Psammomys; species Psammomys obesus. The sequence continues at coordinate 26,821,512 of NW_026592118.1, read as the reverse complement.
CGAAAACGAATTCACCCAAGAAAACACGGCATACAGATAATATCCCAACAAAAATGAAAAGAAAACAAGCAATGAAACAAGGTAAGATCATCGACTCCATTACAAAAGGAACTAACATGCATTGGTCAATATTATCTATCAATATTAATGGACTCAACTCACCAATAAAAAGACCCAGGCTAAGAGAATGGTTACGGAAACAGGACCCAACATTCTGTTGCATCCAAGAAACACACCTATGCAACAAAGATAAACACTACCTCAGAGTAAAGGGCTGGAAAAATGTTTTTCAAGCAAATGGTTCCAGAAAACAAGCTGGAGTAGCCATCCTAATATCTAATAAAATAGACTTTCAACCCAAGTTAATCAAAAAAGATAAGGAGGGCCACTATATTCTCATCAAAGGAAAAATCCACCAAGAGGACATCACAATATTGAATATCTATGCCCCAAATACAAGAGCACCTACATTCGTAAATGAAACAATATTAAAGCTTAAATCATACATTGATCCTAATACCTTAATAGTGGGAGACTTCAACACCCCACTCTCATCAAGGGACAGATCAACCAGACAGACACCAAATAGGGAAATAAAAGCACTCACAGAATCCCTAAATCAAATGGACCTAATAGACGTCTACAGATCTTTTCACCCAAACTCAAAAGAGTACACCTTCTTTTCAGCACCACATGGAACCTTCTCCAAAATAGACCATATAGTTGGTCACAAAGCAAGCCTCAACAGATACAAAAGGATTGAAATAATCCCTTGTATACTATCTGACCACCATGGACTAAAGCTGGACATCAACAACAACAGAAACAACAAAAAGCCGACACGCACATGGAAACTGAACAACTTACTACTCAATGACAGCTGGGTCAAGGAAGAAATAAAGAAAGAAATTAAAGACTTTCTCGAATTCAATGAAAATGAAGGCACAACATACCCAAATTTATGGGACACATTGAAAGCAGTGCTCAGAGGAAAATTTATAGCACTAAGTGCCTACAAGAAGAAATCCGTAACATCACATACAAACAACTTAATGGCCCAACTGAAAAACCTAGAAAAAAAAGAAGCAGATACACCCAAGAGGAGCAGACGGCTGGAAATAATCAAACTAAGGGCAGAAATCGATCAATTAGAAACAAATAAAATTATCCAAAGAATCAATGAAACAAAAAGCTGGTTCTTTGAGAAAATCAACAAGATAGACAAACCCTTAGCCAAACTAACTAAAAAGCAGAGAGAAACCATACAAATAAGCAAAATCAGAAAGGAAAATGGGGACATAACTACAGACACTGAGGAAAGCCAAACGATTATTAGGTCATACTACAAAAGCCTATATGGCACAAAATTTGAAAATCTAAATGAAATGGATAACTTTCTTGACAGATTCCATCTACCAAAATTAAGTCAAGATCAGGTAGAAAGACTGAATAGCCCTATATCTCCCAAGGAAATTGAAGCAGTCATTAACAGTCTCCCCTCCAAAAAAAGCCCTGGACCAGATGGCTTCAGCGCAGAATTCTACAAGACCTTCAAAGAAGTACTAACACCAATTCTCCTCAAACTATTCCACAAAATAGAAATAGAAGGAACACTACCAAACTCATTCTATGAAACCATAGTCACCTTGATACCTAAACCACACAAAGATCCAACAAAAAAAAGAGAACTTCAGACCTATCTCTCTTATGAACATTGATGCAAAAATACTCAATAAAATACTTGCAAACCGAATCCAAGAACACATGAAAGATATCATCCACCATGACCAAGTAGGCTTCATCCCAGGAATGCAAGGGTGGTTCAACATACGGAAATCCATCAATGTAATCCACCACATAAACAAAATGAAGGAGAAAAACCACATGATCATCTCCTTAGATGCTGAAAAAGCATTTGACAAAGTCCAACACCCATTTATATTTAAAGTCTTGGAGAGATCAGGGATACAAGGCACATACCTAAAGATAGTAAAAGCAATATACAGCAAGCCTATAGCCAACATCAAACTCAATGGAGAGAAACTTAAATCAATCCCACTGAAATCAGGGACAAGACAAGGCTGCCCACTCTCTCCATATCTCTTTAACATTGTACTTGAAGTCCTAGCCAGAGCAATAAGACAACTAAAGGAGATCAAGAGGATACAAATCGGAAAGGAAGAGGTCAAAGTGTCACTATTTGCAGATGATATGATAGTATACATGAGCGACCCCAAAGATTCAACCAGAGAACTTCTTCAGCTGATAAACACCTTCAGCAAAGTGGCAGGATACAAAATCAACTCAAAAAAATCAGAAGCCCTCTTGTATACCAAAGACAAAAAGGCTGAGAAAGAAATTACGGAAACAACACCATTCACAATAGCCACTAATAACATAAAGTACCTTGGTGTGACTCTAACCAAGCAAGTGAAAGACCTGTTTGAGAAAAACTTCAAGTCTCTGAAGAAAGAAATTGAAGAAGATCTCAGAAGATGGAAAGATCTCCCGTGCTCATGGATTGGTAGGATTAACATTGTGAAAATGGCCATCCTGCCAAAAGCAATCTACAGATTCAATGCAATTCCCATCAAAATACCAACTCAATTCTTTACAGACCTTGAAAAAAAGATTCTCAGCTTCATATGGGGAAACAAAAAACCCAGAATCTCCAAAATGATCCTGTACAACAACAGATCATCTGGAGGTATCTCCATTCCCGATCTCAAGCTGTACTACAGGGCAACAGTAATAAAAACTGCATGGTATTGGCATAGAAACAGAAAGGAGGATCAATGGAATTGCATAGAAGACCCAGAAATAAACCCACACACCTATGAATACTCGATATTTGACAAAGAAGCCAAAACCATTCAATGGAAAAAAGACAGCATCTTCAACAAATGGTGCTGGACCAACTGGATGTCTACATGCAGAAAAATGAAAATAGATCCATATTTATCACCCTGCACAAAACTAAAGTCCAAGTGTATCAAGGACCTCAACATAAAACCAGATACTCTAAATCAGTTGGAAAAAAAAGTGGGAAACAGCCTAGAACTCATTGGCACAGGAGACAACTTCCTGAACAGAACACCAACAGCACAGGCTCTAAGACCAACAATCAATAAATGGGACCTCATGAAACTGAAAAGCTTCTGTAAAGCAAAAGACACTGTCATCAAAACAAATAGACAGCCTACAGATTGGGAAAGAATCTTCACCAACCCTTTATCTGACAGAGGGCTAATATCCAGTATATATAAAGAACTAAAGAAGCAGAAAAGCAACAAACCAAGTAATCCACTTAAAAAATGGGGAACAGAGCTAAACAGAGAATTCTCGAAAGAGGAACATCGAATGGCAGAGAAACACTTAAAGAAATGCTCAACCTCATTAGCCATTAGGGAAATGCAAATCAAAATGACCCTGAGATTTCACCTTACACCCATCAGAATGGCCAAGATGAAAAACTCAAGTGATAGCACATGCTGGAGAGGTTGTGGAGAAAAGGGAACCCTCCTCCATTACTGGTGGGAATGTAAACTGGTTCAACCACTTTGGAAGTCAATCTGGCGTTTTCTCAGACAACTAGGAGTAGTGCTACCTCAAGACCCAGCTATACCACTCCTAGGTATATACCCAAAATTTGCTCAAGTACACAACAAGGACATTTGTTCAACCATGTTCGTAGCAGCTTTATTTGTAATAGCCAGAACTTGGAAACAACCCAGATGTCCATCAACGGAGGAATGGATACAGAAATTGTGGTATTTTTACACAATGGAATACTACTCAGCAATCAAAAAGGAGGAAATCATGAAATTTGCAGGCAAGTGGTGGGATCTAGAAAAGATCATTCTGAGTGAAGTATCCCAGAAGGAGAAAGACAAACTTGGTATATACTCGCTTATATAGACCTACAAGATATGATAAACATAATGAAATCTACACACCTAAAGAAGATGATCAAGAAAGTGGACACAGGCGAAGGTGATTAATCCTCATTTAGAAAGACAAATGGGATGTGCATTGAACTTATGACAAGAGTCTACCACAAAAGGCATCTGAAAGACTCTACCTAGCAGTGTTTCAAAGCAGACACTAAGACTCATAACCAAACCCTCGGCAGAGTGCAGGGAATCATATGAAAGAAGGGAAGTTAGTATGATATGGAAAGGATAGGAGCTCCACAAGGACCAAATATATCTGGGCACAGGGTCTTTTCTGAGACTGACACTCAACCAAGGACCATCTATGGATATAACCTAGAACTTCTGCTCGGATGTGGCCCGTGGTAGCTCAGTAACCAAGTAGTTTTCCAAAGTAAGGGGAACACGGACTATTTCTAACAGGATCTCAAGGACAGGCTGTTTGACCCCCCCCCACCAGGGGAGGAGCAGTCTGTTAGGCCACAGAGGAGGACTTTGCAGCCAGCCCTGAAGATACCTGATAAAACAGGGTCAGATGAAAGGGGAGGAGGTCCTCCCCTATCAGTGGACTTGGAAAGGGGCAGGGAGGAGACCAGGGAGGGAGTGTGGGGTTGGGGAGGGAATGAGGGAGCGGGATACAGCTGGGACACAGAGTTAACAAAATGTAACTAAAAAGGAAAATAAAAAAAAATTAAAATCATGTGAATTTATCAGGTATTCTTTCATCTGACAATATCACAGAACCAAATTATATTCTTTGCTTTATTTAGGTACCAATAAACAAAAAATAAACTCTTACCTTCTTTATCACTAAAGTCCTAAAGACAATATTTGAGTCCGTTTGTCAAGAAAGGAAAAATAGATAGGAGAGTTTACAAATTCAGTTAACAAAGCGCACATGAAGTTCATATGCAAGTGTGTCCCGCAAAGCCAGAGATACAACTAACAACCTATCAGGAATGGCTTAGCAATTATTGGTAGACAATAAGAAGAAGAAAGAAAGAAAGAGAGAGAGAGAGAAAGAAAGGAAGGAAGGAAGGAGGGAGGGAGGGAGGGAGAGAGAGAGAGAGAGAGAGAGAGAGAAAGAAAGAAAGAAAGAAAGAAAGAAAGAAAGAAAGAAAGAAAGAAAGAAAGA
>NW_026592118.1:26786339-26816435 GCF_907164565.1 Psammomys obesus | reverse complement strand
AGAAAGAAAGAAAGAAAGAAAGAAAGAAAGAAAGAAAGAAAGAAAGACAAAGGAAAAGAAGGAGCAAAATACAGAAAGCAAGAGGGCTAAAGAACACTTGGCAAACTTGAAAACTTAGGTTACACCTAGACAGGCAGTAAAGACTACTTTGTAAAAGAATTGTGGTCCAATACCTCATCTATCCAGTGTTTCATAGGCCTATTCTAACGGGTGAAATTAGACTGTCTAACCAGATAGAACCTGGGTTAGTACTACAGTGCCGGAAAGGTGGTGGCTGAAGTGTCAGACTAGAAGAATCAACTCAGTCAAACCTGTTGTTGGCTACATTCACTGACATTTAGCACTTTATGATTTCTGTCAAATCAGAGAACTATGAATAGTAAAGCCAATGTTAATCTTTACCGGTTCACGTATGCCCATCATCTATCTACTCATCTACCCACGCTTTCACACGGCCAGTCACTAAGTATTTGTACATCCGATATTCCTCTAAAGGGAAACTTCCAAGTGTCAATTTTGCACAAGTTTGATAGTGTCTTAAAATTTATACTCTAGTAGTGAAGATTATAAGCAACAAGGTGAAATTATGAATTATAGCAGAGTGATGATCACCTGTTGCTAGAGGCTTGTTGTGATGGTTTATTGTAATTAAGAATAACAAAAGATAAAAGAAGATACTGATTCCTGGTGTCTCTGTTTCTGTCATTCCAGTAAATATTCATTAAGCATGAGGTAGTTTGCAGTCTTTTAAAAATTGAATGATAAGGTAATTTTGCTGATCAGATAACTCTGATGCCAAATTAGGAAGATATTTACCTTCTAATGGTATCATATAATCTTTACACATATTTGAAAGTATGAAATAAATATAAAAGAAATAAAAATAATAATGCCTTCTCAGTACCAGTAAGTTTTAAAAATAAAAATGAATAACATAATAAGACAAAATAGAAATATACCCTTAGTTTACAGTCATTCAAAATGTTTGTGTGGATAGTAGAGGAGGATGGTTCTGGAGATGAACAGCATAACACATTTAAAATATCAAAGATAGTTCCTTGTTTATCATTCTCAATGACTGATAATTAACTACAGTGCGAACATGATAGCTTTCTTAACAAAGAATATTATTTAAAAATATTAGTGGTGCCAATGGCAATTTTATGTTATAATTTGATAATAATTCTGTATAATTACTTTATGTAATTAATATAGTGGGTGTGAGGAAATTTTTTTTTTACACCAAGAGTTTTATAGTCATGCATATAATAGATGTGTCTATAAACTGGCAGGCATTCTGACAAAGAACTGAATTTAATTAGAAGAATGAATATTTGTTAAAAATTTGCTGCAATTATCACAATGATTATTGCCCACTAAAACCATGGTGTATCTTTTATAAACGAGCATTGTGCAAAAACTGCATTCTTTTTATCTTGCCTCTGATACGCCAGAAGGAAGGGCACAGACACTTTGACCCAGACTATGCTGCAGAGCCTGAAACCAGACTCAGGTCAGCCTGACTTAAGAATTATTAATGACTTTGTCATTAGCAAGCAGACAGGTATGTCCAGAGTCTAATTTAAATGCTTGTGAATACAGACCTGGATTATAAAATAAAAAGCGAAATCCATTATTATTTTGCATCTTGAATGCTGTAAGGATGCAATTAATTTGACCTTTCATTAAACCACAAGACATTGCTTTAAGAATTCTAATATTCTTTAACATATTACATTGTTCTCCAAAAAATCCTGCCACTTTGGTTGCAAACATGGATGTTGCTGATTTATAAAATTTTTGGCTCTATTTCTTTTTGTAGCTTGTTACAAACTGAAGTAAGAAAACATGCTTTCAATGATTATTTATTTCATTTTATGCATACAGAGAAAGTAATTTACTCTTTGAAGAATGAAAACCTTGAAGGTCAGCCTGTGCCTTAAAATAGTTCTAGTACTGAAGAGTTCAGTGTTCTCAGAATAAATTAAAGGGGGATGATAATAAGTAGTCAGCGAGACTGATGTGAGGAAAAGTGTTATAATTAAAGTGTTATAATTTTTGCACTTAGTACAGTGCAACAGTAATGCAGAATGGGGTAAGAAAGCAACACTCCAGACTATGACATAAAAAAAAAAATGACCTAAACACCCAAAGTCAAGATGCCTCTTTAGAGTGAAGATAACACTCAGCTTGTCATTTGAGAAAACACAGGCACAGTAGCTCCCAAAAGTTACCCTTTCATAAGACAAATTTACATCCATGAAGGAACTTTCCATTTGTGTGGCTCTCTTTGTGTGGGGGAGGGGCACATGCACAGTCATAACAGAGGCCCTTGGAGAACTTAGGGTCTTCTCTACCTCTCCCCATCTCGTTCCCTTCAGACAGGGTAATCCACTGATTGATCTGGACTGCCTGTCTTCCATGCACCAAAGCTGGGGAAGCTGCCCATTGGGTTCCAGAGACTCTGCTGTCTCTGCCCCTCACAGTACTGGCCATGTGGTGGAAACCCAGTCCCCATGCTTGCAAAGTAAAGGCTGAGCCAGCCTGCCATCTGCTCAGTCCAGCCTCTCTCCAGCCAGTGGCTCTGAATGGAAGGGAAAGATTTAACGCTGTACCCAAACTCTTTGTGTTTCATGTGCTATTTGGTATTGAATATAAACTTCCACATAAACTACTTTCTCTATGTCAAAGATGGAGATGCTCAAACATAAAGCCTAAGACAACCCCTGGGGCTGTGCCCTGGAAACTTAATGTCTAGATGAGCTCTCTCAATAATAGAGTGCCTATGTCACCAAAATTCTTTTTGTTTTTCTCTTGTTAGTATGTCTTTTGCTGCAGTAAATCACAGTTGAGAATTCAGTGAAGAGCCATTTCTTTCCTTACTCTATGTTGATATGTATACGTATGTGTGCATATTTGTGAGTATATGTGCGTATGAATGCATGTGTGAGGACGTGTGTTCATGTGCATGTAAACATGTGTTTATGTATGTACATTCATGCATGTGGTGTCTGCCTATGTGCAGGAGTGCATTTATACATGTGTATAAAATACATGATCATGTGAACATGTGTGTGCCTGTGTTTGTGTGTTTTCGCATGTGTGTATGTGTACGACTGGTGTCTATACGTGTGTGTACCTGTGTTTGTAAATATATATCTGTGGCATATAGGTGTGTGTGTGTGTGCATACATATGTGTGTGGTTTTATTTATATACATGTGTATATGGACATGTGTATATATGTGTATAAGCATGTCTGTGATCTATTTGTGCCATTGAAAATATGTTTTAATAAAAATAATATTACACCATTGTAAGCCTGCAACAAACATTTTTAATTTATTTTTTTAATATATGACAATTCATTCACTTTGTATCCCAGCTGTATCCCCCACCCTCAACCCCTCCCCATCCCACTCTCCCTAACTCTTTTCCCCTATACCCCTCACCCACTCCATTCCCCTCCCCTTCCATCTGACCCTAGCCTATCAGGTCTCATCAGGACTGGCTGCATTGTCCTCCTCTGTGGCCTGGTAAGGCTGCTCTCCCCTCAGGGGGAGGTGATCAAAGAGCCAGCCACTGAGTTCATGTCAGAGACAGTCCCTGTTCCCACTACTATGGAACCCACTTAGACACTGAGCTGCCATGGGCTAAATCTGTGCAGGGGTTCTAGGTTATCTCCATGAATGGTCCTCGGTTGGAGTATCAGTCTCAGAAAAGACCTCAGTGCCCAGATTTTCTGGTTCTGTTGCTCTCCTTGGGGAGCTCTTGTCCCCTCCAGTTCTTTGGCAGATAATCACTTTTAAAAATGCTCAATGTCCTTAGTCAACAGGAAAATGAAATCAAAATGACCCTGAGATTTCATCTTATATCCATCAGAATGGCTAATATCAAAAACTCAAGTGACAATACATGCTGGAGAGGATGTGGAAAAGCAGAAACCTCCTCCATTACTGGTGGAAATATAAACATATGCAGCCATTTTGGAAGTCAGTCTGATGATTACTCACACAATCAGGAATAGCGCTACATCAAGATCCAGCTATACCACTCCTAGGCATATATCCAAAATATGCTCAAATATTCAACAAGGACATTTTTCAACCATATTCATAGCAGCTTTATTTGTAATAGCCAGAATCTAGAAACAACCCAGATGCCCCTCAATGGAGGAATTGATACAGAAATTGTGGTACATTTACACAATGGAATACTACTCAGCTGTTAAAAACAAGGAAATCATGAAATTTGCAGGCAAATGGTGGGAACTAAAAAAGATCATCCTGAGTGAGGTATCCCAGAAGCAGAAATACACAAATGGCATATACTCACTTAGAAATGGATATTAGATATATAATATAGGATAAACTTACTAAAATCTGTACACCTAAAGAAGCTAAGCAAGAAGGAGGACCCTGGGTAAGATGACTAATCCTCACTCAGAAAAGAAAATGGGATACACATTGGAAGAGGGTAAAAATAGGCAACAGGACAGGAGCCTACCAAAGAGGGCCTCTGAAAGACTCTACTGAATAGGGTATTGAAGCAGATGCTGAGACTTTGAGTAGAATACAGAGAATTTTATAAAAGAAGGGTGTAGGGGGAGATACAGAAAACATTTAACAAAATTCTGAACAAAAAAAAGTTTGATCTTTCTCTCACTGCCATTTTTTAGACACTAGAGCTTTCAGATTTCTGTGGGTTTTGGTTTGTTTGTTTGGGTTATTATATCGTGGCTGAGTTAAGGTCTCAGTTTGTAGCTTTGGCTGACCTAGAACTATGTAAAGCAGACTAGCCAGGAAATCGCGATGCTTTCTCTGCCTCTGTAAGGTAAGTACAGCGATTATACATATGCGCTACAGCCATTAGTTTCAAACACATGCATTTACTGTTTGTGGTAGGACTATGTGTATCTGTGTATGGCTACATGCAACCCATGCTCATGTGGAGCTCGGAATAAAATCTATGAGGATCAGTTTTCTCTTACTAACATGTGTGTTTTGGGGATCATTCATTTTCTTTTTTTAATTAATTTTTATTTTTTAATATTAATTACAGGTTATTTACTTTGTATCCCAGTCCTAGCCCCCTCTCTCATTCCCTCCCAATCCCACCCTCCCTCCTTTATCTCCTCTCTGTCCCTTTCCAAGTCCACTGCTAGGGGATTCCTCCTCCCCTTCCATCTGACCCTAGCTTGTCAGGTATCTTCAGGACTGGCTGCAATGTCCTCCTCTATGGCCTAGCAAGGCTGTTCCTTCCTTGGGGGGCAGGGAGAGGTAAAGGAGCCAGTCCTTGTGTTCATGTCAGAAATAGTTTCTGTTCCCCTTACTAGGGAACTCACTTGGATACTGAGCTACCATGTGCTACATCCCAGTAAGGGTTCTAGGTTATATTCATACATAATCCTTGGTTGGAGAAACAGTCTCATAGAGGACCCTCATGCCCTGATATGTTTTGTCCTTGTGGAGCTCATGTCCTTTCCCGGTCATATTAACTTCCCCTTCTTTCATATGATACCCTACACTCTACCGAAGGTTTGGTTATGAGTCTCAGTGTCTGCTTTGATACGCTGCTAGGTAGAGTCTTTCAGAGGCCCTCTGCGTAAGCTCCTGTCCTGTTTCCTGTTTTCTCCTACTTCCCATGTCCAGGGATCTTTCATTTTCCAGGCTGGCTTGCAATCACCATTTCTGTGCCCTGACAAATTCTGTTTTGTTTTGTTTTTACTGTCTGTCTACCTTACTTTGGACTATTTATCAATCACACACAGAGAATCAAGACATTATTATATTAGCTTAATTACATTAACATAATTAATACTTATTTCCTCAAAGTTGTGATGAGCTTCTTTCATAAAATAAATAATATTTGCATTTAATGACATCAAACACAGTGTTTCTTACTTCATAGAAACCCAATAAATAAATAAACAGAAAATAAGGGCAATGTATGTATTTACCATTACATTTGAAGATATCATAGGCTAACATGTCAACATCTGTTTCCATGGAGATGTTAACTGCTGAAAAATGACAGACGAGCTAAGTAAGGGTGACTGTAAACAAGTGGAAATTTTATAATATTTTTATATGAAGATCCTTAGGATTTAGCTAACCTATTAAAAATTTCCACAGGAAAAGAATGTTACAAACAGCACAGAGTAACACATACAAATGTGGATTCTTCGCTTTCAGTTCTCTCCTCCTCTCTGGAATCAGGATTTCTCTTTGCCAGTAATTATGAGCAATGTTTAGATTTTATTTTTTCAGATTTAATATCAGATGCGATCAAAATTGGAACTCTCTGTCTTGGTTAAGGGAAGAGGTAATGTCAGCCAATTCCTAGATTATAAAGTTAGATTTTTCTCTTCTTATTAATGATTAATTTAACATGTTCATATTAAACAATAAATGCAATCACATTAAACATGTGAAATTGTCCCTGGGAAACCTACATTGGCAGCAATTCAGTATCAATTCTAATTTGGAAAGAATGACAAATTTCTGAGTAGCCGCTGTTCAGATGCCAACCTATTTATTGCATTTGTGTTTATGAAGCAATAATTAAATATCTCAAGCTTGCTTATATAACTGCTAATTTTAGAAATGCTTCCTAAATGGCTACAAGAGAACAAGCATTATTTTTAAAAAATACATTCACTCCAATAAAAATAAATGTTTACCAGAATTCAAGATCATCGACTTCATCTTTTCTAGACTAAATTAATATACACTTCTACCAGAAATATAAATATTTTTGGATTTTTATTTCACATTCTTTTGATTACAGTTTATTCACTATGTATCTTGGCTGTGTCCCCCTCTGTCATCTTTTCTCAGTCCCACTCTCCCTCTCTCTCCTCCCCTATGCCTCACCCCTACTACATTGATAGAGAAGGACCTCCTTCCCTATACTCTGACCCTAGGCTATCAGGTCTCATCAGGACTGGCTGCATTGTTTTCTGTGGCTTGTCAAGGCTGCCCCCTCCTTTTGAAAGAATAACAAGAGAATCCCAGATGCATCCTAATGTAATCATAAGAACATCTATTGATTCATTGCTAAATTAATCTTGTTATCTTCTGTTATCTAATTATAACACAAAAAGGAATAATATAATTTTCATATTTCTTTTCTATTATAAAATTTTTCTTTTTAAAAATGTTTTATTCATTACTTATTACAATTTATTCACTTTCTATCCAGGCTGTATCACCGTCCCTCATCTCCTTCCAGTCCCACCCTCTCTTTTCTCTCCCTATGCACCTCTCCTAGTCCACTGAAGGGGAGGTCCTCCTCCCCTACTATCTGACCCTAGCCTATAAATCATTCCCTCCTTTTGTTCTTTTCTCTCTCTCTCCTCCTCTTCTTAAACAAATCACAAATGATTATGAGGAAAGGGAGGTGTTTCTTTTACTCCTAAACCCAGAGGCCTCTCTCTGTTCTTTCTAAGCTTGTTTTTTTTTTATTTTTCAGTGTCTTAAATTTTTATATTTTTAATTAATTAATTTATTTTTTATTAATCACAGATGTAGCACATAGCATCTCAGTCTCAAAGTGGGTTCCCTAGTAATGGGAACGGAGACTGACTCTGACATAAATTTGTATTTTTAGAGATTATAATAAAATTACATAATTCCTTCTTTCTTCAATCCTCACTTCAGCTCCACACCTGTACCTCATCATGTACTTATTCAACTTTATGCCTTCTTTACCTTTAATTATTTAATATATATAGGCATATAAAATAGTTATTTTATATATTATAATTATTATATATCTATATACTTAAAAACATCACACACACACATATATATCAGCAAAAGAGGAAGTTTTTATTTAAACTACATTTATAGATGTATGCACAAACTTGTATGTTTTATAGTTACTTTAAGGTTGTTAATAATGTAGTTTTTATGACTTTATCAGACATCCTTTTTTTTTCTTCAAGAATGAAATATATAATTTTATACAGATGAGAATTCAAAGCAAGAGTGAATTTTTTTAGAGGACAAATCATTTACATTAGGTTATTTGTTAAACATTTATGTGTTCCTGACTTTGAATTCAGCATTTGGAACTCTTAGAATTTTCTTCCAAATCACAACAGCTATTAGGTTGAAGTTTCTCCGGCATGTTATTCTAAAAACTTTTAAAAATTTTTTTATTATTAGTTGCATTTTATTAACTCTGTATCCTAGCTGTATACCGTTCCCTCATTCCCTCCTAAGCCCTCCCTCTCTCCCTCATCTCTTCCCTGCCCCTTTCCAAGTCCAATGATTGGGGAGGACCCCCTCCCCTTTCATATGACCCTGTTTTATCAGGTCTCTTCAGGACTGGCTGTAAAGTCCTCCACTGTGGCCTAGCAGGACTGCTCCTCCCTTCAGGTGTGGGAAGGTCAAAGAACCTGCCATTGAGTTCCTGTCAGAGATAGTCCCTGTTCCCCTTACTATGGGAAACCAATTGGTTACTGAGCTACCATGGGCTTCATCCGAGCAGAGGTTCTAGGTTATATCTATACATGGTCCGTGGTGGAGTGTAAGTCTCAGAAAAGACCCCTGTGCCCAGATATATTTGGTTCTTGTGGAGCTCCTATCCTTTCCACGTCATACAAACAACCCCTTCTTTCATATGATTCCCTGCACTCTGCTGAAGGTTTGGTTATGAGTCTCAGAATCTGCTTTGATACAATGCTAGGTAGAGTCTTTCAGAGGCTCTCTGCAGTAGGCTCCTGTCCTGTTACTTGTTTTCTCCTATGTCCAATGCACCTCCCATTTGTCTTTCTAAGTGAGGATTGATCATCTTACCGGGGATCCTCTTTCTTGTTTATCTTCTTTAGGTGTATAGATTTCATTATGATTATCATATCTTATAGGACTATATGAGTGAGTATATATCATGTGCGTCTTTCTCCTTCTGGGATACCTCATTCAGAATAATCTTTTCTAGATCACACCATTTGCCTGCAAATTTCACGATTTCCTCATTTTTGATTGCTGAGTAGTATTCCATTATGTAAAAATACCACAATTTCTGTATCCATTCCTCTGTTGAGGGACACATGTGTTGTTTCCAGGTTCTGGCTATTACAAATAAAGCTGCTACAAACATGGCTGAGCAAATGTCCTTGTTGTGTACTTGAGCCTCTTTTGGGTATATGCCTAGCAGTGGTATAGCTGGATCGTGAGGAAGCACTATTCCTAATTGTCTGAGTAAGCACCAGATTGACTTCCAAAGTGGTTGTACCAGTTTACATTCCCACCAGCAATGGAGGAGGGTTCCCCTTTCTCCACAACCTCTCCAGCATGTGTTGTCACTTGAGTTATTCATCTTAGCCATTCTGTTGGCTGTAAGTTGAAATCTCAGGGTCGTTTTGATTTGCATCTCCCTATGCCTAAGGATGTTGAGTATTTCTTTAAGTGTCTCTCTGCAATTCGATATTCCTCTATCGAGAATTCTCTGCTTACCTCTGTTCCCCATTTTTTAATTGGATTACTTGATTATTGCTTTTTAACTTCTTTAGTTCTTTATATATACTGGATATCAGCCCTCTGTCAGATAAAGGTTGGTGAAGATCCTTTGCCAGTCTGTAGGCTGTCGTTTTGTTCTGATGACAGTGTCTTTTGCTTTATAGAAGCTTTTCAGTTTCATGAGGTCCCATTTATTGATTGTTGCTCTTAGAGCCTGTGCTGTTGGTGTTCTGTTCAGGAAGTTGTCTCCTGTGCCAATGAGTTCTAGGCTGTTCCCCACTTTTTTTTCAAACCTATTTAGAGTATGTGGTTTCATGTTGAGGTCTTTGATCCACTTGGACTTTAGTTTTGTGCAGGGTGATAAATATGGATCTATTTTCATTTTCTGCATGTAGACATCCAGCTGGACCAGCACCATTTGTTAAAGATGCTGTCTTTTTTCCATTGAATGGCTTTGGCTTCTTTGTCAAAAATCAAGTATTCATAGGCATTTGGGTTTATTTCTGGGTCTTCTATTTGGTTCCATTGATCCTCCTTTCTGTTTCTATGCCAGTACCATGAAGTTTTTATTACTATTGCTCTGTAGTACAGCTTGAGATCAGGGATGGATATACCTCCAGATGATCTGTTGTTGTACAGGATTGTTTTGGAGATTCTGGATTTATTGTTTCTCCATATGAAGCTGAGAATTTTTCTTTCAAGGTCTGTAAAGAACTGAATTGGTATTTTGCTGGGAATTGTGTTTAATCTATAGATTGCTTTGGGCAGGATGGCCATTTTCACAATGTTAATCTTACCAATCCGTGAGCACGGGAAATCTTTCCATCTTCTGATATCTTCCTCAATTTCTTTCTTCAGAGACTTAAAGTTTTTTTTCCAAACAGGTCTTTCACTTGCTTGGTTAGAGTCACCCCAAGGTACTTTATATTATTAGTGGCTATTGTGAAAGGTGTTGTTTCCCTGATTTCTTTCTCAGCCCTTTTGTCTTTGGTATACAGGAGGCCTTCTGATTTTATTGAGTTGATTTTGTATCCTGCCACTTTGCTGAAGGTGTTTATCAGCTGAAGGAGTTCTCTGGTTGAATTTTTGTGGTTGCTCAAGTATACTATCACATCATCTGTGAATAGTGACACTTTGACTTCTTCCTTTCTGATTTGTATCCCCTTGATTTCCTTTAGTTGTCTTATTGCTTTAGCTAGGATTTCAAGTACTATGTTGAAGAGATATGGAGAGAGTGGGCAGCCTTGTCTTGTCCATGATTTCAGTGGGATTGATTTAAGTTTCTCTCCATTGAGTTTGATGTTGGCTATAGGCTTGCTGTATATTGTCTTTACTATGTTTAGGTATGTGCCTTGTATCCCTGATCTCTCCAAGACTTTAAACATGCATGAGTGTTGGAATTTGTCAAATGCTTTTTCGGCATCTAAGGAGATGATCATGTGGTTTTTCTCCTTCAGTTTGTTTATGTGGTGGATTACATTGATGGAATTCCATATGTTGAACCACCCTTGCATGCCTGTGATGAAGCCTACTTGGTCATGGTGGATGATATCTTTGATGTGTTCTTGGATTTATCCTCTTACTTTTTTATCCTTATATGTTTCTTATTAACAGTGTGCTAATTTAATATTGTACAAATTATAAAGTTATAGATTATTATTTCGAACAACCAACAAAACAGTAAAAGCACATTTAAACAAATTATTTTTGGCATTTATAGTAGTAGCTAACCAACATAAAACCCTATCAGTTTCTAATAGAGAACATCCAAACTTGCATCAGTAAAATCAGATATCATTGGGCCTAGAAGATAAAGGACATAGGTGGTAAATGTTTACCACGAAAACTATACATGAAGAGTGTAAGGAAAAAATGAGTGAATGTAATTGATTTTTGTCTATTTGTTTTGTTATACACTAGGGTAAAGAGAATCCTGAATTATGTATGATGGGGCCAAAATATATAATTTTACACAATACTACGTAATCCTCAGTGTAAAAGAACAAGTATCCTAGTAATATTTTTAGTAGTTACTTCATGTTGCTATGATAAAAGACTTCAAGTCCCTAAGTGAGTCATGGAGAAAAGCGTATAATTCAAGAGTGAGTGACAAAGAGGCTGTAAATTCTCAAAGCCTACCCCTAATGATGGACTTTTTAAAAAATTCTATTTTCTATCTTTATTTTTTTAAAGATTTATTTATTTATTACTTATACAGATTTTTGCCTGCAAACCAGATCTCACTATAGACGGTTATGAGCCTTCGTGTGGTTGCTGTGAACTGGACTCAGCACCTTTGGAAGAACAGTGACCATTCTTAACATCTGAGTCATCTCTTCAGCTGCATGATGGACTGTCTTAAGCAAGATTACAAAATTTCCCAAATGTCTTACCCAGTCTGCAATTTCCCAAATCACAGTGCCACTAGTGACCAAATATTTGAATATGTGAGTCTATTAGACACATTTATAATTTCCTTTTATTTTATTTTATTTTTATTATTACTTTTTTACAATTTATTCATTTTGTATCTCAGTTGTGGTCTCCTCCCTTATCTCCTCCCAGTCCTATCCACCCTCCCTCTTCTTCCCCTATCTATCCCTCTCCCCTAGTCCACTAATAGGGGAAGTCCTCCTCCCTTTTCTCTGACCCAGCTTATTAGGTCACATCAGGATTGCCTGGATCTGCTTCCTCTGTGTGCTGACTAGGTCACCCACCAGGGAGAAGTAATCAAGGAACAGACAACCAAGTTTATGTCAGAGACTAGCTCTTCTTCCCTTACTAGGGAACCTACATGGATACTGAGCTTTCTATGGGCTACATCTTGGCAGGGGTCTATGATCTCTCTAAGCATGGTCTTTGGTTGGTACAACTGCTGGTCCAGCTTTTTTTTTTTTTTTTGGCTTTATTGGTCTCTTTGTGAGGCTCAAGAGGACCTTAGGGAAGATGCTTAATTCTCATTCAGAAGAGAAAACAGGATAGACACTGGGAGCAGTAGAAGAGAGGGAACAGAACAGGATTCTACCACAGATATCCTCTAAAAGATTCAGCTCAGCAGGGGTCAAAGCAGATAGATGCAGAGACTTACAGCCAAACTTTGCACAGAACATAGGGAGTTTTACAGAAGAAGGGGAGATGGATTTTTCATTTCAATCATCACAATAATACAGTAGTCTGGATTTGTCAAATAACAACACCACCCACATCTGTGCAGGGGTCTTAGGTTATCTCCATGCATAGTCCTTGGTTGGAGTATCAGTCTCAGGAAAGACCCCTCTGCTCAGATTTTTTTGTTCTGTTGCTCTCCTTGTGGAGTTCCTGTTCTCTCCAGATCTTCCAAGTGGGTTCTATTGTAATAGGAACAGGGATTGTCTCTGACATTAACTGATTGGCCTGCTCTTTAATTACCTCCCCCTGAGGGGGAAGCAGCATGACCAGGCCACAGAAGAAGACAATGCAGCCACTCCTGATGAGACCTAATTGACTAGGATCAGAAGGAAGGAAAAGAAGTTTTCCCCTATCAGTGGACTTGGGGTGGGGCATGCATGCAAAAGGTGGAGGAAGGGAGGGATTGGGATGGGAGGAGGGAGGGAACCACAGGGGGGGATACAAAGTGAATAAAGTATAATTAATAAAGAAAAAAAAAACAACAACACCCACAACACTGTGCAGAATAGGGAGGAGTTGGAAATACTTATAGGAATTCTGAGAAGTACTCTGAATTAATACCCTAGTGGTTAGGGAAAAAAAAATGTCTAAGTAAGTCACCGTTTATTAGTTCTTTTGTCATTAGACTTAGGAAAAAATAATTACTATGTACGAATAATTTGACCCATGCCATGTGATGACTATAGCATAGCTGTAGGAAAGCAGAATGAAAAATATAAACTTAACTTACTGGGTGATTGTTAGACTCTCAGTCACCTTATGCCATTTTCCACATGACAAAGAAGAACCCTTGGCAATCCTGATGAAAATTAGGAACTATTGACAGATCATATTTACAAACACTAGGTTCACTTGAAATTTAAGAGAAAATTTCTCCATTTGAAGCTATGATTTTGGAATGTGTCTACTGTGTGGGTGTATAAAACATGATAAAGAAATGGCTTCTCTTGCTTCAGACTCATGACAAAACTGCAGCACTTGTAGAGGTGGTAATTATCTCCCTATCAATGCAACCACACGACAGGTAGAATTGCAATGAATATAGACATATTCATTTAAATTGAATACATTTAAATGAATATGTTCATTGTGCATCAGACAGGAAACAATTTCATTTAGCTGTTACTCCTGATACAGCTACTTACTGTAAAAAAATGCAATTAATAGTGTCTGACATTTCATTTTCTAACATAAGAGAAATCAATGAAAAATGTCAGGTAACTACTTTTCTAAAAAAAGTTGCTAGTGACAAAAGCTCAGTTCCAGACCACTTTTTAATTCAAAAAGTGAAACAATTATAGAAAGGAAAAGATGCTCATTCAGAGATAATGCCCTAGACCCTGGTTCATCTTTGGTTGAGAACGACTACAACTATCTTCCCTTCAAAAACAAATTCAGTGACTATCAAGCAATTTCCATTCTTTTGGCTTCCAAGATTCTCAATTCTTAATTGGTATAGCGCTTTCTCCATGTTGCTCTATGCTAAAGGCAGGGTTGGAAACTCCTGTAGTTATACAATCCAATAGTGTGAAGCCACTTCCCTTGCTTTTAAGGGTAAGCGGATTGGATGCTTGAGAGTGCCCCCAAGACACTCCGTTCTCCTGAACGTGTGCTGACCTACCTGATAATAAGCTTGCTGTATCTGGATAGACTGGTCTATCCAGATACAGATTAAATAGTCATTCTGCTCACACAGAGACCTCGCACGGTTATTTCAAGCTGGCTAGTCCAGCTCTTGTAACCGTTAACGTTATAATGGGTGATTTGTGGTCAAACCTGGGGAAAACTACAATTTCAGTGAAGAACTTCATTTCACTGAAGTTACATGTCATGAATCTTGAAATGCTAACTTCAAGTTTTTAAAAAAAAACATGTCAAAGTTAGAGAAACATATTAAAAGTGGTAGTTTACTTTAAGATAAAGACATCTATATAGGAGAATCTAGTACTAGCAGCCTAGTTCCATTTTATTTCAATTTATTTCAATTGACAGATATATTTGTTACTTTTCTTTGTCTTTTAAATGCTCTTACAGGAAACTACAAAACATACTTAGACATCTTTAAAAAGAAAGAAGTCATGTCAGGTTACACATACATGCATACATGCATATACATATGCATAAACAGGTATATTGATTTTGGGAAAAAAAATTCTAGAAATGTTTCCCAGTTGCAGTCAGAAAGGCTGATTACCTAGAAACTGAGGAAAAGTTAATTTCTGTCACAATGAATGACAGGAATAATTTTGCAGTCCTCCAGAATTTTGACACTTTACAATTATGAAAGATTATCACAGCTCATTGAAAAATTGAAAAATTCATGTTTATTCCTAGTACAGGTATCAATAAGCTGTGCTGCTGTTGCTGTTGCTGTGTATGTATGTATGTGTGTGTGTATGTGCTATGTATACAGGCAGTCTAAAATGGGACCTATATACAATGGGGGAGTATCTGCGGTTCTATTATAAAATAATAACAATCTAAGAGTAGAACCACCCTGTCTACATTGAATTAGAAAGGCTCAGATACACCCTTCAAAGAAAGGACATTTTACTAGAGGAAACTATTGGCTTGCTCAAGTTTATTCAAGGAAACAAATAGTACATTCTAGGTGATTCGTACCCCAGTTCTCTGACCTTGAGAACAAAAGCAGAGAAATTAATTGAGTGGAGCATTTCATAACATTCAAAATGAAATTAATAGACAGATCAGATTTCTTCCCCTGAAAATTAAAATTTGTAAATAACATATGTGTAAAATTGAAAAAATATATTATCCACCCTTTGTCAAATTATATAACTACATTTGAAAAATATTTAACAACATATTTAAAATTATATCCCTTCCTTTTGGGATGCCAGGAATACATTTTTTTTAAATTTGATTTACAACCTTTTCTAGAACAGATTAATGCTTAAGACGTTCTTTATCTTTCCTCTAATTAACCAAACCTAAAAGCCACATTTAGGATTTCACTAGTGTTTGCTAGGATTTAACTAGTATGTTGCTAGTTACAGACTATCACGATAAGCATTGAACTTACTCAGTGTTAGGACCCAGTTATAGAAGAAAGGAACCACCCACTCCTTCCTATTCAGGAGCAACATTAAGATGGAGGAATTCACAGCTAAGATCATCTATTTCTTTTACATTTCTATGCTTCCCTTAGAGTTTAGTGGAGTGAAGATTTGGTTGCATGTGAAGGTTGAATTAGTTACTTCACCAGTCTACTATCTAAGATAACATAAAATCCACATTTCAAAGAGACTTTTTGACAACTTGCAAGGATGATATTATGTCACAAGGCATACAGGACAGTACATTGGAGTGTAAACATCAGTAGGCTTTAGTGTGCTGTGTGTACTTAGAGAAGGAAAGCAGTTAGGTGACTGTGTAACCCCTACAGAACCAAGAGAATGATCTCATTAGCAGATAATTTTATAGTGGGTCTAAATCATTATTGGTGGATTTGCCTCTTTTGAAGGAAAAAAAACAACAACAACAACACAATTCAGGGACTCTCGGGGCACTCTTTAATCAGGAGGTTAAGATGATTACACAAAGTATTCCCAAGAGTCTGTGCAACTCCTTTTGATAATGAGGTTGCTACAGAAGTTGTTTTGTGCTAACGAGAAACAAACTGTGGAAACAGTACAAGACCGTAATTTCGACTCTTCATTATTTTTTTCTACTGCAACCAATCATTATTTCTGACCAGTGGTTAAGGTCATAATTAGAATTTTCTTCGTGTGTTTCTTCTGTGTACCCCATGTGACTATTTTCCCAGAATATTTCTCTTAGATTTTTTTTTTAGCTATTTATTTCAGAGTCTTTGAACAAAGTTTGAGATCAATTTTTCAAAGCACAGTCACATTATCTTTAAAAATTGGGTTTTTTTGGGAATTATTTCTTTCTACTTACAAATCCATGACATAATTTGATTGTATCTGTTGGTTTTGTTAAATTTCAATTTTAACTTGGGGTGGAAACTTTACCATATTCGTGGCTTCATTTGTCAATAGCCTTCCATACTTCTCTATTCTAGCATAGAATAAAGACTTTTAAACCTAATTAGATAGAAACAAATTCTTCTATCATATGAGAGGATCTTCATTGACAAGGAAAAAATGTCTTTAAATATTGAAATAAACATTAATTTTCTCTGGATGTAGTAGAAAAAAATTAATTAAAACATTCTCTCTTCACTTTTCTGCTTCCTCAAACACCAAGGAGCTATACGTTGAAAGTCATTGGAGAAACTGACAATGAACAGCGGTTGACAAAGATGTGAGACTAGCAAGAGAAGAGAGAAATCTAATTAATAGAAGAGTCTGGTTTCCTTTGAGGATGGGTGGGAGCAAAGGATAGTAAGAATGATAAATTCAGTAGTGTGGGCTTTGAAAGCTGAATTATATTAAGAAAAGTAGGAAGAAGAAAAGTAGAAGACAAACATTTTCTTTAGTTTTAGATAAAATTTGTTTAGTCAAAACATGCTTGTAGAGCTAGAAAGATGATTCAGTCAGTGACATGTTTACCTTGCAAGTAAAATGAAGAGCAATTTAAATGGAAAAAATGCATTTTATAAAGCCAGGAATAGTGATGAGTTTATAAATTTATCAATAAACAGGTAGACAGTTGTTCCTGAGGGCTCATGTGTCTGTCTATCAATCAATCGTACTTGGTGAGTTTAGAATAAGTAAGACCCTGCTTCAAAAGACAGAAGAAGATGTGGAGAAAGGAAGGCTCTTCCATTGCTGATGCTAGTGCAAATTTCTACAACCACTTTGGAAATCATTCTGGAGATTTCTCAGAAAATTAGGAATAGCTCTACCTCCAGACCCAGCTATAGCACTCCTGCGCATATACCAAAAAAAGATGTTTTATCATGCATCACGGACATTTGCTAAACTATATTCGTAACAGCTTTATTCATAATAGCCAGAAACTGAAAAGAACACAGGTGTTCCTCAACTGAGGAATGGATACAGAAATTGTGGTGCATTTACACAATTGAATACGACTGAGCTATTAAAAACAAGGAAATCATGAACTAGAAGAGATCATCCTAAATGAGTAATCATGAGGCAGAAAGACACACATGGTATATACTCACTTATAAGCAGATATTAACCATATAGATAGGAAAACCATATTTTAATTCAATCAGATCCAAAGTAAAAAAATAGGGCCCAAGGGAGGATGCATGATTCTCACTGAGAAGGAGAAATAGAAAAGACAGAGGAAGTTCTTGAAGAGACAGAACAGTATAGGAGGGAGAGTCCTGAGGGAAATGAGGGTGGGGATCTGCTGTTGGGGAGAACCTGGGAGGGGCGGAAGGAGGACAGGATGCATGTAGAGAGAAGAGAAACTGCCACATTCAGCATCTCTTGAGAGAAGGTGGAGACCTATAACAGGGTAGGCTTCTGGGGAGAATTGGGGGTGATTCTAGCGGTGACCCTTACTAGCAAGGGACTTGGAGACTGAAGAGGGCACCCTCTAACCATACAGCAGTCTAAGTAGAGGGAGGGAAAGACCAAGCCACCTACAAAACTTTGACCAAAAATTTACCCTGCCTACAAGATGTACAGGGATAAAGACAGAGAAGAGATTGAGGGAATGTTCAACCAAAGCCTTGCCACACCATGGGAGAGAGCCAACCTTTAGCACTATTTTTTTTTTTTTGGTATTTTATTTTTTTCTTATCAGTTACATTTTATTAACTCTGTATCCCAGCCGTGTCCCGATCCCTCATTCCCTCCCAGTCCCTCCCTCCCTCCCTCATCTCCACCCTGCCCCTTGCCAAGTCCACTGATAAGGGGGACCTCCTCCCCATTCATCTGATCCTGTTTTATCAGGTATCTTCAGGACTGGCTGCAAAGCTCTCCTCTGTGGCCTAACAGGACTGCTCCTCCCTTGGGGGATGGGGAGGCCAAAGAGCCAGTCATTGAGTTCCTGTTAGAAATAGTCCTTGTTCCCCTCACTATGGGAAACCAATTGGTTACTGAGCTACCACAGGCTACATCTGAGCAGAGGTTCTGGGTTACATTCATACATGGTCCTTGGTTGCATGTCAGTCTCAGAAAAGACCCTGTGCCCAGATATCTTTGGTCCTTGTGGAGCTCCTATCCTTTCCTCATCAGTCTAACTCCCCTTCTTTCTTATGATTCCCTGTACTCTGTCAAAGGTTTGGTCATGAGTCTTTGCTTTGAAAACACTGATAGTTAGAGTCTTTCCAATGCGCTCAGTAAACTCCTGTCAATGTTCAATGCGTATCCCATCTGTCTTTCAAAACGAGGATTGATAATCTTACCCCATGTCCGCTCTCTTGACACTCTGCTATTCTTGCAGACAGGAGCCTAGCATAGCTGTCTGTTGTGAGGCTTCACCCAGCAGTGGACGGAAACAGATATGGAGACTCACAGGCAAAGGAGTACAGTGAACTTTGGGGAAGACGGGGGGGGGGGGGGGGGAGGGGGGGGTGGGCGGAGGACTATAAAAGGACCTGAAGGGAACAGGATCTCCACAAGTTGATTAACAGAGCCAATTAACCTGGGCCCACGGGGGATGGTGGAGACTGAAACACCGACCAAGGACCAAGGCCTCCAACACATATGTATGTGATGGACAGCTTGGTCTTCCTGTGGGTCCCATAACAAGCAGAGCAGGGGCTGTCTCTGACAAGAATTCTCTTTCATGCTTTTGGATCACTTCCCCCTAGTGGTGCTGCCTGGCCAGGCCACTGTGGATTTGCTCAGTCCTGATAAGATTTGATGTGCTTGAATGGGTAGGTGGGATGATGCGGGGCTCCCCTTTTCTGAGGGGGAGGGGAGATGAGATGGGGGAAAGAGGGAAGGAGGATGGGACCCGGAGAAGAGGAAGGAGGGGCCTACGATTGGGATGTAAAGTGAATAAAACAGACAAATCCACAAGAGATAGAAGAGCCCAACAAACTAGCAGCACCGAAGGCTATCTTCTGGCTCTTGTATGTATTTGCACTTTCCCTTCTAGGTAACCTTATTTTATTACGCACATTAAACAAAATGGATGAAGCAGTAAGGGCACATCTCTTCCACAATTGCCCCTAATTTTAATTTATTTGTAAAGTGTTGAAAGTATAGGAAGATCACTTATGTTCACATCCCTGAAAATCAACATTTTCTTGAATATTGACCTTAACATTGCCTGGTTATGACTGAAATTGTCAGTCATATCCTTGTTCTGGGATATTTTCAGGCATCTAAGATTTTTTTTTATAGTAATTTGAAGAGGAAATTTTCTATCTTCATTAGATATTGTATGTCAAGAAAGAAATTCAAAATATAAGAGTAAGTTTATCAACTCTTTGTAAAGGTCTGATTGAGGTTGATGCCAGAGAACGATGTCTGGGGGTTTCCTGTCGATTTTATTGCTTTGAGACACAGGCTCCCACTGAACCAAAAGCTACCTGTTTGAGGATAGGCTGCCTACAGTGAGTTCTTGAGATCTGCTGAGCTCAATCTTAACTCTCTTCAGTGCTGGAGTTACTGGTACACAGGCATGCCTAGCTTTGTATGCGATGCTAGGAATTCAAATCAGGACCTTCCTGCTTCCCTAGCAAGAGCACATACCTACTGATCCATCTCCCAAATCCTCTATTATTTTAGGTGTTATATAAGATAATGAGTATCTTCATATACACGCTCTTATAGCTTGCTCTTATTTGTTCCTCATTCTGTCCTCCCATATTAATTTATTTACACATCTAAGTTATAAGCTTTTTTTTTCTCTACAGAACGTAACAGCAAATGCAAAAGACAGAAGTATCTCTGAGTGTGATATGTTGACACATTGACACACACAGAGAAAGACGGAGGGGGAAGAGAGAGAGAGAGAGAGGAATAGCAGTTATATCCAGTTTGGGAACAGAGATTTGAGGATAACTCTATTTGCCATAACAACTACTTGCTCAATGATAATAGCGCAGCACCATTAATGTAATGGATACAGACACACACTGCGTCTGTAAATACGGTATCCATCCACAAGGTATGATAAAAGCAGCCTCTTCTCACAGAGAAGTGATCACCAAACAGTGATGTGTTCCATGTGAAACACATTTCTCCCTCATATGGGACTAGTCTGTGTTATAAGTAAAAGAAAATAAATCCAGTGGGAGACAGATCCATGTAATCAAAGTATGAGGACATTAGTATCCTTTCTTACTGGCTCATTCTTCCATACTCTCCAACTGAAACTATATTCTTGATAAGCTCCTTAGCAGAGGTAACGCTCTTCGTGTTAAACACATATTTTCTATACTGTAAATAGTTCATGATTTCTGATCCAATTGGCTGCTGGCTTCCCTATCTGGTCTTTTAATACTTTATATTATTTGTCACTGCTCAAGGTTTAAGCATAGACATCTTTTAAGTACATTTTGTTATTGACTGGAGATTACACACTTTGTTTTTTATATAACTTTGTAAAATGTAGTTATTTGAATTTTTATGTTTATTCTATGTAGAACTCTACCTGATTGATCAGTAGTAAGTTATCCTTGCTCATTTTTTTCATGACATTTGTTTACTTTTATTCTGCTTATAATGAAAATATTTGTCTATGTCATGACCAATAATCTCAAAGTCACTTTGCGTCTTATTTGGCATAAGTTACATA
The DNA here is from genome assembly GCF_907164565.1 of Psammomys obesus. Taxonomy (NCBI): domain Eukaryota; kingdom Metazoa; phylum Chordata; class Mammalia; order Rodentia; family Muridae; genus Psammomys; species Psammomys obesus. The sequence continues at coordinate 26,795,146 of NW_026592118.1, read as the reverse complement.
ATAATTTACATCATTTTCATTAATTACAAATTTATCTGATTTTATAATGGCTTATTAAAAATAAAATATGATCTTATAAAGCTATTAATATTACTATGCATATATGTTTTCATCATAGTAAACACTAAAACAAAGATGATTCAAAATGATAATGAACATTATCCATGTTACTTTAAAGGCAAAAATGCAAGAGTCACTTTTTAGAATATCTATATAAAAGGACTGTTTGGGTCCATGTCAATTGTTTCCTCTGTTTTGCAATGAAAGAGAATTCATATGTGAGACAAAAAGTGTTCCATGCATCTGGAAAGTGTTCCCACAAAATATTTCTAAATTTCCCTATATAATTTGTTTCAGTATATTAATTCATGAAGTTAGAGTTACAATCAAGCATGTTTTTGTAAAGATTTTAGGTTCGCCAATTCTGTTGTCCATTTAGTTAATATTTCCATGGAAAAAGAAAAACTGTAAAGTTTATGCTCTATTCATAAATCTTTACTGGCTACTTTTCTATATGCAAATAACACGTCATTATTTTTAAAACTTGTGATGTGTAAGCATATCCAAATTATAAGCAACTGAAGAAAAATTTATTCATAAGGAACGTTCGTATTTCTTTATATGTAAAATAAATACATGTTCAATTTTATATGTTTTGATGTATTATGAAACATAATTAAATATAATGTTGTTAAATGTAGCCTGTGAATTAAATGTCTGCTGTACAAAAGTCAGGACAGCAATAACTTGCAGAAAATCCTCATTTTAATGAATAAGGAAAAATAATGAACGGGTTTTGGATTTTGTTTTACTTTTCTTTCCTTTTCTTTCTTTCTTTTTTTTTTGCATACAGTGAGATAAATAATGGTTGTTTTCTTTCTGTTTGTTTATATGGTAGATTACATGACTGGTTTTCCTATGTTGAACCTTCCCTGTGTCTCTTTGATGAAGCCTGCTTGATCAAGGCAGGTTATGTTTTTTGTGAGTTCTTGGATTCAGTTTGTGAATATTTTAATAAGTGCATCTATGTTCATGAGGCAAATTAGTGTGTAATTCTTTCTTTGTCGAGTCTTTATGTGGTTTGAGTATCCAGGTGACTGTGACCTCATAAAATGAATTTGGCAATGTTTCTTTTGTTTGTATTCTGTGACATAATTTGAGGAGTATTGAGGAGTTCTTAGAAAATCTGGTAGAATTCTGCACTAAAACCATTTATCTGGCTCTGATTTTTTTTAATTGAGAGACTTTTATTTGCTTAGGGGTTATATGTTTTTTATGTTGTTTATTGGATCTTTATTTAACATTGATAAATAGTATCTATTGAAAAAAATATCTACTTCTTTTAGATTTTTCACTTTGGTAGACTACAGTTTATATAATATGTCCTTATGATTCTTTGGATTTCTGTGGTGAATGTTATATTCCTTTTCTTTGTTTCTTAGTTTGTTAAATTAGTCATTCTCCTCCCATCTTTTATGTTTAGATAAGGATTTGTTTATCTTGTTGGTTTCCTCAAAGAACCAGCTCTTTCTTTCATTGATTCTTTATACTGTTCTCTTTGTTTCTACGTCATTGATTTCTGCCTTCAGTATTAGTATTTATTTCCGTCTCTTCCTCTTGAGTGTGTTCACTTCTTTTTGTTTTAGATTTTCAGATGTGCTGTTAAGTTGCTAATATGCAATATCTCCATTTTTTAAAATGTAGATCGGTGCAATAAAATTTCTTGTTAGTGCCTCTTTCGTTGTCCCCTTCAGATTGGTATGTGGTATATTCATTTTCATTGGATTCTAGAAATTCTTTAATTTCTTTCTGTATTTCTGTCCTGATACATTATTCATTCAGTAAATAGTTGTTCAGCTTCCATGAGTTTGTAAGCTTTTGGTTGCTTCTGTTTTGATACTCAGCTTTTAGCCATACTCTTCAGATAGAATGCATGAAGTTATTTCAGTTTTCTTGTATCTATTGAGACTTGCTTTGTGTCAGAATCTGTGGTCATTTTTGGAGAAGTTCTATAAGGTGCTGAGATGAAGGTATATTCTTTTGTGTTTGGGTGAAATGTTCTGTAAATACCTATTAGCTCCATTTGGTTTATAATGTCTTGAGTTGCAGTATTTTTCTGTTTTGTTTTTGCCTGGATGACCTATCTGTAGGTGAGAGTTATGTATTAAAGTCACCTACTATCAGTGTGCAAGGATCAATATGTGATTTAGGCTGTAGTAGTGTTTCTTTTACAAAAATGGGTACCCTTGTGTTTGGAGGACAGAAGTTAAGAATTGAAATCAATAGCTTTCTATATACAAATGAAAAATGGACTGAGAAAAAAATCAAGGAAATAACACCTCCACAATAGCCTCACACAATATAAAATATCCTTGTATAACTATAACCAAGCAAATAAAGTGCTTGTATAATAACTTCAAGGATTTGTAGAATGAAATTGAAGACTATATCAGAGAATAGAAAGATCATCCATGCTTATGGATAGGTAGGATTAACGTAGTAAACATGGCCATCTTACTAATAACAATCTATAGCTTCAACACAGTGCCCATCAAAATCCCAACACTAGTCTTTACAGAACTTGAAAGGACAATTCGTAATTTTATATGGAAGAAAACTTAGAATAGCCAAAATTACCCTGAGTAATAAAAGAACAGGCACATTTGAATGGAATCACATTGAAGAAACAGATACAAATACACACACCTATGACATCTGATGAAAGAAGCCAGAAATGCACTGAAAAACAGAAGCATCTTTCATGAATGGTGCTGGTCAAACAGTATGTTTGCAAATAAAGAATACAAATAGATTCATATTATCACACTGCCCGAAACTTAAGTCCAATTGTTTCAAAGACTTCAGCATAAAAGCAAAGATACTGAACCTGAATGAAGAGAAAGTGAGGAATAGCCTTGAATGAATTGGTTCAGGAGACAGTTTTCTGAACAGAACACTGATAGTTGAGGCATACAATCTGACAAAGTGACAGACTACATAATGGAAAGAGAATTTTACCAATTCCACATCTGATAGAAGACTAAAATCCAAGCAGTATAAATACCTTAAAAAACTAAATATCAAAAAACCAAATAATCCAGAAATACGGTAAGATCTAAACAGAATTCTCCCTAGAGGAGTCTAAAATGGTTGACAAACAAGTAAAGAAGTATTAAACAACCTTAGCCAACAAGGAAATACAAATCAAAACTACCTTGAGATTCCATTTTCCACTTGTCAGAATGTCTAAGTTCAATCAATTACCCATGTAACAGATTATACTGGCAAGAATTTGGAACAAGGAGCGTACTCCTCCATTGCTGGCGGGAGTGCAAACTTACGCAGCCACTGTAGAAAGCAATATGGCATTTCCTCAGAAAATTGGGAATCGACCTACATCAAAACCCCAGCTAGTCCAATCCAAAGAATAGCTAAAGGGCCCTCTATCTTACCACAAGGACACTTGTTCAGCTGTTTAGTGCTGCTTTATTCATAATAGGCAGAAATTGAAAAAAAAAAAAACCTGGATGTCCAAAGAATAAATAATGTGGTACATTTACACAAAGGAGTATTACTCGGCTCTTTAAAAAAAAAAAAAAATACATCGTGAAATTTTCGGACAATTGGATGGAACTAGAAGAAAGCATCCTGAGAGAGATAAGCTCGACATGGAAGGACAGATATGATATGTGTCTTTTACAAGGTGATAGAAACTGCTAGGTAAGCTACCACTCACAGACGCAGAGAAGTTAGGCAAAGAGTAGGGCTAAGTGGGGCACGTGGACCTTCCTGAGAGCTAGAATAGATTCTGTGCCCGAACTGGAGGCAGACCAGGACAAGCCTTTGGAGGGACCAGGTGGTAGGGAGTGGTAGACGGAGAGAGTGTGGGGAAGGACCATTGAAATTGGGTGTGTGGGGGCATTTGGAGGGCGATGTGAAAACACAGCGCAGTGGAAACTTCCTGGAATCTACGAGTGTGATCCTAGTGATGGACGGTATGATGTATAGTCTTAACTAGTCATCGTTTGTGGCCAGACAAGGCTACCTGTAGAGAACCTGGGTTACATTCCATCGAGCTGTTGGCTCTGCAGGTGCTGTGGAGAACACTGAAGAACCCAGGCTGATGCTAGGACAGAGGCTCTCTTTCTCTTTCTCTCTCTGAAAACTGCCAGCAGGGCCCCATTGCTGAGGACAATATCCACACAGAGTAATAAAGCTAGTGCCAGCATGAAGCCTTCACCCACACGTTCTTGTCTCTTTGATGCCGGAGGGTAGTCTGACCCACCCGTCTGCACGATATGCTGGGGGGATGGTGGCACAGAACGGTGGGAGTGCCCAACCAATGTCTGGTTTGACTTGAGGCCCATTCCAGGAGAGGGAGCCCATGCCTGACACTGAGTAAGTGGCCAGAGCCTGGATAGCTCAGAGACCTAGGGTTGAAGCAAACAGGATTGGGTAAAAACAAAACAAAACAAAACAAAACAAAACAAAAAAACAGTTTCCTGTACTCAGACTGGTGCTGTACGGGTCATCACCACAGAGACTTTCTTTCGCAGGCGGGAGCAAGTACAGAGACCCACAGCCAGACATGATGCAGAGAGAGAGGCTAAATTGGATTTCTCTATTGTATCCTTCCCCTTGGAGCTAGAGGAAGCTAGAAGATGGACAGAAAAAAAAACAAAACAAAACAAAAAAAAAAACACTCCACCAGTAGAACATGGCCCACTGAGTCAACTGGGCAGGGTCCATATGGGCTCAATGGTGAAGGAGCAATCGTGGTGCCTGCATGGTTCTGCACCAGGGTCACTGTGGATATATTGTGGCTGCTAGTTTGGTGTTTTTGTTAGTCTCCTAACAATAGGGCTACTGTGTCTCTGATTCTTGTCTGCTCTTGAGACTCATTTCTTCCTGAGAAGAAAGAAAGAAAGAAAGAAAGAAAGAAAGAAAGAAAGAAAGAAAGAAAGAAAGAAAGAAAGAAAGAAGGAAGGAAGGAAGGAAGGAAGGAAGGAAGGAAGGAAGGAAGGAAGGAAGAAAGAAAGCCTATTCCAGCTTTGATTTTGTCTTATTTTGTCACATTGAACTCTTGTCTCCTGGAGGCCTGCTTCTTGGGGGAGCTTCTGGGATAGCAGATCCAGGGGTGGGGAGGGGATAAGGAGAGGAGAGGAGGAGAGGAAGAGGCTGGAAGGAGGGAAGAGAGAGGAAACTGTGGTCTTATATTGTGTGAGAGAAGAATCTATTTTCAATATAAAATAAAATGAAATAAAATAAATCACCATTTCAATAAAAATAAAGCAAAGCAAACAAACAAAACAAAACAAAACAAAAAAAAAAACACTCCATAAATTAAGGTTTCTGTTTTAGCAAACTTAGAGCTTTAGAGTTATTTCTCCCCTTTTAATTTTCATATAGCATCAAGTGATAGAAAGAAAGCAGGAGGAAATACTTCCACGAAGACTCTCAATGTAGCCAGGCAGCAAAGGAGGAAATGAAGAAAAGAGAGGAAGAATTGTTATGCAGAAGATCCCAGCAGATAAGGATGTGTGTAAAGAAAGTGTCAGCTCATGCACAGCTGTATCTGATGGCAGCTTTCCTGTTTCTAGCTCTTCTTATCTGCTTCCCGCAAGATTTTTGTAGGAACTCAGGTTACTTCTAAGGAAAAGTGAGTCACTCCCAGTCAGATACTGAATGCCCTAAGGATGAGGAGATAGGAATTAAATTCTTTCAGACAGCCATACACCATACCTTCCAAAAGTTAATTAAATGTCTATGTTTTTGCAATATTTTTTTCACAATATATTAGGTGACATTTCATAAGATTTTATATTAATGTGACAAGATGTGTACTTACTTTGCTAGACTTTCCTCTGTAAATATTAACTGGTTTAAACTTATGTTGTCAATATAATTTCTTCAGTCAATTCCATTTGGATTTGATGTTCTATCAGGTAAATTTTTAAATCAAATCTCCTCTTCATGCTAATTTGTGTTGTTTCCGCTGATAATTTTAAACTGAGGGAGGTGTTGAAGGAATAAACGAAGAAAGGTTTTGAGAATACTGCATATCAAAAACTCTCTTGATCATGGTTGTGGTTTAATATGTGACTTTCCATGTAAAAGAAATACTCCTTAAAAGTAAGTATACATCAGTAAGTAGTTAAGAAATAGCAATCGGTCTTCTCCATTTACTTTACATTTTCTTAATAAGGATTGTAAATTTCTTGCTTTTGGGAAAAGATCTATATAGATCTTATCCTAAACAGAACAGCATCAATTTCTATTCTAATATAGTTATTTTTTTTTGGTTAAAAATGAGAATTATTTTTGTAACATGGATGCATTTCTAGAAAAATTACTCTAATAAAGTTTGAATCATATATTTATCTTTTTTGAGTAGAGTAAAATTTAATATGCAAAATATGGTTGGGCAACACAGTTCAGATGCCTCCTCTGTCACCTGGTTGTATTCTCTTTCTCTATAATGTTTCTAGGAAATTCCTTTTTTTCTTTCCCAGGCTTGCTGTTCAAATTTCATCCTGAAATGCTAGGAAATGTGTAAGTTCATGAGACAGATGCTACTGAATCATATTTAAATCATTTTCAAATATATTGATTTCATCACTTATTTCAGAGAGATGGAAATAATACTAAAAATAAATCAAGTAGTCCAGTAGTGAAATAGTTAATTCATATCTTATATGTATAACCCCAGGAGCTGATGAGCAATTCAGGATTTAGTTGAAGGCAAACAATAAGTCAGTGGGTTATTTCCTATAGTCAACCCCAGCTTATGAGACATAAACAGTTTTCAGGTGTCAATTTTGTATAATAAAGATAATTTTTATAGCTACTTGATAGTGACTACCAAGATAACGGTATTTTATACATTTGGGATTAATCTAAAGAAAAATAAAGAAAAAACATCATTGTAGTATTTTAAAATGTTACTTTTATAAAATGCACTTGATAATCTTTGGAGGGGGTGTTGGAAAATTTGACATACATTATGTAAGTTTTAATTTCCAGTCTTCTTACCGCCAAAACATTAGTTAGTAGACGAACTATTTGACTATTTGAACATTGCATCAATAATTGTCTGTTGGAAACAGTCTCATTAAAAGTCATAGTATAGTAGAGGAGGAAAAGAAAGCCAGATAAAAGAATGTTTTGCAAAACATGAAAAATCAAGAAAGGCTTAAAATATGTGAATTATTCAGGCTCACAACTCTCTACAGTCACTTATTCATTCATCTATAGAAAATAAGGAACACATAAGGCACTAATGTTTTGCCAATGCAAAGAGGTCAAGATATCAATAAGACATTATAAATTAATACAAGTCTACACCCAATCTTCCAGTTGTATCTAATTGAATTAATTGTACCCAAGTAAAAGACTTTTGTTTCTATAATTACTAGTTCAACAGGTGAGAGCTGTGTGTTCAGACCATCTTTTACTTCTGCTAGGTTTGGCTTTGTTTTTGTTTGTTCTAAATTCCTTTATCATCTCTTTCTTAAGACAAAGGACTAAGTCAATGTATGTGCTGTTATTACTGGTATGCTTTAACAGTTTCAAGGAAAAGAGTGTGATCCACTGAAATATGTATGGCATGGTAAATGTTCTCTTTCAGTTAAAATGTTATCTCTGTCAGAAGCAAAATAAAAGAAATCAGAAGTCTAAAAGATCAATCTCAACCACAAAAGTTTAGAATTAGGTTATATCCCTGTGGAAGTATGCAGTAGCTAGGGAGGACATGGTTTTGAATTTCAAATCAAGGTGTTTAGATATTTGTGCTTTTGCAAAAAAAAAAAAAAAAAAGCGCTGAAAGTAATTTTGAAATTACATCAGACAGGCATCAAAGTTCACAGGATCTATCACATCTTGACCAAAAAATTTAGATTACAAAGGTAAGGACTAGGGAAATTGTTTTCGCACAGAATTTTCTGAGATAATTGTTTCCTCAGAAATTAACCTGCAGAGGGCTCTTATTATTCTCCAAAGGAAGCAGGAAAACAGTGATTTTTCCATACATCCCAAAATGAATTCATAAGTGCAATACAACTGAATAGTCCTACCATCCAGGCTCATGCAGCTGGATGGTAGGCTCATAGTCCTACCATCCAGGAACATGCACATTGTTCTTTCCCTAACTGTATATTTTTTTAACCAAGAAAATATTACTACTGGAGATAATATGAAAGTTATGTATTTCAAATTAAGGGCCTTTTTCTCAGATGTAAATTCAAATGTAAATTCAACCTGTCTCTTTAATGCACAAGAGACAGGTTGGGATTGGAAATAATAGGGAAATAAAAGGAAGAAAATGTAAACTTAACCATAACACCCCCCCAAAAAAAACATGGAACAAATGAAATCTAAACACAATCTCATTTTGCTTTTGTACTTATGCATTTCACTACAGGAATGAGTTGCTTTGTTTGCTCTTCTGTTTGTTTCCATCCTACTATTATTGGAGTGATTCTTATACAATTGTTTTCAGTTAGCAATAATCACACTTCAGAAAAAGCTCACTGGCTTCCACATTGCCAATTGGAAAAGATGATTATTACAGAATAGTACAATACTAATCTTACTGCATCAAAATAACAAAGTGTATTTTATACAAAAAGATGTAAAACCTATTATTTCTGTAAGATATCTTCTTATTCATGTAAAGGTTGAGTTTTTATAAAAGAGCAAAGTTGCATATTTTATGTACATATGTATGTGTGTATCTATCTATGTATCATCTGTCTATCTATCATCTATCTATCTATCTATCTATCTATCTATCTATCTATCTATCTATC
>NW_026592118.1:26765937-26786329 GCF_907164565.1 Psammomys obesus | reverse complement strand
ATCTATCTATCTATCTATCTATCTATCTATCTATCTATCTATCTATCTATCTATCTGTTTTGAAACAAGGCTTCTCTGTGTAGCCCTGGCTGCCCTGGACTTCTCTCCCTGAATGACGTGATTAAAGACATGCACACACTTCTGGCTTAAATTTGCATTTTTTAAATATAAATTTATTTTTTTTTATAATTTCTCCCCTTTACATCCTGATTGTGTCTCCTTCCTCTTCCCCTCTGTTTTCCTCCACTATTTCTCAGAAAGAAGATTCCCTCCACTACCATCAGACCCCAACCTAAAAAGTCTCATTAGGATTGCCTGCAACCTCTTCCTCTATGGCCAGACAATGTCCCACCACCAGGAGAAAATGATCAAAGAGTGGGCTCCACTTACTAGGAAACCCACATGGAGACTGAGCTGCCTCTGGGCTACATTTGAGCAGGAGATTGAGTTCCTCTTCATGCATGGTCCTTGGTTGTTGTGTCAGTCTCTGCAGGCCCCCATGGGCCCAGATTTGTTGGCTCTGTTGGTCTTCTTATGGAGCTCTTGTCTGATCTGTGTCCTTCTCTTCCCCCAATCTTATGAGCCCCTCTGCTCTGTCTAAAGTTTTGCTGTGAGTTGCAATTTTAAAAAGTGTGTTATCTTTCATTTTTAAGGACTGAGAATTAGTACTGTCTTTTTATTATGCCGAGTACTTCTAAAGTAATCCCATGATGGCTCAAACAAGTTTCAAAAATTATAATCTTTATATATGCACACAGTAGGATTTTATAACTTTCACTTACAAAACTATATAGTTATTTAAACTAATAATATATTCATTTTATTTTTAACATAATTTTTTTATTTATTACAATTTATTCACTTTGTATTGCAGGGGTAGGCCTAACCTCTTTCCCTCCCAATCCTGTCCTCCCTACCTTCCTCATCTCCTCCCATGCCCCTTCCCTAGTCCACTGATAGTGGAGGACCTCCTCCCCTTCCATCTGACCCTAGCCTATCAGGTCTCATCCAGACTGTCTTTCATAGTCTTCTCTGTGGCCTTGTCAGGCTGCTCCCCCCTCAGGGGATGGTGATCAAAGAGCCAGCCACTGAGTTCATGTCAGAGACAGCCCTTGCTATTCTAACTAGGGAGCCCATTTCTGAGCTGCCAAAGGCTACCTCTCTGCAGGGTTCTAGGTTATCTCCATGAATGGTCCTTGGTTGGAGTATAAGTCCCAGAAAAGACCCCTATTCCCAGATTTTTTGGTTCTGTTTGCTTTGTGGAGCTCCAGACCCTTTCAGATCTTTCTATCTCCCTCTTCTTTCATAAGATTTTAATTTTTAAGTATTAATTTTCCACGTTTTAAGTTTAGCTTCTTGGTACACAAAAAGAAATTTCAACTGTCCAAATTTCATGGACATGTGTATATTCTGAGTATTTTAATATAAAACAATACTGTTTTACATAACTTCTATGGTTTTTGATGTACTAAGACTTGAAAAGCACTAATTTGGTATTTAATATCCTGGCATTCGAACACTTCCTTTGAGTAAAATAAAAACTCAAACAAAGAAATGTGTCTTCTGACATCTATTTGTGTATTTTACAAATGTATTAAGATTCAGATACACACTACGGTACATAGTACTCATGAAGGTCTATTTGGAACAGTGAAACTTCTCTGGTTCTCTCCATGTTTTGTTTGTTTGTTTCTGCTTCTCTCATAGCATGCTACTTCAGAGAGTATTTGGTACTTTCTGTGTGGTGAGATTCTGTGCCACAAGCATACTTTTCTTTCAATGTCCTTACCAAAGTTACATCTATTTTCAGTGTTCTTTGAGTTCACAACTGACAGCACTTTAAATTTATGAACTTGTTCCACTAATACGTAATATAAACTATAATCAAGACTGGGTTATATGTATTTGTTTGCTAACTGTGATGATGATTTTAATATGCTTTCATTTTCAAGTTCTATTGTAAAGTTATTGTACTTTAACTTTTAAAGTAATAGTAAATTTTGTAAAGTAATAGTACTGTGACTACTATTTCCTGTCACTCTCATGCACTCCTAAGGTAATAATAGCAATGTACATTTCTTTCTGCTGCTTCTACCTAAGCCAAATACAGTTGAAAATACAAAGGTAAGGAGATGGGGAGATTGAGTGTCCATGGAGCTTTCTGGCCAGACAATATAGCTGAATTGATGAGTTATAGCCTATGTATGCATGTGCAAGCACATTTGCAAACATATACTCACATATGTGTGCAGACATAAACTCATAAACCCATGCCCACACAAAAGTTCATCAAAATTTTCTTCCAGGCTTTTTAGAATAGACACATATTCTGTCTAGTTTCCCCTAGAAATGCATAAATTTCTACCCAAATATGTGTTTCAATTGTGTGTTTGGCAAAGGTACTGGTCATAATGTTGACATATAGCAGGTGTCTTAAATTAATACATAAACTGTTGATTAGAGAACCCTAGCTTGTTTGTTGTAATGAATTAGTTGATCAGCTGGTCTGGAGAAAGGTAACACAATCACAGAGACTATAGAACTCAATGATCAAATCCATTTCTGTGATAAGAGATTTGCAAATATTTACTGAAGGAAACTGAAGAAACTGAAGAAACTGAAGAATTTACTTAACTGAAGAAATGTTACTTAAGTAAGTTAGGATGATCTAACATGATCACCATATCTAAAGAATTTCACCGTAGGAAAAAAAAAACTAAGCATGTACATATAAACACATATACTTAAACATACATATAACCAAACACACACCTATTGTTAGAAACCAGGTGCTCCTGAAACTCCACTTAACACCAACAGCCACATCATCACCAGCCACCAAATTTAACACATGTACCCTTTACAGCTTCCTCAATATCAGGACTTGCCCTCTTGCTCTGTCTGTCTCTCTCACTCTGTCTCTCACTTTCTGACTCTCTGTCTCCGTCTCTCTCAATCCTGCTCTGGGGTGGACTTTAACTCCCACCCTGCAAAATATATATATATATATATATCTTGATATATATATATATATATATATATATCTTTATATATATATATATATCTTTATATATATATATATATATATATATATATATATATATATATATATATCTTGAGTAAGGTCTGTGGTTTGGTATGATATTCGCATCATTCCTTTGCCCTAATCTGCCAATGTACCCCTTTGCTTCTAAACCCTAACATTGGTGCTGAAACTCGGTAGGATGTCCTGGTGACTCCATGCTCTCTGTCTGGGTGTCTGAGCCACACAGGGACCCTATCCTTTTTCTCTAGTCCACCTGCAACATACTCACTCTCCCGCTCATTGATCACTGAACGCTAAATCCAACCAACAGTAGCAACTGCTAAGTTTTCCCTTTGGTTGGGGCAAACGCTTCGATGGATCTGAGGAAGTGGCTGTTGAGCTTCTGGTATCCCTTTGGGATTCTTGGGGAAGGAGACACCCCAGCCATGGTTTTTAAGGTTATAGTTGTCCCTCTTCAGAAAGACCACTTCTAACCTATTCTCTCCACCGAGGTTTCATTTTTCAGCATTTTTTTTTTTTTTTGGTTATTGTTTGTTTTGTTTTGTTTGTTTTCTTTCACTTTTTGTCTTTCATTCAAAAGTCCTGTTAGCAAGTGCATATCTCCTTGGAGTTTTTATCCCAGCAACCTTCCATGAGGTGAGGTCCCACTGAACATATTGTGCCTTCCTTGTTCTGTCCTTGTGAGTCTTGATGTATGTGTGGGGAAATCCTTGGATTTTAAGGCCTTAGGACTCCCTCTCTTTCTCAACCACCGGAACTGCACCATCTGTACCTCCTGGGTCTCCATTGAGATGTCTCTTGAAGAACCTCCAACCCCTCCACCTAGCACCAGGCAGGCTTAAGGGTCTCTAAACTTGTTCATGTTTGCCATCAAATCTGGCCTCAATATTCCTTAGATAAGTAATCAAAAATGGCTGCTGAGAAGCATGCTACTTCCTGACATTATTAGGGATTCTACGACTACTGGGGAAATGGAGAGAAATTCCCCATTCCCTATTTTTCCCCACCCCAAGCCCTGTTTGTTTTGTCTTGTCTCCTCCCCCACACACTGTATAAATGTCCTGCCTTTAGGTTTTGGGTGATGATCTGTAAGTTTGCTGTTAAGTGGGGAACAGAGCTGGTTCTGGGGAGTAGCTTGGGGGAGAGCCCAGCAGCTACAGTGTGCACATAATCTCCACACAACTGTTCTCCACTGCCACTGTGCCATTTGAACAAAGCTGCTGATATAGTTCTTGGTTGTCTCTCCCTTTTCCTTAACTGTTCCTCTCCTTGTCCTTTGCTGTAAGTGTCTCTCTGGCTCTGGAATCCAGCTTCTAGTACTCTTGGGGTTCCTACCATGTAGAAAACTTTCTCTCTTGGCCTTCTACACATACATGGGTTTTTCTGCTAAAGACACTTACTGTCTCCATTTTCCTCTGTCCTCTCCTGGCTATTTCTGGCTCCAACCTGCAGTTTCACAGCTTTGGCTGTTAGCTCCTCTTGGAACATATGGAAACACACCCGTGTGTTGTTTTGCAACTCTCTCTCTTTTCCTCCATAGACTCCGATTTTTATTACAACAGCCTGGCTTAGTGCAGAACACGCCCCTAAACTGGCAAACTTGATTTCCAAATTCTCACAAATCATATCAACTGCTATAGCACAGACAAATCATCCCCAGATATCTTATATGTAAACATGTTCCATTCTACATTTTTTTCTTACGATTATGATGTAAACTTTTATGTCAGGATTTTTAAGGTACTCATTGAGTTTGTTTTAAAAATGTCTATAAACTCTGTAAAAAAAAAAGCTTTAAATTCACAACAAAAGGCTTATAATTAAAAATAGACATATGGGTATATATAGATACATAGACACAATATGTGTAAGTTAAATTTTTTTAGGGAGTACATGCGTGTGTGTGTGTATCTTGGATTCAACTCTCTTTCAAAAACTAAATATACTAAGAAAATATATTTCTAAATATCGCTCATGTTGCTCTCCTCCATATTGTCTGATGACCTCATCAGGATGTAAACAGGAAGATGGCTGACAGCCATCTTAATTAAGGTTAAAGAGAACATGCCATGTGACTTCATCTTAACATGACCACAAGGCATAAAGAAACAATTGTAAAACTTGGTTCTAATAAGCTCTCTATCATTGTATCACCTTTTAGACCAAGGAAGCAACAAGTCTCAAATATTTTGAACTGGTAAGGACTTGTGTATGATGATAAGGTTTTTTGTTTGTTTGTTTTTTCTTGTAGTTTTATTATTATTATTATTATTTACAATTAATTCACTTTGTATCCTGGTTGTAGCCTCCTCCCTCATCTCCTCCCAGTCTACCCTCTCTCCCTCTTCCTCCCCTATCTCTCTTCCCTAGTCCAATGATTGGGGAAGTCTTCCTCCCCTACTGTCTGACCCTCGTCTATCAGGTTCCATAATGACCGCCTGGATCGTCTTCCTTTGTGGGCTGATTAGGTCATTCCACCAAGGAGGAGTGATTAAGGAGCAAGCAACTAAGTCCATGTCAAATGCTGTCTCTTCTCCCCTTACTAGAGGACACACGTGGAGACTGAGCTGTGTATGAGCTACATCTGAGCAAGGAGTCTGGGTCCTCTCTATGGGACCTCATGAAACTGAGAAGCTTCTGTAAAGGAAAGGACACTGTCACCAGAACAAAACAACACCTACAGACTGGAAAAAGATCTTCATCAACCCTACATCTGACAGAGGATTATTATCTAGAATATACATATCTATCTATCTATCTATCTATCTATCTATCTATCTATCTATCTATCTAAAAATTAAACACCAACAAACCAAATAATCAAATTAAAAAATGGGATACAGAGCTAAACAGAATATTTTCAACAGAGGAATATTGAATGACAAAAAAAAAACAAAAAAAAAAACACTTAAATTCTCAATGTCTTTAGTAATCAGGGAAATGAAAATAAAAGTGACTCTGAGATTCCATCTCACACCCATCAGAATGACTAAAATAAAAAACTCAAATGATCACATATGCTGGAGAGGATATGGAGAAAGGGGTACCTCCTCCATTGCTGGTGGGAGTGCAAACTTGTACAACCACTTTGGAAATCAATCTGGTACTTTCTCAGAAAACTGAGAAGAGCTCTACCTCAAGAAACAACTATACCACTCCTGGGCATATATCTGAAAGATGCTCAACCATACAGCAAGGAGATTTGCTCAACTAGGTTCACAGCAGCTTTATTTGTAAAAGCCAGACTGTGGAAACAACCTAGATGTCCCTCACTGACGAATGGATACAGAAACCGTGGTACATCTACACAATGGAATACTATTGTGTTACAGCTATTAATAACAAGGAAATCATGCTTGCTTCAGCAGCATATACACTAAAATTGGAACGATACAGAGATTAGCATGGCCCCTGCACAAGGATAACATGAAAACTTGTGAAGTGTTCCATATTTTTTACAAACCGAGCCCTAGGGCCCTGAAGAGAATGGTACTCCAACCAAGGGCAATGAATGGAGAGGATCTAAAACCAGGTTCAGATGTTGCCCATAGATTCAGTCTCCAAGTAGGGTCCCAAGTAAAGGGAGCAGGGATTTTCTCTGGCATGAATCCAGTGGCAGGTCTTCTGATCACCTTCCCCTGTGGGGGGCAGTCTTGGCAAGCCACAGAGGAAGACGATGCAACTAGTTCTTATGAGACCTGGTAGGCTAGGGTCAAATAGAAGGGAAGGAGAACCTCCCCTATCAGTGTACTAGGGGAAGGGCATAAGGGGAGAAGATGGAGAGTGGAATTGGGAGGAGAGAAGGGAGGGGGCCACAGCCTGGACACAAATTGAATGAATTGTAATAAATGATAATAAAAATATTAAAAAAACAAGGAAATCATGAAATTTGCAGGTAAATGTATGGAACTAGAAAAGATCAACCTGAGTAGGTAATCCAGAAGCAGAAAGACATACATGGTATATACACACATCTAAGTGAGTCTATTATATTATATTAGCCATATAATATCGGATAAACATACAAAAATCTATAGTTTTAAAGAAGCCAAACAACAATGAGGATCTTAGGGAAGATGCTTAATTTTCATTCAGAAGGAAAAACAGAATAAACACAAGAGGTACTTGAAGAGAGGAAACAGGATGGGAGCCTATCAGAGATATCCTCTAAAAGACTTCACCCAGTGGAAGATTGAAGCAGATCCACTCACAGCCAATCTTTGGACAGAGTGCAGGGAGTTTTATGGAAGAAGGGGAATATAGGAGGAGCCAGAAGGAGCAGGATCCCCACAAGGCCTAAAAAGTTGGGCCCAGAGAAGACTGCAGAGAATGATGATAAAAATTTAAGGTCATAGAGGTCTGCTCAAGACTAACAGAATCTAATTTCAGATATATGTCTAACACCTTATGTCTTTGCTATCTATTCAGCACCACATTGCTATTTAGATAAGTAACAGCGTATGTCTAATAAATAAGTTATATTTGATAATCAATATTTATAAAATCCTAAGGTCTAAAATCCTCAGGTTCATAAGTTATGTTTGTCTAGCTTCTTTATCTTTGCTCACTTTAAGCTTTAGCTATTTGAATAAACTAAGCCATACAAAAATCCGCAGTATTCTATAATGGTGCAATATAAAAGGATCAGTTAAGCTGTTAGTCTTTTTATGAACTGTATCTATGATTGAAAGGTTTTTTTTGATACTACAAGAGCTTCAATTTAACATTGCTATTTATAAGGCTAACAGGGATGTAATGCAAAGTCTTAGTCTTAGAAAAACTAACTTATTGTAAACCATTAAGGAGAATTAAGAAATGTAAATTAATGGTCAGTCACGTCATAAATGATCAGATTCTCTAATGTGTTCAGAACTATGATGTATATATGCTAAGCACTAATGTAATCAATTATAGAAGCAGCTTTATTTAGTGTCTTATACGTTTCCAAAATTAAGTCTAAAACAAATAACTAGAAACAAGCAATGTTTGTTTAGTCATAGATGGTCCTCAAAACTTTTCAAAGATATGTTGAATATGATAATTAATGCTTACTAAACATGTGTCCCATGATAGAAATGCCAGCTCCTTGAAGCTGCCCTTACATCTCCTCCATTAAAGCTGATAGGCATAGACAAGCCTCCAATTGGAGCTTGCTTTAAATGTGGCAAAGGCAGCCACAGGTTGAAAAACTGCTCTTCCCCTCACCCACCAAGAGGGCTCTATCCAAACTGTAGACAAGAAGGGAGTTGATTGCTCTACATTGCCTAGGTAAAGGGGCCAATGCCCCCAAATTCCTTTTCCACAGGAAAGTCTGTTGGATCTTGTGGACCTTGGCAGCTCAAGACTGATTCTGCTCTGGGACCTCTACTTCCAATGAATACCTGAGAACCTAGCGTGACTGCCCAGGTAGCCAGTATGTCTCTGTCATTTTTAGAAGATTTGGAAGGTGATTGGGCTCTATTTCCTTATTACTCATATGAAATTTGTCCTTCTCAAATATTTGATGATTGATGACAAGGCTAGTGATAGTTTTATCAGTTTAGCAGCCGAAATCAAGTTTCTGTTGCCTTCCCAGTTCTGTTCACATGTAAAACTCAGGCCTCACTTTCTACTTCTAGGTCTAGACATAGTTTACCTTGCTACCAGACTCTAAAAGAAGACATGCTTACAAGGCAGATTCAGTAAAACTTTGACTATTTTATTTAAAGTAACTGGCTTTATAATGACTGTTCTCAGTAATCAAGCACCTGTGTCTCATGGTGGATGATTAGGAAAAAAGGTATAGTTTGTATAAGGTATGTGAATAAGAAACCTTGAGTTGTGAGGATCTCACAAAATGTTTTGGCTATGTAAATGCAAGTTGTAAGTCTGAGGATGTGAAGGCTTGGGTTGTGAGTCTCAGAAGGTATTTTGAGATGTATGGATGCAATTTGTGAGGGTTTAAGAAGGTGGCTTAAGGTATATGAAAACTGTTTCAGGTTTCTTACCCTCTCTATGCTACTGTTATATTAAAACCTCAAAAGTTCAGAGTTTTGATATAAACCAGTGGAGTTCTAATAAACTATTAATCTAGCTCAGGTAAGCACTGACTACTATTATAATAGCTACAAGCTCACGATTTTAAATTTCCTATCATTGTCTTCTAAGTATAGACTTAAAAGTCCTTCTCATTGTGCTAAAAATGCCCTTTTAATCTATACAACCTCAGTCTTCTCCAAAGAGGAAGGAGTCTTCATGCTTTAAACCCCAAGTCATTTGGAGCACCCAAGCTTCTACTCTGATTCAGAGGTGTGAGCCTACGATGTGGATTTCTGTGCAGATTACAAACAATGGTAATGCTGACATATCTAAAACTTATCTCTTCTTGTAAACTTAAAAAATGCTTGTGAGCTTCAGGGTATAAGGTTGAACCCACCTCTCACGAGTCAAATTAAACCATCATCAGTGTACAACTTGTTTCCCACCTGCCTGTTCTGCCTTTGCCTGAGGGTGGTCTCTCTCTCTCTCTCTCTCTCTCTCTCTCTCTCTCTCTCTCGTCTTTGGACTCTCCTCCCCCAACTACCAGGATCATAAGCCTAAATGTTTCAAATGTACACTTAAATAAAGCTTTTTCTGTAAACTTCTTATCTTTACTTTCTTTCTCTAGTTTGTCTGTCCCAAAAGATTTCAAGTCAGCTGCAGAAACTTCCAGCACCAGCTCAAGGTGTTCTCTTGTTTCTACATCATCAAAGCGGCTAGTCCCAGATGGTCCAGTCTCACAAACTGCTCCAACTGCTTTCTATATGTCCCTAACCCCAGATGGTTCTGCAGAGCTGGGCAGTAAGAAAAACATCCTGTTCTCTAGAACATGGCCAACATTTCAGCTTTCTTGGGTCCCCAAAGATGTAGATGCAGCCAAACAGTAGCAAGCAGTGTAAAGAGCACTGGGCCCCATCTGTGCCTCATCAATCATCTCCTCCTATTTCCTCACCTTAAAAACAATGGAAGGATGTTAGAAAACAAGGGTCTGTCCAGCTCACCATAGCACCAGCAGCCACACCATCACCAAACACCAAAGGAGATACTTTAAAAAGTCTCCAACATGGCCCACTCTCTCGCCCTGCTTGTCTTTCTTTCTCACTCTCTATGTCTCTTTCTCTCTTGTCGCCACTCAGAGGTGACTCTGATCCTCCCAAACACATTTCTTGACAAGATATTTTGTGTTGTTTGATCTCTATGGCATTTCTCCATCCACCAAAGTACCCATCCACAGCTAAACTTTATCACGTATCCCCTTAAACACATATGTATACGCTTAAACACACACCCTTACACTTCAACATTTCATATCCTATTCTATCCATTTCACAAAAACTGAATTATTCTCTTCATCACCTATTATTTCTAGGCTGAAGAGATAAGCCTTGATCTTTAACCAGTCATTTCTCCTTTTTAAACTGTTTCACAATCCATAAAATAAATTCTTGCACTGAATTATTCCATATGATGTTGGATTATGCCTGCTGTATCTACAATGTACTTCATCCAAAGATGTACCTGCTCTCATAAAGTAAGAGCAAGAGAGATGGAGAGCAGAGAGAAGCAGAGAGGCAGGGAGGGAAAGGAAAAGGGGAGAAATGTTCATTCAAATGTTTTCAAACAAGTTAGGATAGTATTCATTTATGCTGAGAAAGACTGTCAGAAAGCGAATTTTGAATCGAATGTGGTATTTGATTCACTGATATTATGATTTATTTTCTTAGTATATATTATATTTTAATAGGAATTGCACTTTTAAAAATGTGTGGGTTAAAGAATTTTCCCAAGCCCCATCGAGTGTTACTTCGTCTTCTATTACCAAGTGAATCTGTAGAATACTTTCTTAATATTTCAACTTGTACACTTTCTAAATGGATGGTTAGTTGAAACAGAAGCTGCAGCAAACTTACTTTGAGAAGATGGCATTTGATTAAAATAGAAATAAGTAGGAAATTGCCTCATCTTAAAGATGCTATTCAAAGTGACATGCTGCCTAACTATGAGTAGCAAATCGCTAGATTTATTCATTCTACTTTAAAGAAGCATAGTATAAACTATAGCATTTAGAAATTAAAAAATGAAATGATGCATGAAAGACCCTTAGATATATTGTTAAAGCACATTCTCCAAAGAAAGGTTCAGCTCATTTGTATTTGACAGGATCTGAAATCATAAATGATTGAATACAATATGTTAGGATATCAACAGGAGTTATGTGTGACAGGTGGAGAGTTTAATTCAACAGAAGCTAAGGGAGAGCAAGGAACGACCAGTGAGGTTAAAACTACTGCCCACAAGGACAGACCACTTAAAAATCCAACTAATAATGTCTCTTGGTTGACCAATATTCTTGAATAAAGATGAATTATAATGTTTACCTTAAGCATCATGCTAAAATGACATATAAGAATAAAAATTAAGTTTTTTCTTGATCACTTCGTGCCAAATAAGCTTTACCATTCCTCAGCAGACTTAAGAGTGAAGCAAGGGTGAAAGAGCTTAGTATTATTTGTGCATTAATATAGAAAACTGGTAATAAACATGTGCAGAAAAATTATTCAAAATCACTTTCTTTCTATTAAGTGAATAATACAACAGTCTTTCAAATGTGCATTCCTGAGTGTATTTGCTAGTTCAGGTAAAGCTGATCTCAAATGTGAATGAATAGTACAATTGTCTAATTGCCACATGAGTCCTTCTTTGATGGCAAAATGACCATACGAAGATTATCCAGAGTTCTATCCCTCCAGTTTTATGAAGGAAAATAAGGCAACTGTGGCTGTCAGTTTATTTAAACAAAGGTCTGCACATCCCTGTGGAAATCTTTTTGGCATTTGCATCTAATTCAGCATCTTGTTGGGAGGGATGAATCATTTTGATGCAAAAGAAATGACAGACACTGGGCCCTAAATGTCAATGTCTTATAGAGATAGCTTTGTATAGGAGCTGCTGTCTCTGTTGGAACCAAGCAAATCCAGCAAACAGGAGAAAGCTTCTTGGCTCTTTATCATGCAAATGCTGACCTGGCCTGGCTTGGCCTGGTTAGATGTACAGAGTCAGAGTTCATACAAATACAGAAAGGAATAAAGCAACAATTTTTTTGTGTGTGAAAAGAAGATCTCTTTGAGGTGGCTTAGGTGAGCACCCACATTGTTAGGCAGTACTATGAAAACATTTGAATAAGCATTTCTCCCCTCTCCCTCCCCCTCTATCTTCCAGTTTCTCTTTAGTCCTCTCTGCCTCTCTATCTCTCTTGCTCTTACTTTAATGAGAGCAGGTACATCTTTGGATGAAGTACATGGTAGATCCAGCAGACCTAACCCAATATTATATGGAGTAATTCAATGTAAGAATTAATTTTATCATCACACTTAAAAAAATAAGGTTAGAACATATCACCACACACACAGAGACAAAGAATAAAGTCTCCACCTCATTGGAAGACTGGGTTATAAAACTCTTTTAATAAAAGGCTCATAAATCCTTCTACCAAGGAGATAGGCTGTGCTTCTCTTCTTCTGCCGGTTCTCTCAGTCTCTCTGTTCCAAGCTCTTAAACTTTTTTTTTTAAATTTCATATACTTAATGATAATCATCAATTTATGGGCTAGTATCTCATACCCAAGGTGCCATGATAGACTTAAAATATGTAAACACTCATTACCTTCTATTTTGAGGTTATGTGTAAAAGTTCTACATTTTTAGACATATTTCATTTCAATATGATTTGTGCCTCTGAGGTATTACAGAAAACAATAATACAACCTATATTTCAAAGAATTCAAAGAAAGCATTGAAATGTGTTAAACCTTAAGGAGATATGTATGTTTAAATTGATTGAAAATTATATAATATATACATATATTGAAATATCTTGTCACTTCAATTTTTACTTTTATTTACTTATAGTAGGGGGATAGGTCATATCCTGTACTCCAGGCTGACCCAGGGATCATCTCAATCTTTCAGCCTCAGCCTTCCTAACTCTGGGACTACAGGTGGATGACACCTCTCTCAAGAAAAAATTATCTTTTTACAAGCAGGTAAACAACATAAACAGGAAGGACAACAAACTTCATGAATAAAGTGTTTAAGACCTTCCTGTTAGGGTCATTTATTGTAATGCTAATGCTCTCCAAATAACCATTGGAAATCTGTGCTTAATGGGTGTTCTGGGGCGCAGAGTGAACACTGAAACATGCCTGAAGTTCACTAGAAGTTGTTCTCTCGTTTTGTTCAGCGGGTCTTTGAAATTTTTGAGAAATGTACTCTCAGCTGATCTCTAAAAAACTGACTTGCAGCCTTAATAATAACTTCTTCCGTCTTTGTAAATTACGCTCCCTGAGGCACAGATCAAAGCAAGCTGATTCTAATATACTATCCTTGGGCTGATGAGCCCCTGAATCATCTCTTCCATCCTTTGACTCGTAAGATTCCGTAGGTCTTCTACAACATATTTGTGAAAGCTATACTTATTCTTGTGATAAATTTTAATTATATATTTAACTTACTGAAGAGGATATAAGTTTAAAATAAAGGAGCCAATTTTATGAGAAAGTGGGAGGCATCACAAATAGATGCTTTTATTAATTATTTTTTATTACAATTCATTCAATTTGTATCCTGGCTGTGGCCCCCTCCCCCATCTCTTCCCAATCCCACCCTCCATCTCTGTTCTCCCCTTATGCCCATCCCGCATCCACTGATAAGGGAGGTCCTCCTTCCCTTCCATCTGATTCTAGCCTATCAAGTCTCATCAGGACTGGTTGCACTGTCTTCCTTTGTGGCCAGGGAAGGCTGCTCCCCGCTCAGGGGGAGGTGATCACAGAATCAGCCACTGAGTTCATGTCAGAGAAAGCCCTGCTCCCCTTACTAGGGACCCCACTTGAGACTGAGTGTATGGACTACATCTGAGCAGGGGTTTTAGGCTCTTTCCATGCATTGTCCATGGTTGGGATTCCTTCTCTTCATGGCCCTCAAGGCTCAGGTTTTGCTCTCTCTCTCTCTCTCTCTCTCTCTCTCTCTCTGTCTCTCTGTTTCTCTCTCTCCTTTTGGAGTTCCTGTTCCCTTCAGGTCTTTTTATCCCCCCCCCTTCTTTCATAAAATTCCATGCATTCTGCCCAAATTTTGACTATGATTACATGTGAAGACTATAACATTAAAAATTGGGAAAAAGAACAACAACTCTAAAATATCTGGCATCTTTATTATTTTGCATGAATTAATTGGATTTAATTTTATTTTTGTTCTTGTTTAGAAATAACCTAAACAGGAAATTTTGGAAGGTGGTATGTTGGTTTGAATAGGAATGCTCTCCCTAGATTCATGTGTTTGAATGCTTGGCTCATCGTGAGTGGCACTATTAGAAGGTGTGACCTTTTTGGAGCCCATGTGGTCTACTGAAGGAAGTGTGCCACTGTGGAGGCAGGATTTGAGGTCATATATATTCAAGCTATACCCAGTGTGGCACACAGTCTCCTTATGCTGCCTGCAGATCAAGATGTAGAACTTTTAGCTCCTTCTCCAGCACCATGTCTGGCTGTATGCTGCCATGCTTTCTACCATCACAATAATGGGCTAAAACTCTGAAACTGACTTTAATGTTTCTGTAATGAAACTGTAACCCAATAAAATGTTTTCCTTTATAAGAGTTGCTATGGTCATGATGTCAATTAACAGCAATAAAAACCCTAAGACAGATGGATAAGCAAATTTTGTATATAAAAGGATAGGTATAATTTTACTCAAATGAGAAGGCATTGATAAATGTAAATTTTCAGCTCTACTTTACCAGTCCTCTTAGTTAAAATTAGGTGTACTCTGTCTTATCCCATTAAATCTGGATTGTAAGTTTACTAATCATTATCTAATTAATCATAAGGGTCAAGAGTATTCACCAGAAAGTCAAGGAATATCTATGATGGCCTTGTAAGTACCAAGTACAAAACATTTTTCTGAAATAAACAAAAAGAAGGTGTAATATCACACTGATAGCTTTGTACTATCAGTTTAGTTTTAAAACGTTGCAGACCAATTGGTACCCATACATAAAATAAATTCTGTAGGAACTGCGTTTAGCTTTAGACCTTTTGGGTATAAACACTTATAGTGTTGTTGATTTGTATTTTCTTAACAAGAGTTACTATTAGAAAAAAAAAAGAAGCTTATTATAATCAGTACATAAATGATATCAAGACTTCTGAGAAGGAAATGGAAGGAAAACTACCCATTCTGGGAAAAGAAATTTGTGGTAGTTATTTTCTCTGGAGCCAACTCTGATAGTAATAAAGTCAATTTCCCTAATCACTTCACTGAATAGGAAGTTTAAATAAACAATTTTGGTTCTGGAAGGTAAGCACGGTGTACTGTTTGTGAATCTTCTTATTATGTCTGCACATTAACAATCATTTTACTTTACTGTTACTGCTAAAAAAAAGGAGGTCTTTTGTGCTTTCTTAGTTTAATTTAAGATGTAATAAAATACAAATCTACTTAAAACAATCAAATAGTTATGACAAGTTATTTCGCGTAATGATCACCATTTGGGCTTCTCATTTTCTGTTTGGCTTAATAACTAATGCCAGTATATACAGCACCACCTCAGCTGTGGCATGAAAAGTTCAATGAAATCTGAAAGAACTTTGTAGTAGGAGTTTTTTTTTCTCCTCATAAAAGTCTTTAATTCAGACATTTATCCCAATAGTTAATAATCCTTTAAAAGTCTGGCTGGAATCCTTATGGAAGAAGAGGGAGATAGAAAAACCTTGAGGGAACAGGAACTCCACGAGGAGACCAACAGAGCCAAAACACCTGGTCTCACGGGGCCCTGCAGAGACTGATAATCCAACCAAGGACCATGCATGAAGAGGACCTAGACCCCTTGTTCAGAGGAAGTCCATAGGCTGTTCCCTAGTAAGGGGCACAGGGGCTGTCTCTGGCATGAACTCAGTGACAGGCTCTTTGATCACCTCCCCCTGGGGGGTGCAACAGGGGAAAATGGTGCAGCTAGCCTTGATGAGACCTGATAGGCCAGGGTCAGATAGAAGGGGAGGAGGAACTCCCCTATCAGTGTACAAGCAGAGGGGTATAGGGGGAGAAGAGAGAGGTGGCAGGACTGAGAGGAGACAAGGGAGGGGGCTGCAGCAGGTTACAAAGTGAATAAATTGTAATAAATAAATATATAAATAAAATTAAATTAAGGAATAAAAAGTAAAGCCTGCATATGGTACAACATACTTTATTGAGAAAAATTTGTTTTGTTCAAATAATTACTGCTGGCTAAATTCAGTCTCCCCTTGATGTATACAAACTCATTTCATGTTAAAAATCATAAAAAGCAAAATGAATATTATGTAAAATAATGAACACCCAAAAATACTGTTTTGTTTTTGTTTTTGTTCTTTTTTTTGTTTTTGTTTTGTTTTGTTTTGTTTTTTAATTCAGAGAGTGTAACACTGGTCTGAAATGTCTTTCTCCAGGTTATACAGCCTGAATTCATTTTATAACAGAAAATAGCTTTTCGTTGTAGGAAAGTCATGTTATGTGGAAATAAAGTGTAATTTAAGTGGTTTATAAACTTGCCCTACCAATGTTTGATGACAGGTATATGAGAAGATGTGCCCTGGGCCAGCACTGGCCTCCTGAATTCCACCAGAAGCTCTCATCTCCCTCCTAACAGCACCTCACATTATCAACTTGTTCAACCTACTCCATGGTCTAGTTCCCGGAAGCAGGTGAATCTAGTTGATGTTTCTCTCTAAGTTACATGATCTCAACTGCCCATATTAATTCAAGATCTTACTCTTCAAAGGGATCTTCTATGTGAAGTTGAGTTCTTCGCGGAACATAAAAAGAAAATTTAGTACAGCATTTCCATGAATTTTAGCTTCACCGAGTCTCTTTCAAAATTATGTAATAGATCCTGTCTGTAAACAGCCAGAAAAATAAAAGGATGTAATAAGTTCCCTCTACTTGTTTTCTCAATCTCACTTTATGAAATAAGATTTGTGTCAAATACGAATACAGAAAAGCTATAAGATCGGGGTGATTAATGCCCAATTTTGTAATAGTGTCTAACCCAACAAAATGATTATAGTCCTTGAAAGGGAATTCTTTAGAAATGTTAGAAATCTCACAAACAAAATAATAAAGATAAGTCTGTTTAATACTGGCAAACAGTTATAGTATGTATTCCTGTGTTCTGCCTTAGCTCTATTGCTATATAGAGCAATATATTCATGTGTCAGTGTATTTATGTATCTATATATAATCTATCTACATATTTATCTTAGTTAGCTAAAATACATTTGTAGAGTCACAAAATTTATAGTATGTTTCTAATTTTTCAATTTAATTATCTAAACATCGCTACATTATATATAATACATGAATATGATTCATTATTAAATATTAAACATTGGCACAGAAATTAAACTAACAAAGTTGTATCATATTTAATAGTCAGGATTAACAACTGATATTATATTGACTACTATATCAGGTAAAGATGCACTGAAAAACACAGATGAATGTCTCGATAGTATATTTTTAAACATGTTTTTATATGTTTATGTTTTACCTAATATTTGAATTATTTTCAAATTTTCTTAAAAAGTAAAGAAAATATTTATCAAATGAAAGATTTTTTTAATCCAAGAAATGACACATTTATGCAAAAGCAATAAAACCTTATTGTTTAAATATGTTTAATTCAGTTTTCACCACTGCCAAACAAAATTATGAGTGCATTACATTACATTGCATTTTATGTGCATTAGTTTATTCCCATGGAGAATTATCTTTACTGTAAAGATGTAGACCACAGAGTTAATGCGATCCAGGAAATGTTCTGTTTGCTTGGATTCTAAAGTTTAGAATCAGATTTATTGTATGCAGTTACAGGAAAAATGTTGACAGAGCTTTCTTGGATATATCCTGTTGAGTTTTATAAACTGACTTTAGATGTGATTTTATAATCAGTACAGAATTGCACAGGAAGTGTGGACAAAGCACTGGGCTTTGCTCGCTTGTAGGTGTCAGTCCTCAGCTCTGTCAGAAATCATCAGTGTTTCCCCATTCGAGAAAAAGAAAACAATCCTAGCCCATAACCAAAACAACCTCTCCAAAAAGATGGTTAGAGTGGCACTGGATATGGTGTCCTTGTCAGATATTCAACTCCATAAAAGAGAGCAAAAAGGAATGAGATCTTTAAAAATTGTAGTCAGGACCCTGTTTACAATCTCCAGATCTTATTTTAACTACGCATTGTACTAGCTATATGTGACAATGAGCCTGGCAGTTCCACTCTGTCAGCTTCAATATAGTCAAATGAACAATATATGAAAATAATGGCACAGAATGACAGCAGTTCCTACACAATAAAATCTGCTTAACACTGAAAAGGTGTTCACTCTGTTGAGAACTGGACTAGCAGATCTGCAAACAATCAATGTTTTACGAGGGAGGAAATAACAGACAGCTACAACAAAATTCAAACAGATTATTATGTTGATCCTAATCAATGTATTTGTACTTCATGGCTAGTGACTCTGAGTTTTCCATTCATATAACACAAAACATACCTTTTTCAAATACTAGGTATATTTTCATTTTTAATCCTCTGTTATTCACTGGCAATTGATAAGCTTAAATATGAGTTTCTCTTTGTAATAAAGTAACCATAGAAATATATTGATTTTCTATACATACCTCATCTATACCATCATGTTAGAGGAAGCTTTAGCGTGGGCGAGGTTAGAGCAAAGATTAGAAGGTGATGGGAATGATTAACTGAAATATGGAAGCAAGGACTGACACAATGGCCTGGGAATGCAAATGAAAATAATAGTCCCAGATGTGTTTTAGAGTAAAGGGGTGGCAGAATTTTGAGGATTGTTAAGAGAGATAAATAACAGTCTATAGATACAATGCAATTCCCATCAAAATACCAAAACAAACCTCGAGAGAACAATTCTCAACTTCATTTGGAAAAACAACAAACAAACAAACAAACATAAAAAAAACAGAATAACTAAAACAAGCTATACCATAAGAGAACTTTTGGAGGTATCTGATCCTTGACTTCAAGCTGCCCTACAGAGAAATAGTAATACACTGGCATTGCAATGGAATCAATGGTCAATAAATGGAACTGGTCAATCAATGGAATCGAACAGAGACTCAGAAATAAACCCACACATCTATGGACACCTGATTTCTGATAAAGAAGCCAAAAACATATAGTGCAAAAGCATCTTCAACAAATGGTGCTAGCATAACTGGATGTGCACATGTAAAAAAAATGCAAATAAATCCATTTTTATCACCCTGCACAAAAAATCAAGTACAAGTGGATTAAAGAACTAAACAACAACAAAAACAGAAACCCTAAATCTATTAGAAGAGAAAGTGGGAATCAGGTTTGAACTCACTGGCACAAGAGATGATTTCCTGAACAGACAAACAGCTCAGACTCTAAAATCAACAATTAATCAATGAGATCTCATGAAACTGAAAAGGTTATCTAAGGCAAGGAATACTTGTTAACAGAACAAAAATGGCAGCCTACAAACTAGGAAAAGATCTTCACTAACCCTACATTTGACAAAGGGTTGATATCCAAAATATATAAAGAACTCAAAAAATTAAACAACAACAAATCAAATAAGCCAATTTAAAAATGAGGTACAGAACTAAAAAAAAGAATTTTCAATACAGGAATCTCACATGCCCAAGAAGCACTTAAAACAATGCTTATCATCCTGAGTTCCCATGGAAAGGCAAATCAAAGGACTCTGAGATTCCATATTAGAAAGGCATATATAAAAACTCAGGTGGATATTTCCGAGATAAGCTGTAGACCTACCAAAATTTGGCTCCAAGGAGGATATGGGAGTGACTCAAGCTGAGACCACTAGTAGTAGGGGTGATGGAGACTGAAGAGATCACCCTCTAACTAGACAGGACTCCTGGTGGAGGGAGATGGAACACCAATCCACACACACAATCTTTGACCCAAAATTTACCCTGCCTATCAGATATACAGGGATAAAGATAGACCAGAAATGGAGGAAAAATCCAATCATTCCCTGGCCAAAGACTGGGCAGAGCACAGGGAGACTTGTGGAAGAGTAGGAAGAAGGTTAAAAGGACCCGGAAGGGACAGGAGTTTCACAAGAAGACCAACAGAGACAACTAACCTGGACCTTGGGCACGGGGGGGCTGCAGAGATTGAAACATCAACCAAGGACCATTCATGGAATAAATCTTCGTTACCTACACACAGATACACACACACACACACACACACACACACACACACACACACACA
>NW_026592118.1:26763394-26765927 GCF_907164565.1 Psammomys obesus | reverse complement strand
TGTGTGTGTGTGTGTGTGTGTGTGTGTGTGTGTGTGTGTGTGTGTGTTCGTGAGTTGGGTGGGGTGGGAGGCTTTCCTGAGGTGTAGTGGGGGGGGGAGATGGGATAAGGGGGAGGGAGAGTGAGACCAAGAGGAGAGGAAGATGGGGACTATGATTGAGACGTTATGTGAACAACTAAATAAATACAATTTAAAGTTAAAATAAAACGGATAGAGAAGAGAATGGTAACTATAGGATTTTCAATTGTGAAGAAGAATTGAGGCAATAACATTCATATAAATAGAAAGCAGTATAATTTTTTTCTAGAAAGATGACAACTTCAGGTACAAAAAAAATTAATTAAAAGGCTCAAACTCACTTAAAAACCTGTTTTAGTAATGTGGCAGCTGTAGTTTTCCCAAGATCCATGACTCCACTAACCTTGGAAAGTTGGTTAGGTTTCCAGTAGCATTGTTCTCTTAGGCCTAGAGGGTTTTTAAATCCAGTTAGAGGGAGATATTGGTTACTACCAAGGTACGCATACTGCTAATGCACCCTTAAGTTTATTGTACTGTGCTGGTCATTGATGTGGTTCATAGGAGTCATAACTGGGTTTATTGTTTCCCTCCTTTGAAAGCTTGATTGATGCCTTATGGCGCTATGAAAGATAGAAGGCATTAATATCTGTTACAGGGACCTCTTTTGGGTGTCTTTAGCAATAGAGATTTGCTTTCTACCTTTGGCGCGCACCCAAAGATACATTTAGCCTTTTCCCCTCATCAGGAAAACTTCCCTTTGCAATAGATGGAGATTATTATAGCAAACCTCACCCAATCAAAAAGCAGAGTTTTGAATCCCAGTCTAATAGATATATCTACAAACTACACACCTAAGGCTCAGGAAACACTTCAGAAGACAGGACAGAAAGGCGCTCAGGGAGTTTGCTGTGAGACTTGTTTCCTAGTAACGTCAGAAGCTACACCCACAAAAATCTCCACAAGGAGAGCAACAAAACCAAAAAATATGAGCACAGGGGTCTTTCCTGAGACTGATACTCCAACCAAGGACTATGCATGGAGATAACCTAGAACCCCTCCACAGATGTAGCCCAAGGCAGCTCAGTATCCAAGTGGGTTTCATTGTAATAGGAACAGGGACTGTCTCTGACATGAAATGATTGGCCTGCTTTTTAATTACCTCCCCCTGAGGGGGAAGCAGCATTACCAGGCCACAGAGGAAGACACTGCAGCCACTCTTGATGAGACCTGATTGACTAGGATTAGAAGGAAGGAAAGAAGACCTCCCCTATCAGTGGACTTGGGGAGGGGCATGCATGCAGAGGGTGGAGGAAGGGAGGGATTGGGATGGGAGGAGGGAAGGAACCACAGGGGGGATACAAAGTGAATAAAGTGTAATTAATAAAGAATTTAAAAAATCTCACCCCAACAATTGCCTCAATATGATCCGAATAAGTACAAGAGCAACAGCAATAGCATAGTGGATGAAGAAAGAGCATGAGACCTCAATCCTAGGTGAAGATCACAAGCAACTAAGGAACACTGAAAGGCGGCGAGAGCCTTCTCAGGCAAGAGTACATCAGTTTATTAACAAAATGTTGATCTCTGAAAACAGAAATACAGTGTTGCTATACAGACTGAAGGGACTACAGTTAGGAGTATATATATTAAAACACATCACACATACACACACACACGCACATATATATTTGTGCATGTAACAACAATTAATGTAAACAAAGGCCGTGAATTTGAAAGAGAGTAAGGAAGGGTATATGAGAAGTTTTGGAGGGAAGAAAGGGGTAAATGATATAACTATACAATGTCAAAAGTAAAATCATCAAAATGATCAAAGATTATGTTTTACATGAACAAAAAAGGTTTGAATCAAAGAGTTGAAGAATGAATGAGTAACCAGAGCCAGAAATGAGGCCAGCAAGAATCACACTATAAGTTTATTTAGATATCTCTTTGATATTACATTTAACTCATATCACACATTAACTCAGCAAAGCAGGTTTCCTACCACAGAAGAAAATAGAAGCCATTGTGAATCTTGAATCTTTCTGAATTGAACATTCATTTTGAAGTACTGGAATAATAAACTCTTAATTGCCAGCATTATATTTTATTTGAGCAGGAAAATGTTCCTCCAGTTCACAGTATCAGATTGCAGAATATTTTCCACTCCAGTCGCAATTACGAATTTCATCCCTGTTTCTAAAGATTTTTCAGATTAACTGTTTCCATTTGCACAGAATCATACCTAATGTATTTTTGCTTTCTCTGTACACACAAAAGAGAAAGTAGGAAAAGATTTGGACATGTGTGCCTCCCCTCTATTTACTCTATGAACCTCTCTTCTGAAGGATGCTTGCAGCAAGGCTGGGCAAATATCAGGACAGTTAAACCTAAAAAGGTGTGTTGCTCATCAGTGCGTGTTTGTTACATATTACTCTGTAGCGTGCTCATGTTGATGTCTGTCTATCTATCTATCTATCTATCTATCTATCTATCTATCTATCTATCTATCTAT
>NW_026592118.1:26758134-26763384 GCF_907164565.1 Psammomys obesus | reverse complement strand
TATCTATCTATCTATCTATCTATCTATCTATCTATCTATCTATCTATTTCTTCAGTGAGTGTCACAGGCATTCATCTTAACTCTATTATGAATTTTATCTTCGACTGGCTTTTCAGGAGGAAAGAAAGGTGATTGCTAGAGATAATTACTCCACAATGATAAAGGAGTTTTTCAGCATTGTAGATCTAGAATGTAAATCTGATATTTTCAAGAAATCACGGGATACTTTTATCAAAGGACTTTATATTTTATCACATTATTCAAAATAGAGTCTAATGTCTCATTACACGAGGAAAGGACAATATATTCATTTTGGATGTGTTTCAGTACATGTTTTACAGGTTCTAAAAGAAAAATGACAACTCAACAATCAAAAGCTTTCTCTCAAATGTGTATGAAAAGTGATAGTTGGGAAAGCTGCCTCATTAATTAGCAGAGGTGATTTTGACATTTCCTTTTCATTAAAGAGGATGTGTTAATTGATCTGTTTTGGATGATAATATAATTGTAGCTTAAAATAACTCAAAAGAATAAGAAAAAATTGAATTAATCTTATCCAAACTAAATATATTTTATATTTACATAGAACTCTCCCAAGGTCTTGCTGTCAGATAGTCATGGTTTACTTGTGCCTGACCTATCACTTCAATGTGAAAAGGATTACAGGAGTCTGCCCTGCCTCTCTTCCTGCATCTCAAAGAGATGATGATGGATAGAACATTAAGGACTGTAAGAAAAGAGAAGGGAGGATGGCACTTTCTACACCTGGTTCTCAACCTCTTCTCTCAGGTCGTCTGAGTTTGATCAATTCTCCATTGGTCATCTAATGATCAATAACTGACATCTTTGGAAAAAATGTAAGAATAAATTACTTGAGCTGCTTTTATCCTTGGCGAGTATAGAGCTTTACATATTGTGTTTGCAGATACCAATATTTACAAATCTGCTATTTCAGAAATTGCTGGCCTAAGAGAACTGACAGAAAATAATAGTGTAATTAGAAAATTTAATAGTCATAAAAATGTTACTGGAGGA
This sequence comes from Psammomys obesus, assembly GCF_907164565.1. Taxonomy (NCBI): domain Eukaryota; kingdom Metazoa; phylum Chordata; class Mammalia; order Rodentia; family Muridae; genus Psammomys; species Psammomys obesus. The sequence continues at coordinate 26,762,349 of NW_026592118.1, read as the reverse complement.
GGTAGGCTCCTACAGAGATGTAGAAGAGAGATGTGCCTCCTCAGCACTGGCCATACTCCAATTATTCATATACCTATTTGGTTGACATTCATGCAAAATTTCAGAAGACTGACTTCTACACTCACCTTATAGTTATGTATAGGTTATATATTTCATATATATGATTTTCATATGACAAGTATATATAGTTGATACATTTCTGCCACGATTTCTGTTTCTACAGATAACATCACTTCACTCTACAACCGTCATATTTCATACATTCTCTCTTTATATTTATTTACTTTTTCTAAAGACAGTTTTAATTTAGTTATTTTCAATCTATCATGGCTTGTAAAACTGAAAACATTATTACTGTAAGCAAAAGGAATAGTAACTTAGTAATTGGGTAAAATTAAAATAGTAACTTAGTAATTGGGTAAAATTTGGCAGGTAAAATGCAATGTGAATGTCATGATGTAAGTACATTTGGGGCGCCCAGTGAAAAAAATGTGTTCCTGAGAATAGAAAGTTGTTGGAGGAAGATCCAGACATGTTTTCAAATTCTGATTTAAATGCCTTGAGATCTAGTTCCCTCACTGCCATGGGCATTGTTATGAATGCTGAACTGTCTCCTGTAACTATGTGATAACAAGGAATGATACCCAATTATCACTGACTGGCAAATAAAAATCATCCTGAGTGAGCTACCCCAGAAGCAGAAAGACACACATAGTATCTACTCACTTATAAGTGGATATTAGACATATAATATAGGACGAACATACTAAAATCTGTACACCTAAAGAAGCTAAGCAAGAAGGAGGACCCTGGGTAAGATGACCAATCCTTACTCAGAAAGACAAATGCGATGGACATCAGAAGAGGGAGAAAACAGGGAACAAGACAGGAGTCTACCACAGAGGGCCTCTAAAAAAACTCTACCTAGCATGGCATCAAAGCAGATGCTGAGACCCATAGCCAAACTTTGAGCAGAGTGCAGGGACTCTTATGGAAGAAGGGGAGATAGAAAGACCTGGAGAAGACAGGAGCTCCACAAGGAGAGGAACAGAACCAAAAAGTTCTGGGTCCAGGGTCTTTTCTAAGACTGATACTCCAAAGAAGGACCATTTGTGGAGATAACCTAGAACCCCTGCAGGACAGACTGATGGAGCAGAAGCTGCCAGGGAGTCATCAGACTGGCCAGTGATTGGCCTTTTTTGTGGCTTTTAAAGGTACCGGGATTGGAACAGCCCAGAAACTGCCTAGCATAATGCTTACAGTTTAATAGTAAATCCAGGAAATGGCTGCTATAATAATTTCCCGTATCAATTAATTTAGAAAGATAAATTCATCTTTCTGCAGAAAGTGAAATAACTGTTCACAAGAGGCAGTAATAATCAGTGCTGGTGTTCAGTAAGTTAGTATTCATGGGGAGAAGATGGTATTCTACGTGCAGCTCCAGGAGGTGAAAATATCATAACACAGATACTGAGATTCAGAAAGCTGAGGGGTTCTGTGGGTGCAGTAGTGCCGAGGTGCACAGGAAGAAGCTATGGCATGGAACGCAGCAGACTGAGGAAGGCTCCACACACAAACAGTGACAGAAAACCTATTGCACTCTTTGAGGCTTTAGAAGTTTCAGTGGCTGAACCAGGAAGAAACTTGAAGACATGAGTATGGAAACAGAGAGAGTAGGTGGAAGTCTATGGCAATTATCAAAGACAGAGGTAGAGAGTTAGTTATCTAAGACAATGCATAACTATTCAGATAAGAAGTCATGGACCCTGGTGGGGGGAGGGAGCGTGACATGATGGAATTTGCAAGATTACTGCCTATTTAAATGTGTAGCTTTCAGGAAAGAGAAAAGTCTAGGCCTAATATCTGCTTACTGGTTAAATGATCAAAAGGAGTTTCAAGTTTATCTGGAGTAAATTAATATGGATCCACTAATCAGATAAATAAAACAAACTGAAGAGCTAGGAGTGGTGTTCAGCAGGATGTGGCTCTGACCAGGGTTCATCACAACAACCTGAACTGAGAACAGGAAGTGTCCTGTTTTTCTTTGTTATTTTTTTTCTCATACAAACATGTTCTTTTGTTTGTTTCTTTGTTTTTCTTATTTTTATATTAATTACAGTTTATTCAATTTGTATCCCAGCTATAGCCCCTCTCTTATCCCCTCCCAATTTCACTCTCCCTCCCTCATCTCTTCCTATGCCCCATTCCAAGTCCACTGATAAGGGAGGTCCTCCTCCCCTTCCATCTGACCTTAGCTTATCAGGTCTCTTCGGGACTGGCTGCATTGTATTCCTCTGTGGCTTGGCTAGAATGATCCTCCCTCAGGGGAGGTGATCAAAGAGCCAGTCACTGAGTTCATGTCAGAGATAGTCCCTGTTCCCATTACTAGGCAACCCACTTGGATACTGAGCTGCCATGGGCTACATCTGTGCAAGGTTCTAGTTTATCTCCATGCATGATCCTTGGTTGGAGTATCAGTCTCAGAAAAGACCCTTGACCCAGATTTTTTGGTTCTCTTGCTCTCTTCTCTTATTCAGCTAATTAACTAAGAACACTTCAGAAATTACTTTCTGTTTTTTTTTTAAGTGAAATGGAAAACTTTATTCAGAAAAAGAAAATAGTATGTAATAAGATGTTATTCATCACTGTTGTCATTATCATTACTAGTTCAACCATCAGAAAGAAGCAGATTTACTAGTCCTTGACACTCACAAGAAAGAAACCAGGAGGCAGAGAGACAGAAGAACCTCTGAATCAATGTTTGACACTGCCTGCTTTCCATATGAGACCTCTGTTGCTTCTTATTTGCATCTTAGATCATGTTTTCTGTCCAATCTTTCTTTGTCCATCCCCAGTTCTTCATCCTTGAAAGACATACTGTGCCAACATGTCTGATTAAAATGATTAATCTTCCTCCAGGTTTCTATCAATAAAAAATAGAATAACTGCTAGAGCATCCATGTGTCTTATGTTAATGGTGAAAAGTATTGTTTGATATTGATTATCACTACCAGTTTAAAATGCATGTAAAAATCACATGTGGTATTTTAAAAATTATTGCTTAAAAATCTATTCATATTCTCATGGATGCTAGGCAAATGTTTATTAAGGCTAAAGATTGGGGCAAAGGTCAACGCAAAGAGATGATCAATGATGTGAAGGAAGGGGGGGGGGTGGGAATTCCAGGCTTAATACATGAAGGCTGATTGAACCGTGAACAGGAGTCTAATGGTCCAACAACACATGCTTGAAGATGCCAACTACCAGTGGCAACAAATTTGAAGTTGATTGTGACAGCTGAAAACATTGAATTAAATATGGATTTACTGATACTAACTAAACTATACAACTAGAACTTACATTTTAAAAAGAATAAAAGATATCTGATAGACTATCAGTGGACTAGGGGAGGGGCATTAGGGAAAAGAGGGAGGGAGGGGGGATTGGGAGGAGACATGGAGGGAGCCACAGCCTGGATACAAATTGAGTAAATTTTAATAAATGATAATAATAAAAATTTTTGTATATTTATAAAAATTTATAAACACTTTCTAAGTCAACTGAATCTAAGAAACAACAATCATTAAAAGTGTGTGAACATCATCATCATCTCTTTTATATATGTGCACTCAGAATGCTCAGTGGGTTAAAACTCTATCACTTTTATACACTAATATTTGGAATTTAATGTGACTGCAGAATGCAAAGAAAAGTGTAGAAGAAGAAACTGCTGAATGCCAGACAACAGTTTTCTGTTTATCAATAACATCCATGAGTTCCAATTCCATCTATGAGTTCCTAAAGTATCTATATGAGAAAAGGCACTTTTGAGAACAGCAATTTCCTAGTTAAGAAAACTATGCTATAGGAACAGCTTTGTGTGAATCCTTGCTAGATGGATAAAGAAGATGCTGTGTTGTGACTTTAAATGAACTATTGGCTTAGAAATGAGTTATAGTGAGCCAAATCCACATGGACAGTGGTGGTGCTCATGTACATTGCCTGTTGTGTTAAGGCTGGGAATTCCAGGGTAGCTGAACATGGCATTTCTGCTAATGTCATTTACATTGATGTTATGAGGTATGTCATTTGGCATGAGGTGTGAACCTTAGCCTGTGTTCCTCACTGTGGCAGACCAGCTTGCTAGGTCAAGTGGAAATCTCTCTGTTTCTTCTTCTTCTTCTTCTTCTTCTTCTTCTTCTTCTTCTTCTTCTT
>NW_026592118.1:26521412-26758124 GCF_907164565.1 Psammomys obesus | reverse complement strand
TTCTTCTTCTTCTTCTTCTTCTTCTTCTTCTTCTTCTTCTTCTTCTTCTTCTTCTTCTTCTTCTTCTCCTTCTCCTTCTCCTTCTTCTTCTTCTTTTTAGTCTTTTTTAAAAATTTTTATTTTTATTTACAGTTTATTCACTTTGTATCCCCTCTGTACCTCCCTCCCTCTTCCCTTCCCAATCTCACCCTCCCTCCATCTTCTCCACCTGTGCCCCCCTCCCCTAGTTCACTGATAAGGGAGGTCTTCCTCCCCTTTCCTCTGATCCTAGTCTATCAGGTCTCATCAGGAGCGGCTGCATTGTCTTCCTCTGTGGCCTGGTAAGACTGGTCCCCAATCAGGGGGAGGTGATCAAAGAACAGGCCAATCAGTTTCTGTTAGAGACAGTTTCTCTCCCCATTACTATGGAACCCACTTGGACACTAACTGCCATAGGTTACCTCTTTGCAAGGGTTCCAGGCCATCTCCATGAGTGATCCTTGGCTGGAGTATCAGTCTCAGAAAAGATCCCTGTGGCCAAACTTTGTGGATCTGTTGCTCTCTTTGTGGAGCTCCTGTCCTCTCCAGGTCTTACGATCTCCCATTTCTTTCATAAGATTCCCTGTACTCTGCCCAAAATTTGGCTATAAATCTCAGCATCTGCCTCAATACCCTGCAGGGTAGAGCATTTCAGAGGCCCTCTGTGGTAGGCTCCTGTCCTGTTCCCTGTTTTCTCCCTCCTCCAATGTCCATCCTCTTTGCCTTTCTGAATGGGGATTGAGCATCTTAGCCAGAGTTCTCCTTCTTGATTAGCTTCCTTAGGTGTACAGATTTTAGTATGCTTATCCTATATTATATGTCTAATAAATGAGTATATACCATGTATGTCTTTCTGCTTCTGGGATACCTTACACAGAATGATCTTTTTCAGTTCTCACCATTTACCTGAAAATTTTATGATTTCCTTGTTGTTTTTTATTTATTTATTTTTTATTGCTGAGTAATATTCCATTGTGTAGATGTACCACAATTTCTGTGCCCATTTCTAAATTGATGAACATCTGGGCTGTTTCCATACAGTGGAAAAAAAAGATAGCATCTTCAACAAATGCTGCTGGTCTAACTGGATGTCTACATGTAGAAAAATGCAAATAGATCCATACTTATCACCCTGCACAAAACTAAAGTCCAAGTGGATCAAAGACCTCAACATAAAACCAGATACACTAAATCAGTTAAAAGAAAAATATGGGAAGAGCCTAGAACTCTTTGGCAAAGGAGACAACTTCCTGAACAGAACACTAACAGCACAGGCTCTAAGAGCAACAATTGATAAATGGGACCACATGAAAATGAAAAGCTTCTGTAAAGCAATAGATATAGTCATCATAACAACCCTATATCTATATCTGACAGAGGGCTGATATCCAGAATATATAAAGAAGTGAAGAAAATAAAAAGCAATAAATCAAGTAATCCAATTAAAAATGGGGTATGGGGATAAACAGAGAATTCTCTGTAGAGAAATATACAATGGCAGAGAAACACCTAAAGAGATGTTCAACATCCTCAGCCATCAGAGAAATGAAAATCAAAACGACCCTGAGATTTCACCTTACACCCATCAGAATGGCTAAGCTCAAAAACTCAAGTAACAACACATGGTGGAGAGGATGTGGAGAAAGGAGAATCCTCCTCCACTGCTGGTGGGATGGAAACTTGTACAACCACTTTGGAAATCAATCTGGTGCTTTCTCGACAATTAAGAATAGTGTTTCCTCAAGATCCAGCCATACCACTCATAGACATATATCCAAAAGACTCTCAAGTATACAACAAGGACATTTGCTCTCTGTTGCTTCTTTGTACCAGGACAGCAAAGTTTGTTAGAAGTTGGGACTTTAGGGAGTAGGTACTAAAAATTTACAAAAGATAGATAAGCATGGAATAAAAGTTTTATTTTTAAATAATGACTATTTTAACATTAACATGGAAAATGCAGGATGGTTTTTCAAGAGAAGATTTGAGGAGATAAAAATAATGCTGTTTGCCATGAAGTTTGAAGGGAGAAGTGCAGAGCAAACCTGTGTCGAGTTGGAGTAAGAAGTGAGGAAGGGGTTGGTCTGATGAAGGCATTTTTTTAATATATGAAATTTTCAAGAAATAATTCAAAATGAAAATTAAATAGAATCAAAACAATAACCGTTGTCAATATTAATTTATTATTAATTGGTGTGATTATTTACCAATAAATAATAAACATTTGTAACATTAGCTAACAGAGAATAGACATAATTAATCTTAAGAAAATAGCAAACTAGCCACTTTGTTTTAGATTTAAAATTTTGACCAAGATATGTTTTCAGTTAAGAATGGATTTCACTATAAATTTAATACAAAAAGGTTGTGACTGGCAGCTTAAATTCTACTCTTTCAGCTAGTTTTCATAAAATGCCACTGAGAGACTGTTTCAAAATACACACTGGAATTCAAACAGTAGACACTAGAAATTTATAGTGGACAAATAAGATGTGACCCACTCCAAAGAACAAAGTGCATGGTTCTTGTATTAGGGTCAGTAGGTGTGGGAGTTCAATTTTAGCTTGCGGGTTACCTTCCGATGACTTCTTCCAATGAGGGACACAAACAGGGCAGCTCAGGTCTCCTGAACAGGAGCTCTGAGAATGTAAAAAAAAAAAAGAAAGAAAGAAAGAAAGAAAGAAAGAAAGAAAATGCTCCTCTCTCCACTTTTTCTATTAGATTTTTTAACTTTTCAAATTAACAAATAAATTACATATTTTTACTTATTCTAAAAAAAAAAAAAAAGAATCCTGGCACAGTAGACTGTTCTTCTTAGTGGCATTTGTCAACCTGAATGTTTTTAATTCATTATTTTATTAATTACAGTTCATTCACTTTGTATCCCAGCTGTAGTCCCTTCCCTCGAGCTCTCCCAAGCTCACCTTCCCTCCGTCTACTCCCTTACTCCCTATGCCACTTCCGAAGTCCACTGAGAAAGGAGATCCACCTCCCCTTCCATCTGACCCTAGCCTATCAGGTCTCATCAGGAGTGGCTGCATTGTCTTCCTCTGTGACCTGGTAAGGCTGCTCACCTCTCAGGGAGAGCTGATCAAAGAGCCAGCCATTGAGTTTATGTCAGAGACAGTCCCTGTTCCCATTACTAGGGTACCTACTTGGACACTGAGTTGCCATGGGCTACATCTGTGCAGGGGTTCTAGGTTATCTCCATGCATGATTGGACTATCAGTCTCAGAAAAGACCCCTGACCCAGAGTTTTTGGTTCTGTTGCTCTCCTTGTGGAGCCCCTGTCCTCTCCAGGTCTTTTTATCTCCACCTTTTTTCAAAAGATCCCCTGCACTCTGCCCAAAGTTTGGCTAAGAGACTCAGCATCTGCTCTGATACCCTACTGGGTAGTCTTTCAGAGGCCCTCTGTGGTAGGCTCCTGGCCTTTTGGCTAAGATCAAGTGCAGCCTGAAAAATTTTAAGGCTACTTTCTTTACATAGGCATCAGAGCGAGACAGGAAAATTGAGGATTTATTTTTGAAAAACGAAGATATTAATTTGAGAATTAAAAGCTTTAAATATATTCACACAAGACAGTATTCAATAGATGCAGTCAACATGCCATAGTTTACTATCAGATTCATCTAGATATTGTCCCTCTGACATGATAATCTGTGGAATATGATTATTGCAAATCCTATTCACAACCTCTTGTGACTGCTTTTCAACAACAGTTTTCCTGCATAAATCATATCCCTTTGATTTTTTTTAGAGAAAAATATTGATTTTAACTTTCAAATTAGTTCTATTTTATTCCTCCAAACACATGAATATTTTAAAACATATAATATCATTTTGAAAAGCCATTCATCTACAGTTTTTTTTTTTTATGTTTACCACAGAGAAAATCAAAAGTAAAAGAAAGAAGAATAAGCTTCTGAATTTCCATGAGAATAAGCCCTTTCTCTATTTTTGTTCCTGGCTTCTTTATATAATTTCTGCCCTTTGTATTCTAGAAGTAGCTGGGCATCACAGTGGACTTAATTACAAGCACATACCAGAAACGCTTTGTCCATCAATTTGCATGATTGAAAAATAGTTGAAAAGAGGATGGACATCAGAAGAAAAAGAAAATAGGAAACAACCTCGGAACCTGCTACAGAGGGCCTCTGAAAGCCAGAAGAAAACAGGAAACAACCTCAAAACCGGCCACAGAGGGCCTCTGAAAGCTTCTGCAGTATAGACTGTCAAAGCAGATGCTGAGCCTGATGGCCAACTGATGGGCAGAGTGAATGGAATTTTATGTAAGAAGTGGGAAATAGTAAGAGCTGGAGAGGACGAGAACTCCACAAGGAGAGCAACAGAACAAGATAATTTGAACACAGGGAACTTCCCAGAGACTCATACTCCAACCAAGGACTATTCATGGAGATAACCTAGAACCCCTGCACAGATGTAGCCCATGGCAGTTCAGTGTCCAAGTGGGTTACATAGTAAGGGAAGAGGGACTGCCTCTGACATAATCTGATTGGCCTGCTCGTTGATCACCTCCCCCTGAGGGGGGAGCAGCCTTACCAGGCCAAGGTAGAGGACAATGCAGCCACTTTTGATGAGAACTGATAGACTAAGATCAGAAAGGAAAGGAGAACCTCCCCTATCAGTGGACTTGGGGAGTGGCATGCATGCAGAAAGGGGAGGGAGGGTGGAATCGGGAGGGGAGAAGGGAGGGTCTTATGGGGGGATACAAAATGAATAAAGTGTAATTAATAAAAAATTTTAAAAAAAAGTAACCGACACAGTAAAAAAAAAAAAAAAAGAAAAGAAAAATAGTTGATAGCATTGGTTTTTAAGAAAAGTCTCTATATGAGGTACTCCTCTAAGCATTTTACAGAAGTGACACAGCCATTCATATCTGTATTGACATGGAGATGTTGCAGACAGGGAGTTTAAATTTAGAGAGGTGGTGTGACCTGTCTAAAACAGCAAAAAAAAGAGAGGTAGCAAAGCTCTTTGTCATATGACAAAGCCTCGCTCACATTGACCCCTGAGCCCACCCACCTCACTTCCTGTATTCTCTTGTGGTAGGAGTGCCATGCAATGTAATAGTTGATAGCTATGTATTTAAAAAAATTAAAAAAATAATAAATTCAACAAAAAAATTCTCTTTAAGTTTAAGTCACTTTTTAAAAATGTTTTTTTTTTTTGGTAAAACCTGCTTTTAGAAAGCAAATGCAAGGACAATGTGATGGTAAGGTCATTATCCCTAGGTCAATTAAAATTGAACTATATTTGAGCTTGCAACAGGCTATTGTGAACTGCAGAAATGAAGACATGTGTATCCCACTGTAGCTTCTTTGACTATTTTGATTTTCATAGTTTCCAAACTGGGTGAGAACATAATTTTTTAATTGTTCTCTTTTGTGGAAGACTTTTGAAAGAAACAATTTTCTATTAATATCCGAAATGCTTTATTTTGTTCTAATAAGTCCATAAGACTGCCGCAGTAAAAATATCTCGACTTGTCAGTTACACTCACTGCTGGTTCTTAATATATTGCATTTAAATGGCTCATGATTTCCATTTATCACGTTTATTAATTCCTAATTGAATATCTCCGCTGGCATGTTTATTATCCCCACATTTGGATTAATGTCACATCCTGATGCTGTATGTTATTCTACAGTACATAGACATGTTATTGCATTCTATAAATTGCTCTTAAATTGTAAAGTATTTTCTTCTGTCTCAAGACTGATAAATGTTAGTTGGGTTTCATTATCTTTTGAGTACTTCTAAATTGGCTAGAGTGTATCCCATCAGTATTTCTGACCAGGTACTGAAGTTTACAGATGTTCTGTGAAAATAATGGTTGTAGAAGATGATGGTTTAATTCTTCCCTGTTGGAGAGTAATGGATTTAAACATAATTTGGAGGATCAATGATTGCTTTATTCAGAGACTAATTTAGACCTTGCTTTGATCTGAGTTGATTTTGGTATCATGCTAGAAACTTTTGAAAATGGCTAATTTACTCAAGAAGTAAATGGCAAAGTTGTCCACTTGCCTTTACATTTAAGGATTAAGGGAGTGATTTCACTTCTTTCATTCCATAACCAGAGTGCTACTGAACTAAATGATCTTTTTTTTTTAATTTTATTTTTTTCTTATCAGTTACATTTTATTAACTCTGTATCCTAGCCGTGTCCTGATCCCTCATTCCCTCCCAGTCCCTCTCTCCCTCCCTCATCTCCACCGTGCCCCTTGCCAAGTCCACTGATAGGGGGGACCTCCTTCCCATTCATCTGATCCTGTTTTATCAGGTATCTTCAGGACTGGCTGCAAAGCTCTCCTCTGTGGCCTAACAGGACTGCTCCTCCCTTGGGGGGTGGGGAGGCCAAAGAGCCAGTCATTGAATTCCTGTTAGAAATAGTCCTTGTTCCCTACACTATGGGAAGCCAATTGGTTACTGAGCTACCACAGGCTACATCTGAGCAGAGGTTCTAGGTTACATTCATACATGGTCCTTGGTTGCATGTCAGTCTCAGAAAAGACCCTGTGTCCAGATATCTTTGGTCCTTGTGGAGCTCCTATCCTTTCCCCATCAGACTAACTCCCCTTCTTATGATTCCCTGTACTCTGCCAAAGGAGAAAGACAAACACGGTATATACTCACTTATATAGACCTATAAGATATGATAAACATAATGAAATCTATACACCTAAAAAAGATAATCAAGAGAGCAGACATGGGGTAAGATTATCAATCCTTGTTTTGAAAGTCAGATGGGATGCGCATTGAACATTGACAGGAGTCTACTGAGTGCGTTTGAAAGACTCTAACTAGCAGTGTTTTCAAAGCAAAGACTCATGACCAAACCTAAATGATCTTTTAAATAAAATTTATCCTCTTGATAGTACACTGATCCAGAATCAATTACATAGAATGTCTACGAAGACCTGGGGACGAAAGTACATTTTAGTCTTATCCCTATTACTTTGTAACATGGAGTTTAATCCAGAGTAGTAAGTCAGTATACAACTTTGGAAAAGATAGAAGCTTATATTAAATGAACTGCAATGTGACTTTAAGATTGCAGGCAGGAATCTATTGTTTCCATTATCAACATGCCACAAGTTCATCGCTCATGTTTTTTTTTTTTGTTTTTTTTTTTTGTTTGTTTGTTTGTTTTTTTCTTTACCACTTCTAAGATTAAAAAAAAAAAGGAATGATTTAAAGGTTTAACTTCCTTGCTTATTTCAAGTCAGGGAAATTATTACAGGCATTCACATTTAATGATGCTTTTGGAAGTCAATAGCATCAAACATGTATGAAAAGTCCGAAAGTAAAAAAAAGATATGACCACAAATGTTTAATATCCTTTAAGATTCTCTCCACTTTAATCTGATCTGTATATAACAGATGTTGAGCCAAGAGATTCACAATTCTGCCAAATTTATCAGTTTCAAAGGGTTTAGAATATATAAAAGTCACTCTTCTTGTCTCATATAACAAACACATGCAGGCAAGAAGACAGTCTAGTCATGTTTCCTGTAACATACAAGAATGAGTAAAAAAGATTTCCAATGTAGATAGAAAGATACAGTGCTTCATTTATATTTCAAACATATTAATACAACAAATGTGGTAGTAATATAATGATAAAAAGCTAATAAGAGCCCTTCTTCTGTTCCACAGATCAGATAGGGCACTTGCTTATGTAAAGAACAGAAACAAATAATAACTACACATTGATGTCTTGTAAAGGGAAAGTAGATGCAAACTGATATAAATTAAGGGAAAAAAAAAAAAAAAACAGCCACAGGAGCTGAAACAAATGGAAAAAAATTCACAGAAAAAAAAAAAAAAAAAAAAAAAAGACATGAAAAGCTCTTAGGCAGTCCAATTGAAAAAATAATTATTTTCTTTCTTGTAGCTAAAAAACTGACTTTCCCTATCAGTGGACTTAGAGAGGTGCGGGGAGGAGATGAGACAAGAAGGGTGGGATTGGGAGGGAACTGAGGGAGGGGGCTACAGCTGGGATACAAAGTAAATAAACTATAATTAATATAAAAATAAAATTTTAATTAAAAATTGACTGTAAACAGATATACTGACTGTAAATAGGAGTGAACAGATATGCATATGGATAAAAGAGTTTTATATAGATACCTTTAAACAATACCTAGGCAATGTACATGATTAGTGAGTGTTTAGATAACCTTCTGGACTTCTATATGACTCTACTGCATACATAAGAGTATAAGAGGCAGCCACTGATGTCACAGAAAGCTTAATTTCCTTGGGTGTTTCAAGTCAGAGAAATTATCTCAGGGATTAACGTTTGAAGATGACTTCTGGAAGTCAATAGCCCTAAGAATATTTGGAAAAAAAAACAAAACACAGAGGAATGCTACTTTCCAAGAGTACTTAAAATAAATACTAAACATATAGTTTAAATGAGTTTTACTACACAAAGTAACAATGCCTAGTCCCTCAAAAGAGCCAAAAACTATCTGACAAAATCCCAGTGCCAGACATTAGAAACTTCTCTTTAAGTTGTCGGTTAAGTAATCTAAGAGAATCCCCAACCGGTATAGGATATTGATACTAGTTTTCTCATGGACTCTTGAATCAAGGCCCTGTTGCTAAAGACAGCACATGCTTTGGACTGAAGAGTTGGCTAATTGTGCTGGAACTGACCTGGGGCCCTTCTCTTTGAAGGTCAGCTTCCATAATCTTAGAAGATGATAAGCAAGCTACCAAATAAGAGGAGCAATCATTTACTAGCTGCAATATCTGTGAACAACCACAGTGGTGGAATAGTGGAGTTTTTTAAATCTTGGAACTAACCAACAACTGTGTAGTTGGATCTAGTTCTGCTCAAAGTGGGGGAAATTTTGCCAATTATCCACGGCTAAAATGTACATAGACTCTCTAGAGTCAGCCCACAACTTCTATTTTTCTAAACAAAATAAAAGTTATAACTGCATTACAAATACTTATATTCACAGATGATTGTAATTCTCATTCTACATCAAAGAATCATTTTTTTTTTTTGTAGCAGATAGAGGCTATTCTAGAGATCCAAAATTGTTCAAAATACAGAGAATAAGTGACCAAGAGGCTTCCAGCCTACTTAATACATATATAGCACAATCAGTATTCATCAGGCTTAGTGAACATTTTAGAAGAATGGACAGAAAGATTGTAAGAACCAGAAAACCAGACTTCTGCTGCCAGATCGTCTGAGCAGACTCAGAAATTTAGGTGAGCATGAGACACTAAGAGAGCAAACCACTAAGCCATGTTTCCCCATGGTTCCTGCCACCAGATTCACTCCTTGAATTTCCCCCTGACACCCCTCAATAATGAACTGTGACCTGGAAATGGAAGCTGGAGTAACCGTTTCTTCACCATGTTGCTTTGGGGAATAATATTTTATCCCAGCAACAGGAAAGCAAACCAGCACAGCACGTGGAACGTCCTGTTTTCATTTAAGGTCACAGACCTAAGTGATGAGGATCTTTCTAAAGGAAAAGATTCATTTAGGCTCATAGTTTTGGAGGCTGCCGTTTACGGTTGCTTGGTTGTGCTGCTCCTGGGCCCGTATAGGAAGAACACATCAGAATGACAATAATATTAGTCCCTGGCTATAACACAAACAAAGGGACTAGAAAGAGGAAAAGGGCTCCCAGGAGCTCTTTTGAGGTCAAAACTTCCTAGTGCTTCCCACCTCCTTCAATTGCCACCATTCCCCAACAGTATGTGGACATTTTGGGAACATTTCAGATTCAAATCATGGCACAACGTATAGTCATCAATTTTAAAATATTTTCCCTCTCTAAGAGTGATAACAAGAGAATCAAACTGAATACTGCAGTTACCTTGATTGTAATTTAAACACTATCCAACAGGTCAACAGTCTTACCCTTCCTTACCTTCTTCCTTACTTGAGCACAGACGAAAGAAAATATAAAATTCTGGGTTCATGCACAAACTGGGATGAGAAAGCAGATGAACCATTATGTCACAGGCAATTATAGTATGTAATTTATATACAGTGATTTGTTTCCCCTCAAAGGTATGTGTTTTTTTTTTTTTTTTTTTTTTTAGCCTTGAACTCATCTTATTATCCCTGTGATATAGATAGGTAGGGTGAGTAAAGGGGAGGCTGGATGCTGAATTTTTAGGCCAAAGACTGACATACAGATTTGTGGCTAACTGTAGAACAGGCAGGTCCATTAATGGCTTGGGGATTCACTTTCTTCATCTGTACCATGAGAACATTTGCTGCCAAATTTGGTAGATAGACCCCAAAATTTGGTCTATCATCTGGCCTCCATTTCTGGATGCACAGATCATTCCAAGTGAGGCCTGAAATGCCACTGACAAAGGTTGTAGAGCCCAGAAAAACAGTTCTTGTGCCTCTGTTTTGGACTTTTGAAAATGCCTGTTAAGATTTTTTTTTTGTTCACTTGGACACTAAACTGCCATGGGCTACATCTGTGTGGGGTTCTAGGTTATCTCCATGCATGGTAGTTGGAGTATGGGTCTCTGAGAAGACCCCTGTGTTCAAATTTTCTGGTTTTGTTGCTCTCCTTGTGGAGTTCCTGTCCTCTCCAGATCTTACTATTTCCCACTTCTTACATAAGAGGCCACAGAAGATGACAATGCAGCCACTCCTGATGAGATCTGATAGACTAAGATCAGAAGGAAGGAGAGGTGGACCTCCCCTATCAGTGGACTTGGGGAGGGGCATGCATGAAGAAGGGGAGAGAGGATGGGATTGGGAGGGGAGGAGGGAGGGGCTTATGGGGGGATACAAAGTGAATAAAGTGTAATTAATAAAAGTTAAAAAAAAATTACCAAAAGAACCGACTTCGAAGAACTGACAATAAACCAATTTACTAAAATAGCATTTTCTGTGAGAATGAGAGATCTATTTCTATGCCCTGACAATCCAGTAAATTCCCAGGTGTAGCTTCTTATACAAAAATTGAGAAAACTGTAATTTTGCATACTTCTCACAGGTACTCCAGCGAGTAATGTGGAGTATCTGTAGAGAGCTTGGAGTTCCCCCAGGAGAGGCGCAACATAAACTCAAATTACCACTCCATTGTGATTTCTCTTTGCCTTAGCTAAACAGTTTACTCCTGGCAACATTTTCCATTTTGAAACCTTTTACTGCTGAAGTGCATTAACCGCGACGTTTCTTTCTGGTACTTGTTCATAAAGCGTCTTACAGCTACATAGCTTAGAAATCTCAACTGCATTAGGAACAGCCATTGTCTTCCAGGACTGTTTTGTCTCCTTTTAAGTGTTGTTCAACAAGCAGCTAAGGAAATACAAGCAAGAGCTCTGCTGGGACAGGGGAAATGCAGCACACAATATTAGAAAATGTATTCACTCAGTTCTTGAATGCAAACAAGGTGCTTTCTAGTAGCTCTGTGTGAAAACAATACAGGAGATCAACCCACTCAGGCTTGGCTTCATGTGACAGCTTTTTTGTTAACCTTTTCTCTTTGCCACCCTTTGGGAGCCTCCCTTTTCCTTGTCTTCTAGGCTCCACAGCTGATTCTTGCTCACTGAGCTGGCACTTTCAGGTTCTCCCAAACAGTTGCTGTCTACATCTGGGAAGCAAATCCCAGGCCACGGTTAAGGCTTCTGTGATCTCCAGCTGCTCCCAAAGTCCACCTGTCTCTTGCCTTAATCTGTGCTTTGCCAGTTCCCGAAATCAGCCCATGAAACTGTTTCTGAGACAGAATATGCTACCTTATCAGGACATGGCAATGCTTTAGCAAGATACTATACAGTTTCTCTTAAAAACATGGAGGTGAGGGCCAAACACTGTATTCAAATCATTGTTCTCTCTCTCTCTCTCTCTCTCTCTCTGTGTGTGTGTATGTGTGTGTGTGTGTGTGTGTGTGTGTGTGTGTGTGTGTTTGGCAAAAGCGCTTCTTGAGGTCACATTTTAATTAACTTGAAAATAAAAGAAGCAATAATTCCCTCTCAAGATTGTTGAGAATGTAAGGGGAAAGGCAGACAAACTTAGGGGACAGTGTCTGTAATATAATTGATATTGTTTCATAATTTGGCTTCTTTTTAGCTATGAAAATAGGTCTCTTATCTGTGCATGACAGGAGCAATAGAAGCTGATGTTTGCTTACTGCTTTTTAGCTATTGAGTTTCAGGAAAAGAAGAATTTGTATGTCAATTCATTGGTTCTCTAAGACCATTTCATAAAAGTTGATATGAGAATAAATACTCATGTTATAGATGTTAGACGTGAGGTATTGAGACATTACATAACACAAGAACATGAGGCTTAAATCTAGGCAAATCTGGCAGTAGGCCTATGTTTGAAGCCTCTCCAGTTGGCTGATGCCTTGGCCCAATTTTCTCATCATCTCTGGCCTCAGATCTGTAGGCTGTTAATTCTCTTGCTTCGTGTTTCATTTCTTTCAGCATCTTATTCATTTTGTCAAGACTTTGTGATTCTCCATTTCTAAAAAATAATTCTACAATATTTCAGTTCCTGTTTTTTTAATTTCTATGATCGTGTGTTGCATAAGAAAGCATATCATTACTCTCTACAGTTATAAGCGTATAGCATGTATGTGTTCTCACGCAGTCTTCTTTCTCCTATTCTTTTGGTGCCTTGAACACTAGAACTTCCTTTTGCTTCTCATGTAGAACACAGTGGTCAGTTCATCTCCACATGCTCTCAGTTAATAAGCAGACACTGTTACACGGAAACACATGTCCAAATCATCTTATCTATAGGGTGTTTTGCTGCATATTTCATGTCACTTAACTACAAATTGCCTGTAATTCATGTGTAAGATGACCCTACTATGTTTTGGTGAAGTTTTAGTGTAACAATTGTGCTAACAGGCCTCAATAGAAAGCCATTGAACATGTCCCTAGAGCTCTAACTACATGGGGACCACTCTTGAAGAAAATAAGCAACCATGGGGAGTAAAAACATAAAGCTCATCTATAGGATACTTTTGTTTTGTTCATTTTTATTTAGTCCATTTTCTGAAAGGTTACAATTTTCTAAGGAGACAATTTTCTTAAGAGCCATACATAAGTACAGCTCTTACTATCAAGCAATTCTCTGACATTTTCTTCAAATTCTCCCAGCTTTTCTTCTTCATCAGAAATTTCTCACTTCAACTGGTTGTATTTGCTAAGGACTTCCTTTTCTCTGCAATTACAGGTTTTAAACATGGGCAAGGCAGGTTGGCAGGAGTTCTGACAGCTAATCAACGTGTGTCCATGCTTGGCTCACTGCATCTATCTTTATTTAATTCTTAACGATGCTGATGAATTACCCATGAAGGAATGGAGTTTTTTTTATATCATTTCTAACTATTCTGTCTTCTAAAATAATAATAATTTGATGTCATATCATATAATATCCTCTCTCATTTTAGGTAAATTTATAATCACAAGTTTACATTCATTGTAAAATCATTCCCACAATGTTGATGTTATGTTATTTTATTTATCTTTTAAATTAGAAGACATATTTAGAAACTGAGTTCACAATCACACACACACACAGAAACACAGAAATACACACACACAAAACAAAAACAAAACTCCGTTCTCTAAAAAGTGCTATACAAAGTTCATTTCCATTTCATGTCCTTCCAGATAAAACATCTTGACAGATATATAGTTCTGTCTTTATTATCTATAAGATCAGACACAACTCCAGAGAAGCAACTTATAAAAAGTACTTTTATATAAAAGTAACCATGAGTTTGTGTAAAAATGTAGGTAATGGTAATTTTCACCTGGGCTAGTAAATGTAATATACCTCCCAGTCTCTTTTTAAAGCATAGGAAAGGGCACAGCAACGTGGCTCAGGTGTTTCTTTCAGTAGTACCCTCTAAAAGAACATACAAACATTTCTGAATGTGAATCTGTGCTAATGCAAGGTATATGCACGATTCACATGGGCTGTCTCAAATTCAGATGGGTTTCAGCCTGTTCCATGCATTAGTGAAGTGAGCAACACTCTCAGCACGTCAAAAGAGCAGCTATTACTACCTTGGGACTTTTAAAGCGTAATGTTTTGAAGAATACATATATTTCAAAATTGCCAAATCTAACTCTAATGTGAGAGAAAAAAAATGTTGTACTTCTCAAAGAATATGTAGACATCTGTATATAATTTCAAGTGCACTCTAAATTTTAATGTAGCCCAGCATTTCTATACTTAGGCCTTTAACCCGGAGTTTTTTTTAATTATTTATTTTATGTCATGAATCTGAGTATTTGCCTGCATGTATGTTTGCACACCACATATATACCTGGTACCCATGAAGATCAGAAGAGGGGATCAGATTCCATGGAAGTGGAGTTATGGATGGTGGTGAACTTCCATGTGACCTGGATTTCAAACATGGGCTCCCTACATGAGCACTGATCTCCTCTTAACTGCTGACCCATCTCTCCACAACAGAAACAATTTTGGGAGAAATACAATGATACTACTTTAGTCATGCTCAGAAGTTTTGTATTAGGAAAAAACATCAAATTAACTTAAAATGTACAACAATACATCAAATAAACTTAAAATGTACAACACTATGTATTAGCTGAAAATTATAACATTTGTTAGAGTAGAATACTATGCAAGTATTAAATATAATGCTGCATAATCATGACGTATACCAAAATACAAAAAAAAAACAGTTAAGTGGCAAAAGAAAATCAAATATGGATGATATAAATTCTTTTCTCTAAAGTTATACTGCTTACATCTGCTACAAATATACCTTTAGTGTTTCTACCATAATTTTAATAACAAATAATTTCAGACAACACAAAAATAGAATTTAGATATATTTTTCTTTTGTCACTGACTTTTTTAAAAAAATATTATCAGAAAATATATACGTATGCTTAGTAGAATGCAACACTCATTAGTTATGTTTAAAGAAAGTGTATGGGATTTGTATAGAGTTTATAATATTTTAAATATTTCATTCAGTGGCAAGATGCCATGGCTTCCTGTGGGACAAAGGAGACCCATGTTTTCTGGGTTTACATTTTCCATTCCTAATGACTCTCTTAGACATCCAGCTATTGTAGCAGCACCTGGGATTTATATAAAAATAAAAACTGAGTGCAAAGACTTACTCTGACCTGTATTTGAAAAGTACTCCATATGCTTCCCAAGAAGGGAGAGCATGATCACGGAGGCATTTTCAGCACATTTTCTTCACTCCTCAGAGATTTCACTTAAAATAACTCCACCTTGAAAAGCACAATAACCTTAAGAAATACTGTTTGGGGATTTATGCTCTTACAATGTTGTAAAAAGAAAAATGGTGAAAAATAAACCAGGAACAAGAACAAAAATAATCCAACTTTCCTCAATAAGTTTTACTTTCATTATTTTTAGAGAACTGACATCTAAATTTTTACAAAGCCCCTGGAAATCATCTGTATGCTTATTTACTTCTTGTGCTTTCACACAGGAATTATGTCTGATGGACACAGCTATTTTGCCACAGTTTGTATATGAGCGGAAGGGTATATTGCCTTGGTTAGCTTCCAAGCCTTCCTATTTTCCGGGAACGACCAGGGGCACCTGATCCTTACTGTTATCGAAGCCCATCGTCCATGTAGACTGCTTTGCCATTTACAGGCCACTTTCACAGATGTTGCTTTGATTTCGTTTTTTACCTCCCGACACCCTTCTGAGGTGAGTACCACAGCTATCATTTTCTTAGAAAGAACCTGTGTTAGGTAAGTTAAGTTTCCTTGTGAGAAATCGGTCTATCGTGTCGCTCTCTCAGCACACCAACAGGGCTGTGCAGCCTCCATGTGGGATTGCATAGCTTTAGAGAAAATGAAGAACTTAGTTTCAGAAATATTAATAGAGAATCCTTGAGCTCATGAACTATAAAATCATTGCACATGCGGTTTTTCAATCTTTTAGCTACCACAAGACCACCACCCGAAAGCCCAGCATATCACAATGTTCTTTAGAATTTAATTTTAAGAAGTCAAAATATTATATATAAATTAATATATTATTATATAATATAATATTATTATATTAATTATTGCCTCGTTTTTTTTTAATTTCCTCCTCCTAAAATCCATTTCTTTTCACTTTTTTTCTTGAGTTGGCTATTGAACTAAGACCTTTTACATGAACGACAGTTGTTATAGAACTTTTTACATAAAGAACAACTACTGATATTTCATGGAACCAGGGCACCAACATGTAATTTATGTAAGCTTTTACCCAAAGACTCAAGCCACTTTTGACATCATTTAAGTTATATGCTATATATTTTATTCTGTCATGAAAATGTATATTGACCATTTTGTTTAATTTATTTATTTATTACAATTTATTCAATTTGTATACCAGCTGAGGCCCCCTTCCTAGTACCTTCTAATTCTGTCCTCAGTCCTTCTTCTCCTCCCATGCCCCTCTTCCAGTCCACTGATATGGGAAGTCCTCCTCCCCTTCCCTCTGACCCTAGCCTAGCAGGTCTCATCAGGACTGGCTGCACTGTCTTCCTCTGTGGCCTGGAAAGGCTGTTCACCATCAGGGGGAGGTGATCAAAGAGCCAGCCACTGAGTTCATGTCAGAGATAGTCCCTGTTCCCATTACTAGGGAACCCACTTGGACACTGAGCTGCCATGGCAACATCTGTGAAGGGGTTCTAGGTTATCTCCATGAATGGTTATTTATTGGAGAGTCAGTCTCAGAAAAGAAACCTGTGCCCAGATTTCTTTTTGTTCTGTTGCTCTACTTGTGGAGTTCCTGTTTCCTCCAGGTCTTTCTCTCTTCCCCATTTTTCATAAGATTCCCTGCACCCTATGAGTCTCAGCATCTGCTTCAATACCCTCCTTTTTGATTATGGAAGTTTCACAACACTATTCTAAAGTTAGCAACTCACTGTGGTACCGTGGAATCAAAAGACACAGACACAGATAACTGGCTGTGAATACTTAATTCTGTTATAAACTTAGTAACACAGAGAGACTTGCATACACAAATGGAACTGACAAGTTTTCATAAATATTTTCGTGCATTTTTAAATATCTTTTTAATTAAAAATAAAATTTCTGTCAAGATTCATCTCTCCATATAACACTACTTGATATAAGTAGTGTTAGTCAACACAGACTTGATTTACCTTGGTAGAAATTGTTTCTTCATAAAGATGAGGAAGACCTAAGTATAAGAATGGGGAAAAGGAGAAAAGGGTGAGAGGTTGGGACCAGGAGAAGAGGAGGGAGGGGCCTGTATCAAGATGTAAAGTGAAAAAAGAAAGAAGAAAGAAAGAAAGAAAGAACAGAAAACACTGAGAATTGTGAAGTTAGTTTAAATAAAACATTGTGATAGTTTTGATGTTTTTATCAACTACGTATATATAAAACACACAATAAACATACATATACAATGTATATGTGTTTATAGTAATACATACATATATATGTATATGTATACATACATATATATACATGTATATGTATACATACATACATGTATGTATCACAGCATGCTACAACCATAAAGACACTTCAGGAAATTGATTACTGTGGTTACAGTAATTTTATTACTGTATCCCTAAGATCTAAAAATCTCCCTGGTTCTACTCACAGATGGGACAGCCTGCTCATTGCAAAAATCAGGACTCCTGCCAGACAACTTTTAAGCCAAAGAGATGAAGTGAAGCTGAGGTGTTTCCCTGAAATTGTCCCATTGACACATAAATCTAAGTACAACTGAAACACCCGGGAACTCTGGCTCTCACATTGTCTCCTTGAGTCCCTTGAAAGTTAGTCATGATGGAAATGTTGTGACACATGCTAGAGCAGAATCATCTGAACAGGACCCAGCTGGTGCACAGTGACAGGATTTCTTTCCCAAGTAGCCAATTAGAGGGAAGGCTCTTTGTAAGCCTGTTTGAGCTGAAACTTGTCCCAGCATTTTTCAACAAAGATTGGAAAGAACAGGAGTTGATTAAAATGATCAGTTGGGGACTTTTATGCATTTGGTCAAGACAAACATGCAAATCACTGCTGGCTTTCATTTCACTTTCTTTTAACTCTACCTGCACCTACAGACAATAGTATAAAATTAACTTTTCAGTAATCCTGTTTTCCCATCTATAAATGAGAGAGTTATGATTTTGTAGGGTTCTTATGTGGAAAAAGGTTATGGACGTGGTGCACTTAACACAGTTACCGCCTTAGAGTAAATACTTCAGAAAATTAATGGTGTTCTATAATTTTTATTTCAAGTCCATTCCATTCCCAAATAAAGGGCTAGGAAAACATTTTCTACTTTTGCCCATGGAACAGCCAAATATCGCCCCTGAACTTTTTATTCAAGCGTTTTCCACCACAGCCCCATTTCTCTATCACTTTAAACAGAGCTTCTATGTAAGATTGAGTTAACTTACAATTGGCCAGAGAACTTATATCCTCATTTCTAGGGTTTCCTGGATGCATCCTTTTGATACTTTTTCAAGATGAATATTAAAATTTAGGATGTGCCTTAAAAACAAAACAAAAACCCAAATCTCCCAAAGGAGCAGTCTATTTCCCGGTGTCCTTCACGAGGCATAACCTATTAGTGGGTAGGGTTGATTAGTGGCCACAGTCATAGTGAATCCTACTGGTCACTTCTACTTTGAGATTGAGTGCTGTGAAGATTTATGGAAGTTCTAGGTGTTCAGTCTGGAGGCTCATCTGTGTGAGAATAAGGACCTAAGGGAGTTTGCCTGAGGTTATGTCTCAGACCCTTATGCTTGTCTGTATTCCCATTCCCTTGCCAGTTTATGTCATTAAAATAACAGCCTTTTATGATGTTCTGTTGAATTTAATGAGTCGTTAGCGATCTCCCAAATTATAAACTCACCTGGCAAAGTTTAAATATGGCCTATGATTTGTGTGACTTTTTACAACTCATTCATACTGTTTTGTTTTGCCAACTTGAATAGCAAAAATACTCATAACAAAGCTGTAAGGATGATTCAATAAGAAAATATATAAGGTACACTTAACATTGGACGATTGTAAATAGTAAATTAACATGAACTGTCATAATCATAATTAATATTACCTTTTGTGATGACTTGTTACTAACCAAAGAATTTACCTTGTAAGTGAAGCCAAATGTCTTAGCCATACATCCTTGGGTCCCCGCATAGTACTTGGTACAAAGCCAAGCCCAGTTTCATATTTTTCATGTTGAACTAAAAAGCTCCCTGACCAATTTTATAATAGTAAGAATGTTTTATCATTCATGTACCTGTAATGCATCTCAGCTTTGAAGCAGATCTTGATTTTGACACATGTAGACATTCCTCTCTAAGGTTGCATATTCTATTTTAATTAAAAATAAACATTTTATTACAATAGAATTATAATTTTATTATAATAGAATTTATAATAAAAATTATAAATTTATAATAAAATAGAAATAATACAGTAGAATTTTATTAAACTAGAGTTACTTACTTTCCACATTTCCTCCTAGTTACCAATCTCCAACCCATTACATGTGCATCCAACTCTCCCATTCCTTGTACCAATTTACAACTAAAATATAAAAAATAATATGAAAATTTCCTCCCTTTGTTTCTTATTTATTGATAACTGCAAAGAAAGAATTGAACTGTGTCTAGAAATTCTGAAATGAGTACAACATCATTTATGTCTTCCAAGAATTCACATTCTCCGGAGCAGAATAAGAAAGGACACCCACCTCATTATTCTGTGGATATGGCATGAGGACATCATGTATGGGTTGCTATGGTTTCCTAGAGGTGGTTCAGGGATGACTTCCTTAGAGGTAAAGGTGAGTAGTTAAGTTAGTAGCTAGTTAGGAAACACAGATTAGAATGGGATGAAGAATGACTAGGAGAACAATGATGGGAGAGAAATGTTATTTCAGAAAATGAGTTTAAAATGGCTCTGAGTTGACAAACAAGATAAGATAAAGACAAAGTCCTAGCAATTCTACCACAGGGAACACAGCTAACTTTGATTCCTGGATAATTGCCAGTAAACAAG
Organism: Psammomys obesus; assembly: GCF_907164565.1. NCBI lineage: Eukaryota > Metazoa > Chordata > Mammalia > Rodentia > Muridae > Psammomys > Psammomys obesus. Next base: position 26,738,057 of record NW_026592118.1, on the reverse strand, counting down.
AAAAGATAGAGACTGTTTGATGGGGTGAATTCTCCGAGGAGGAGGTAGGATAACTTGGCACCCAATGCCAACACATCATGACCTTTGTAAGCCATGGTGAAGTGGACAAGACAACACCTATCAGCAATAGGTAGTGAAAGCTGTGGAGACGTCCATGGACTGCTGGAACAGTAGAAATGGATGGCAAGAAACGGGTATGAATGCAAAGAACTTTTGTATGATGGTATCCACTAAAGTCACTTAGCTGATAAAAGTTAAAAATTAATAGTGACAACATATTTTTGTAAATATATATATTTAAATATAGATCCCAAAAAAGTATTTAGTCACATGTTGTCTATTTAGGACAACAAATATGTCAAACATGTCTGACGACATGACATTTAATTTTCCGTAACTATCTAATCTTAACCCATGACACTACACACAGCTGTTGCCTATCATATTAGAAAAGCATAGTTCTAAGAATTGCTGCAGTTGTTATTCTCTCAATTCTAGAAATGGCAGACCCATATAGTCACAGATTGTTTTGAAAATAATTTCAAAACAGTTCTCATTCCCGTTCTCAGAGTTTGTTTTTTTGTTTTGTTTTGTTTTGTTTTGTAGTTCATATCTCTGTTGTTATTCCTAAAAAGTAAATGTGAAGTATGACATGGTTGTTCAAATAGGAAATCAGAACTTGATTCTTTCTTATTGTAATCTTCTACGTACCCCTTCGGATATGAATGTGTTCAAAATTCAGAAAATTTCAAAAAATGAGAGTAAAGAAAAGATTGTAGAGCTATAACACTACCGTGGAGAAAGTTTAGACTTTATATTTAAAAAAATTATTAATATAATATAAACTAAATTGTATTAATACAATTAACACTTTTTCCTATGATATTATTTTTAGTTTGAGTAGTTTATAGTTCAAAAATTCAGTTAGTGGGAGAATCCAAGATCGTGGCACCAGTAGCACACTGTGTCTGATCAGCAGTGCAGGGACCACACAGCAACCAACAGGCCGAACTATGGGCCCCCAAACACCAGCGATTGTGTTCCCCAGGGGAAAGGAACCCCCAAGCTGTGGGAAGCAATCAGATCTGATCTCAGCCACCCAGCTACACCCTGGAAAAGTTCCTGGGTTCCCGGTAGGCGCTCAGTGGCAGGTTGCAGAGACACATACCTGCGGGCTCTGATCAGCATCCCAGAGCGAACTGTTGGCCCCCTGACACCGGAGACTGATGAGGGGAAACCCCACAGTGAAGGAAGCAGTCATTGGGTCTGACCTCAGGTCACCCAGAGGAATATCGAATGGAGAAACATTTAAAAAATGCTCGACATCTTTAGTCATCAGGGAAATGCAAATCAAAATGAGTCTGAGATTCCATATTACACCCAGCAGAATGGTTAATATCAAAACATGAAAACACATGCTAGAGAGGTTGTGGAAAAGGGAAACACTCCTCCATTGCTGGTGGGAATGTAAACTTAAACAATTTGGAAACTAATCTGGCTTTTTCTCAGAAAGCTAGGAAGAGTTTTACCTCAAGATACAGTTACACCACTCCTGGGCAGATAACAAAAAAATTCTCTACAATTCAACATGGACATTTGATCAACTATGTTCATAGAAGCTTAATTTGTAATAGCCAGAATCTGGAAACAACCTAGATGTCCCTCAGTTGAAGAATAAATACAGAAATTATGGCACATTTAAACAATGGAATATTACTCAGCAATTAAAAACAAGGAAATCGTGAAATTTGCAGGCAAATGGATGAAATTAGAAAAGATCATTCTGAGTGAGTTAACCCAGAAGCAGAAAGACACATATGGTATATACTCACTTACAAGTGGATATAAGCCACATAATATAGGATAACCATACTAAAATCTACAGACCTAAAGATGCTAAACAACAAGGAGGACCCTAGGGAGGATGCTTAAATCTCATTCAGAATGCCAAACAGGATAGACACCACAAGCAGTGGAAGAGGGAACAGGATTGGAACCTACTATAGAGGGTCCTCTGAAAGGCTCCACCCAGCAGGGGATCAAAGCAGATGCTGAGACTCACAACCAAACTTTGGGCAGGACACAGGAAATCGTATAGAAGAAGAAGGGTTTGGGGATAGGACATGGAGAGTGGGACAGGAGCCCCACAAGTAGACCAAAAAGCTAAAAATTCTGACCCCAGTGGGTCCTGCAGAGACTGATGTACCAACCAAAGACCATGCATGGAGAAGATCTAGACCCTCTGCTCAAATGTAACCAATAGGCAACTCAGTCTCCATGTGGGTGGCCAGATAAGGAGCTGCCTCTGGCATGAACTCTGTTGCTTGCTTTTTGATCACCTCCTAGCAATGTAGCCTTGCCAGACCACAGAAGATGAGGATCCAGGCAGTAATGATGGGACTTGATGAGCTAGGGGGCAAATGGTGGGGGGGAGAACTCCCCCTTTTAGTGGACTAAGAAAAGGGGATTGGAAGCAGGAGGGAAGGTGGGAAATGGAGTTGTTGAGGGAGGGGTACAATCAGGATATACAATGAATAATTTGTAAAAAATAAAAAAATTCAACTAATTCTAACTGCATTGTACTCTAGCCATTATTATAAAATATATCATTGCATAGCAATTACTGATAATTTTGTAATAAAATACATTGCTAAAATGATATTTGAAAAATACTGTAGACCCAGTTTCTTACTAGCGGCATCTGCTTAATAATTTCTGTAGAATTTGTATGATATTCTTCTGAAGTAAACATAATATAACATTGGTTATATACATAATTTCAGTGGAACACAAATAAAAAAGGCTCTCTTGATTCCAAACTAAATTAAAAATACTCTGTCTCACATGAGAATGAGCCTTCATTTGGCATATTAAGTTCTAAGGAACAGTGGCTATGGTCAGCTTGGGGCACAATATGAACTCCATATCCATGCCTTGGCTTTGCCAACTTACAGGCAAATTAATCAGGCTTTAGTTTTTAGTTTCTTTTTTCTTTTTTTTTAATTTATTTTTATCAATTACAATTTATTCACTTTGTATCCCCCCTGTACCTCCCTTCTTCCTCCCCTCCCAATCCTACCCTACCTCTTCCCCAACGGTGTCCCTCTCCCAGCATTGAAAAGGGAAATCCTACTCCCCTTCCCTCTGATCCTAGTCTATCAGGTATCATTAGGAGTGGCTGCATTGCCTTTTTTTTTTCAATTAAAAAAATAATAATGGCTATCCCAAATCTTGAAATATGTGGGTGCAAATTTTCTAAGGTGCAATTTTCTAAGGTGCAAATTTTCTAAGTCAGATTTTGGATAGTAGCTGAAATCATCAAATGAATTTTACAAGGTAAAATTTAAAAAAAAGTTTTCTTTGAAAATATTAAAGAGAAAACTACCGAGGTCCAGGGAACCCCATGTCAGTTTTGCCCTTTGTGAAAATATCATTATCCTGAAGTGTAAAATAGGTAATAGCAAAGTATTTCCTTACTCAATATTATTTCTCTGTTTGATTAATTAGATTTTTCCTTGTATTCTTGGGAGAAGATGAATGTTTACAAGAGATACAAGTATTCAAAGTCTTTTATTTTTACCCAATACAAAAATAAAGTCAAATGGTCTAGAAACTGCAGGGTTATTATATTAATTAGTAAAAAAAACCAAACAAACAAAAAACAAAACCATACATTGTAAACCAAGGTAGATAAAGCTATTATCAAGAAGTTGTCCAAGAAGCAAAAAGACACACATGGTATATACTCACTCATATAAACATACAACATAGAATAAACCCACTAAAATCTGTACATCTAAACAAACTAAGCAAAAGAGAGGACCCTAACTAAAATGATCAATCCCCATCCTGAAAGGCAAAGAGGATGGACATCAGAAGAAAAAGAAAATAGGAAACAACCTCGAAACCTGCTACAGAGGGCCTCTGAAAGCCAGAAGAAAACAGGAAACAACCTTGAAACCGGCCACAGAGGGCCTCTGAAAGCTTCTGCAGTATAGACTGTCAAAGCAGATGCTGAGCCTGATGGCCAACTGATGGGCAGAGTGAATGGAATTTTATGTAAGAAGTGGGAAATAGTTAGAGCTGGAGGGGACGAGAACTCCACAAGGAGAGCAACAGAACAAGAAAATTTGAACACAGGGAACTTCCCAGAGACTCATACTCCAACCAAGGACTATTCATGGAGATAACCTAGAACCCCTGCACAGATGTAGCCCATGGCAGTTCAGTGTCCAAGTGGGTTACATAGTAATGGGAAGAGGGACTGCCTCTGACATAATCTGATTGGCCTGCTCGTTGATCACTTCCCCCTGAGGGGGGAGCAGCCTTACCAGGCCACAGTAGAGGACAATGCAGCCAATTTTGATGAGAACTGATAGACTAAGATCAGAAAGGAGAGGAGAACCTCCCCTATCAGTGGACTTGGGGAGGGGCATGCATGCAGAAAGGGGAGGGAGGGTGGGATCTGAAAGGGCGAAGGGAGGGGCTTATGGGGGGATACAAAATGAATAAAGTATAATTAATAAAAAATTAAAAAAAAGAAACCATGGCTTTTCTGATTCTGAAAATCTCTCTGAACTGACCTTTTTAAAAATATTTATTTTTTATTAATTACGTTTTATTCACTTTTTATTCCAGTTGTACACCCCTTTCTCATCCCCTCCCAATCCCCCTTCCTTTATCTCTTCCCATGTGACTACTGAAATCCATTGATAGGGGAGGTCCTCTTCCCCTTCTATCTGACCCTAGCCTATCAGGTCTCATCAGGACTGGCTGCATTGTCTTCCTATGTGGCCTGGTAAGGCTGCTCAGGGGGAGGTGATCAAAGAACCAGCCAGTGAGTTCATGTCAGAGACAATTCCTGTTCCCATTACTAGAGAACCCACTTGGAAACTGAGCTGCCATGGGCTACATCTGTGCAGGAGTTCTAGGTTATATCCATGAATGGTCCATGTTTGGAGTATCAGTCTCAGAAAAGACCCTGACCCAGATTTTTTTTTTTTTTGGTTCTGTTACTCTCCTTGTGGAGCTCCTGTCCCCTCCAGGTCTTTCTGTCTCCCCCTCCTTTATAAGATTCCCTGCACACTTTACAAAGTTTGGTAAATTGACCTTTTAATAAAATTTTAAGAAAAGTTTACTTAAAAAATTTATGTCTAACAAGTGAAAAGTTTGAGTATTTCTTAAGGAATAGAACAGATTTACAATGAGAAACTCTGCAAGAAACTGTCATTTTTTTAAATTACAATCAGTATGATTATCTTAGCGCTTTATTATTGCACAGCGTCCTAATGCAACCATCTGCCTTTTAACCGGACAGTTATGAGGAAACCCAAGGAAAATCTGCACACATACTTTCTTATGTGTCGATCATCTACAACGTATTAGAACTGACGCCCTAAGAACACTGGTAGCATAAAACCCAACTGTACCACTGCTGCTCATATACTCAGAAAATTCTGTATACTACTGCACAAACACTTACATTTCTATATTCTTTGTTGCTCTATAAACAATAGCCAGAAAATGGAATGAGGATGGATATCCTTCACTTGATGATTGTGTATAGTGGGTTTCTATTCAGCTCTTAAAAAAATTTGTGAATTTTTCAGGAAAATGGGTGCACCTGGAAAAATTTCAATGAGTGATGTAAACCTAACCTGGAAAGACAAACAGCACATGCTCTTATTCTCCCTCAGATAAGGACCTCATTTGACACTTTAGTTTTATGTATTTGACTCAGAGTATTCATTGACTCCAGGAATCAAGTAAAGGACCAATGGATGGAGATTTGCTTTAAAGGAATAGTACAGTAGAATATAGGTAAAATGAAAACAGAGATATTGGAGTGAAATCTTTAAAGACAGAGAGGTATGTAGGGACTGGAAGAAATGAGTGTGCAGAAAGAAAGTTAATGGAAATTAAGAAAGTGCAAAAAAGACATATAGAAACTTACTATCATGTGACCCAATTAAAAATATAGAAGATGATTTGAAGGGAGATACCCTGAATGGCTAGATAATTCAGTCTTAGGAACAATGAGTCACTAAATAAAACTAGCATCAGGTATGGAATTACTCCAAGGGAGTTTTTGGACAGAGAAGTCCCAGAATGTCCCCAAACCATGCTGACTTGATTACCTACCACAAATAGATGGTAAGCTCTTATTGCTGAGATTGGCACCTAGCTTAGCTACATGTAATAGAGAAATCAAGATATTAATGAGGTGTTTATGCCTCCCTGATGGATTGCCTTCACAGTTCTGGAAGATGTTGCATGGGATTCTTCGGGGGGAAAGACATCAACAGTCTTTTTTTTTTAATTAATTAAGAATTAATTTTATATTCATTATAGTTTATTCACTTTGTATCCCAGATGTAGCCCCCTCCCTCATTCCCTCCCAATCCCACCCTCCCTCATCTCCTCCCAAGCCCCACTCCAAGTCCACTGATAGGGGAGGTCCTCCTCCCCTTCCATCTGTCCCTAGCTTATCAGGTCTCCTCAGGACTGGCTGCATTGTCCTCCTCTGTGGCCTGGCAAGGTTTTTTCCTTCTCTGGGGGATGTGGTCAAAGAGCCAGCAATTGAGTTCAAAAGAAAGAACTTCATACCTATCTCTCTTATGGACATCAACAGTCCTAATCAGCTGTGAACATTGTGTTGATAAACAGGGGCCATTGTTTCTGTTGTGTACCCACAAGTGAGACCTCCAGGCTACAGTCAATATTTCCAAACCCAGGATCACAGAGGTGGTCTTAGCTTAACTCAATGAATTTTAAAGGAAAACATGAATATGGGAAAGCAATTTGTGGAAAAAAAATAGGGGGTTGATGGTGGCAGTAGGGAGTATGATCAGAACATTAGTTATATATGTTAAATTGCCCAAAAAAATTAGCTAACAAAGCTTAGAAAAAAAAATACATCTCAGAAATCCTTTACCTATTTATTCTAATTTTATTCCTGGTGCTTGATAAAATAATCTGACAGAAGAACAGTCCTGGGAAAAGAGAGATTTATGTCTGCAGAATTTCAGATTTCAAGTTCCACAATGTGAGGCAGGCCTGGCAGTTTCTCAGGGTAGCTAGTTACGTTATAGCCAAGAGCAAAGACAGTAAGCTCACAAAAATCTCTGTTTTCTTTACAGCCCAAGACCTTCAGCCAGGGAATTTTTAAAACTGAGAGTGGGTTGAGTCTGTTCACATAGGTTAAGGTGTTCAAGTAAATCCCCGCAGACATGCCCACAAACCAACTTGATATACACAGTCTTTGAGACTTCCTTACAATATTTTTCTATATGTTGTCATGTTGATATTTAAAATTACTCATTAAATTTTCTAGAGGAAAAAAAAATGTTAAAACTGTTGAACAACTTTACAGAAAGAAAAGTTACCTACCATGATGACATTACTGTTAATATAGCCAAAGTAAAATGGAAAATAACCATATTTTAAAAGATGGGAAATCATTTCATTTAAGAAAAACGGTAAAAATTTTGCTCTGCAGAGGTGAAGCAGAAGGTTAATATAGAAATGGTTTAGTTTTTTCTGAGAATTTTCTCAGTAGCATTAGACATTAATTGTTATTGATGCATATTTGCTCTCTCCCTCTGTGTGTTTGTGTGTGTTGCAGTATGACACAAACTTATTGGAGCAAACAGTTCTAATATAAATGATAAGCTTATATCTTTCAGGCCATTTAATTTCTATTTATTATTGTATCAATAAACTTATTTTTAAATTATTATATATATATATATTTCCACAAAATATATATGAAGAAAATAACATGCTTACTGTTGCTGGATCTTCATCTATTTAATATGTAGTATTTAAATTTCAAATAAAAAGAAATGTACAAAATTGAACCTCAACCCAAAACTTTATTTTGTTGTAATTATTCAGACATTTTTAATATGCTTTTAATTAAAATAGAATTCTATCACTTTTATCCATCTACTTCATTCATTCAAGTACCTCACAGATACTCTCTCAAACATTCAAGTTCATAGCCCTATCTTCTTTTTTTTTAATTATTATTAGGAAGAATAGAGAGAATGGGAGTTGAGGCAAGACCAAACAATCTCTTGTTTCGAGACCTATGCCTGGGATGAGACTGTAACTTAAACACGGGAAATAAAAAAATAAAAAATTATAAAATCATTACAAAATAGTCTTCTGCCTTTTTTTCCTTCTCTTTTGGCATGCTCTATTTAAATGTATAATTTGATTTCCATATGCATCTTACCCCCCCCCCCATGTATAGCACACTTCTCAAAGTGAGGAACACATGAGGAAATTTTTAAAGAAGTGCAGGAATGTTTTTTTTTATTTATTTTTATTAATTACAGTTTATTCACTTTGTAGCCCCCCATAAGGCCCTCCTACCTCCCCTCCCAGTCCCATCTTCCCTCCCCCTTCTTCATGCATGCACCTCCCCAAGTCCACTGATAGGGGAGGTCTTCCTCTCCTTCTTTCTGATCTTAGTCTATCAGATCCCATCAGGAATGGCTGCATTGTCATCTTTGTGGCCTGGTAAGGCTGCTCCCCCCTCAAGGGGAGGTGATCAAAGAACAGGCCAATCAGATTATGTCAGAGGCAGTCCCTCTTCCCATTACTATGTAACCCACTTGTACACTAAGCTACCATGGACTACATCTGTGCAGGGGTTCTAGGTTATCTCAATACCTGGTACCACAGAGGGTCTCTGAAAGGCTCTACTCTGCAGACTATCAAAGCAGACGCCAAGACTTATGGCCAACTGTTGGGCAGAGTGCATGGAATCTTATGTAAGAAGTGGGAAATAGTAAGATCTGGAGAAGACAAGAACCCCACAAGGAGAGCAACAGAACCAGAAACTATGAACACAGGGGTCTTCCCAGAGACTCATACTACAGGACTGTTTTTTTTAATAGGAAGTAATGCCTGGGTTTCTAGATCCAATTAGTAACCTCCATTAAATGTGTGTGTGCTTGTAGTCAGGAGAGACGCTACCCTCCCATGCAGAGCAGGTATCGTCTCATCCATGTGCTTTCACACTATGGTAACAAAACTTTCTCAATGCCAATGAACAAGTTCACAATCCCAGTGACTATGAATCTTCCTCATCACACTGTTACAAGCTTACGGTAGATGCCTCTGCTATCTTGCTGTGATAGTAATGCTGTCGTTAGAGATAAAAATCCTCTCATTGTGTTTCTGAAGTTTTGAATGTCCCCAGACTGATGAGTGAATGACAAGAGTGAAGATTACTTTTAATTTTAAACTCTCTTCCGACTAAGAATCTTGTCAACATCTGATTCCTGAATGGCATTCCTTTTGCCAGTCATAATTCTGTCTGCCCTCCCTGTTCCCCATGTGTGTCTCCAAACTTAAGTATGGAGTTTTAAGAAAGTTAGAGACCAGCAACTACATTTTTTATTTTTTTTCTTCCAATGCTCATGTTCTTAAGTATCCCATTAGAAATATTAAACGGGGAAAAAAAAAGAGAGAAATACAAGAGTAGTGACTCTTGCTAGTTCCACAGTCATGATAAATCTATATACCCCTGGCATTTTTGAAGCAGTGGTAACTACAGAACAGAATTCTTTCTGGAGTCAATATCCAGTGCTCCAACACTCTCTCTGGTAGTCCTGGCACTGTCATGAATTCACCTTTCTCAGCTATGGCAGTAGCTCTAGAAAATCCCATGATTATGAGTGTTTGTGACTCCCATTTGACTTCTTTCCACTATTATGAGTGATTGTTTGTTCATGCTGTCAAATCTGCAAATGCTTTACAGGAGTTTTCACACCTACACAATCAATTTTTTTCAAATCCCTATAATTGGAACTTGCCTGACAGGGAGCCAAGTTTACTAGAAATAATGAGTCAGAGGTAACCAGTTTCAGTCAGAGACAAATTCTGTCCCAAAAACATATTTTGTCCATTCATCACAAAAATTTACTACTGAAATTAGCTCTATCTAACATCTGTATCTTAGTCTCAGTATTGAAATAAAGCTTAGTAACTAGCTTAATTAAACTGTCAGAATTTTACATGCCTGTTTTCTTTGAGTTTAGGAAGGAGTTAAAAATGGTCACACTTTATTTCTGAAAAAGCAATGTAAAATTTTAATAAAAATTATACTTTTAAACTTTAGAACTAAAAAAAAAAAGGTTGCAAACAAGAAAAAAAAATTACATCTGGTAATTAACCACACCCAAAGTTTATACCACTCAATCAATTTCTTTACAGTAACAATAGCCATTTGGAATGAAATATATTGAGTTTCACCTTATATTTTATACTTTTACTATCAAATGCATGGCTATGTACTTATCTACCACAAAAAAGAAATAAACATTGGAAGTAAAATATTTAGTATTTTTTTAAATTAAAGAGAAAATGAACATTTGATTAACTGCAGTGGTTATTTGAATACTAAGAACTTTTATTGTCTTATTTATGTGTTTAAAATTTTGCAGATCTTATCATAAGGCCTGTGTCTGCCTCTATCAGTGGGCTTCATGTCCACATGCCTATTTTTTAATCCAAATATAACGTTTTCTTCAACTACTTATTTGCTAATTTATTAATTGCTTAGCTAGGAAACTGTAGTTTCTTAGGTTTAATGCTAAACTTGGAACTTTTTTGAGTAAGTTCTTCTTAGTTATTTTTGGGGAAATGGGTCTCCTATATCTCAGCTTCTAACCTCTGAAACCTTTCTTGCAACATATAAACACATTACAACCTATCCCAGGTAAATAATGATGGTTCAAAACATTACCCTTGGTGTGTGTGTGGGGGCAGCCATTGAGGCCACAGAGGAGGAGATTGCAGCCAATCCTGAGGAACCTGATAATTTACAGTCAAATGGAAGTGGAGGAGGACCTCCCCCTCAGTGGACTTGGAGAGGAGCATGGGAGGAGATAAGGGATTGGGATTGGGAGGGAATGAGGGAGTGGGCTACAGCTGGGATACAAAGTTAATAAACTGTAACTTATATTAAAAAATAAAAATAAATAAATAAATCATGATGTAAATAAAAAACATTATCCTTAGTTTTTTCATCACTTCCTTTTAATATGTTGTTCCCATTGAGCTGACCGAATTTGTGTACCATTTATGTTTGTCTCTTAGCTGGTTGTGCACTTGCACTTTTTTAATAGTGCTTTTTATTTCAGTTTTTCATACAAGCAAAAATCATGCTCAATGTAGAGTACAAAACAAGCTTCTTATACACATCATAAATGATTCATCAAGAAAATAGGACAAGATTTGAAATGAGAGTGGGGAATGGTGTACGCAGGTGTTTGCAGGGAGGAAGGAGAGGGAGAAATGTAATTATAACTAATTATATATTATACTTATAAATAAAACTATAATCTTAAAATATAAAACAGACCCTGCAGAGTATCAAAGCAGATGCTGAGTCTCATAGCCAAACTTTAGGCAGAGTTCAGGGAATATTATGAAAGTAGGGGGAGACAGAGAGACCTAGAGGAGACAGGAGCTCTACAAGAAGAGCAAAAGAACCAAAAAATCTGGACATAGGAGTGTTTTCTGAGATTAAAACTCCAACCACGGACCATTCATGGAGATAACCTAGAACCCTTGCACAGACATAATGCACAGCAGCTCAGTGCCCAATTGGCACTGAGTAATGGGAACAGTAATGGGAAGAGGGACTACCTCTGACATAATCTGATTGGCCTGCTCTTTGATCACCTTCCCCTGATGGAGGAGCAGCCTTACCAGGAAACAGAGGAAGACAATGCAGCCAGTCCTGATGAGACCAGATACTAGGATCAAATGGAAGAGGAGGAAGACCTTCCCTATCAGTGGACTGGGGGAGGGGAATGAGTGGAGAAGAGGGAAGGAGTTATAGATGGGATACAAAGGGAATAAACTATAATTAATAAAAATAAAAATAAAACATTATAATTAAATATATATATAATAAAGTAGTTGAAAGGAGGGGGCTTGGAATGAAGGGGACTGTAGCAAGGAAAGGGAAGGGATAATATAAGTATACTTAATAAAAATAAAAATCTAGTAAAAAGAATGAAAAGTATATTACAAAAAGCAAACATCTATATTGGATATTGTATTGTTCCATTTCATCCACCTCTGAAGTTCTCACTATCATTTCTTATAAAGAAGCTATTCCTGGTTTTACATTTCTCTTTTATAACTTTCTGACAACAGCTTATATCATGAATACTCAGGGATTTAATTTTATCTAAGTTGAAAATTTTCATACTATATATCCAGCTGAGACACTTGTATGTCATATCTCATTAATCAGTTTCATAGTGATTGATTTCCCAATTTGTCTTGGGACAATTTAAATTTTACATATACAAAATTTAATTTATCATCATCCCTTTAAGACTTGTATACCTCCTTTCTTGTAGACAAAAGTCATCTGGTTGTCCTGATCTGAGAAACAAAAGTATTACTTTTACTTTTTATCCTTTATTATCTTTATCATTTACTCATAGGGAGACCAAATAGACAACATTGTTAGTATGTCAGTATTTCCCAGATTGATCTATAGTTTTAGCAAAACCCTAGTTAAAAAAAACAAAAAAACAAAAAACAAAAAACAAAACAAAACAAAACAAAAAAAAAACAAACGTTCTAACAAACTGACATGTGTACGATGACAAGCATGGATTAGGTTTGCATAGAAATGTGAAAATTCCAAAATAAACCCAAAACTAAAGGAAAAGAACAAAATTAGAGAATACAGAATATCCACATTTCAAGGCTTGATACAAAGTTGTGTTAAACAGAGAAGTATAGCATTGGCAAAATTATAGATAACTGAATAAAACAAAAAGCTTATATGTGGAGCCATACAAACACAGCCAAGAAATTCTTGACAATGTAGCAAAGGTTAATTCAATGCAGAAGGGACAGCCTTTTCCAAATATAGTGCGTCGACAGTTGGATGTTCACATGAACAAATGGATTAGCCTCTGACCTAATCCCTTTCAAAAGATTAGTACAAACTAAATCATGTCCTAAACCGAAAATGTTAAACCAAAAAAAAAAAAAAAAAAACAAAAACAAAACAAAAAAAACAGCATGAGATAAAATAAAAGCAATGTTCATTTTGGCAATAAGATTTTAAATTTGTGTGATAAATGTATATACACTTTAATTTAGTGTGTAGTAATTGTAACTATATTTTTGGTGGCATTAAGTACATCCACATTCTTGTGATAGCAAAAAAATTGTAGAAACAATACTAGGAGCCACCTTCATGAAATAAAAAGATCATGATGTAACATATTATATAAATTATAAACCTCAACACCAAAAGAATACTATTCAAAAGATGCAAATACAAGCTACAAACTGGGAAAAAAACCTGCAACACATACTTTCGATGAAAATATGTTTAGGTTATTCTTAAAAAGTCAAGATGAAAGCTGGGCTAATAAAGGTAGATAAAATATTTTAAAAGTCATCTATATTATATTTTATGCAAAATAAGCAGGAATGATATGTTCAGCTTCATATGTTGTTGGAAAATTTTCAAACTAAAACAAGAAAATGATACTACCATAAACCAATTAGAATGGCTGGAACCATGAACACGGACACAAGCAGATACAAGTGATGGCGGGGACAGCTGTAACTTTCAGTTATTGTTGTTAGGAATGTAAAGTTAGTACCAACTCCTTGCAAGACAATGTGCAAGTTTCTCACTGAGCTAAATTTACCCTTACCAAATGATCAAGCAATCATGTTACTTACTTGTCCTAATGAATTAAAAATATTTAAGAACTGTGGCATAAATCTTCATGCTAGTATTTACTAGATTTGCTCAGGATTGACAAAACCTAAAATTATTCAAGAAGTCATTCAATAACTAACTAGGGAGTGTGTGTGTGTGTTGTGTGTGTGTGTTGTGTGTGTGTATTGTGTATGTGTGTTGTGTGTGTGTGTTGTGTGTGGTGTTTTTGTCCAGACAATACACTATTATTCAAAAGCTGAAAGAAATAAACTTGCAAGCCATGAGAACCCATGGAGTAACCCATGAGTAACCATGGAGTAACAATAGATATAACCAAATAAATAAGGCAAGATGAAAATCTGTAGACCATATTGCTCCAAATACATGGTATTCTAACAAAGCCATGTGCAAGTGAAAGAACAGGCATTGCCTGCAATTATTTTGGAGGGCGAATGAGAGGGCATAGCAAGAAACGAAGCGATAAGCCATTGTGAATATTTAAGACAAGGGGATTGTTCTTCATGGTATGTCACACTTACATATTACATTGTATGTTCCTGTTGTTCAACGTCCCTTAAAGATGGCTGGTCTGGAGAACTACTGGCAGTAGTAAAAGATGTCTCAAGTTTGAGTCATCAGTTGTAGCAAAGGCACCAAAGGGGCAAGGAGGAGATGAGGGAGGGAGGGTCGGATTGGGAGGGAATGAAGGAGGAGACTTTAGCTGGGATACAAAGTAAATAACCTGTGATTAATATAAAAAATAAAAATTAATAAAAAAGAGGTCTTCTATCGTGAAAACCAGGTAATGGCTTGTTGGTTAATGGTTGAAGTATATAGAACATTCTGGACTTGCAGTGTACTGTTTTCTAAATCTTTACTTATGAACTGTCACAAACTATCACAATCTACATGATGCCTCACCTATGCAGTTGATAGAGCTATGAAATTTCAGTTAGCTTACATTTAGTCCATTTGTTTCATATTCATACTCCACATGCTTTTCAAAGTGTTGTTACCAAACTGTAAAATTCATGATTGCGCTTTCCTGTTTGAAATGTTTCAGGAGTTTCCCTCAGCTCTTTAACACACTTATTTTAACATGAAATGGGTTTCACTGATCTTCTGCCTGCCTGGTCTTTTTGAGGATGGACTATGCAATTTTCCTGGCCTCAGGAACCACTAATCCACCTTCTCCATAGTCTCCAGCTGGAGCTCAATTTACCATTTACATTGTTAGAAAGCATTAATTTAGCCTCTTTCATCTCCTCAGCTTATTTTTCATTTTATTCTGAAACCATTGCTGTCCTTATCTGTTTATGGCAACAAACTGGTGGGCTCCCCAAGCACAGATGTTCTATATTTTCCAGTCATTTATCCCCAGTTGCATATCGACATTTTATATCTATGAATTTGTACAAAATGTCATATAATGAAATTTAATATACAAATTAGTTAATGGTATCCTATGTGAGACGCTAGACAATATTAAGAGTTTTAGGAGTAAAATAGAAACACACTTTTCCATCTCTTAGATGAAAAAGTAAACCAATTGAACTAAAAGCTAATAAACGAGAAATTAAAATGAGCTAATGACTTTTGAAAGAGAGAGTTAAGTGATTAAAGATGTACTTCAGAAAAGATTAATTAGGCACTTGCACAAAAGAGAATTGAAAAAGTTGATAGTGAAAACTAATTCCCAGACCCTAGCAGCAACAAAACCTGTGGAATAAGTATGTGTGGCCTCTTCCCACGTTCCCACTCCTACCTCAATAACAAAGAGGCAAGGGGACATATCAGAAGCATCATGAATTTATTTGAAATAAGTGCATTAAATAAAAGCATATTGTTGAATCATCTTCTGGGTTTCAAGTATTTTCCAATAATTATACATAACACATGATTTATTCTAGCTGTATTAGTAGATTAAAATATTTCTCTCATTTATTGATTCTCTCTTCCTGATTATGCCCAAACATGATTTACTTCATGCTTATGAATATAATTATTAGTTGGACACTTTCTCCAATACAAATGACACAGTTCTCTTTGTATGAAAGTTTTTATTTATTAAATATGTCTGCAATTAAATCTATAGGAATTCTCTTTTCCTTACAAGATTTCTAAGCAATAGATCTCCTGTCTTTAGCCTTATATTTGCATAGGTTAACCGTTTTAACTCTTGCCCTTTTACCAGCCATTTTTGTATGCAGCATTTCTTGCTCTTCTATTTTTTTATTTTATTTTTTTTAGCTTCTCTCTGATTTATTTCTTAGTTAACCTCTTGCAATTTGTCTTCGGCAGGTTCTGCCACAGAAACGTTTCTCTAAAAGGTTATCATTGACCTGGATCTTGCCATATCCACAAGAATTTGTCTCCTTTGCATTGTGCAGCATGAGATCGACCACTAAGACTGTCAGAGGAGCTGTAGAGCTCAGTGACTGTACTGCCCGAAGACCAGAATTCCGATCCCAGCATCCATGTTCAAGATCGGGGTGTGTATCCAGACCTGACTGAAAACTCAGTGTTGTGGGAAGTGTAGACAGTGGATTCAGTGGGGCTTTGTAGTAATTAGTCTATCTCCATGCTTAGTGAGAGTTCTGTATTTGGAGGTCAAAGAAGAGATTAAAAAAAAAAAAAAAAAAAAAAAAAGAGCCACATAATGGCCTCTTCTGGCCATGATGCTTGTAGAAGTCTGTGTATCTTATACAGACAGACAATGGAATAGTACTCAGCTGTTAAAAACAAGGAAATCATAAAATTTCCAAGCAAATGGTGGGAACTAGAAAAGATCATCCTGAGTGAGGTAACCCAGAAGCAGAAAGGCACACATGGTATATACACACGTATAAGCGGATATCAGCCATATAATATAAGATACACATACTAATATCTATAATACTAAACAACAAGGAGGACTCTAGATAAGATGCTTATTCCTCATTCAGAAGGGCAAACAGGACAGACATCAGAAGTAGGAGAAGACAAGGAACAGGACAGGAGCCTTCCACAAAGGACTTCTGAGATACTCTACCCACAAGGGTATCAAAGATTCTGAGACTCACAGCCAAACTGTATGTTTCCTGAATCCTTATGTAAAAAGAGGGAGATGGAAAGACCTCAAGAGAACAGGAGCTCCATAAGGAAAACTACAGAGCCAATATACCTGGGCCCAGGGGACCCCGTTGAGACTGATTCTTCAACTAAAGTCCATGCATGGAGAGGACCTGGACCCCCTGTTCCAAAGAAGCCCATTTGATGCTCCATTTCCAAGTAGGTTCCCTGTTAAGGAGCATAAGGGCTGTCTTTGACATGAACTTAGTGGCTGGCTCTTTGATCACCTTCCCCTGGTGGAGGGGGCCAGCCTTCCTAGGCCACAGAGGAAGATGATGCAGCCAGCCTTGATGAGACCTGATAAGCTAGGGTCAGATAGAAGCGGAGAAGATCCTCCCCTATTAGAGGACTAGGGAAAGGGCATAGGGGATGAATAGGGATGAGGGGTGGTACTGGGAGGTGACAAGGGAGGAGGCTGCAGCGGGGATACAAAGTGAATAAATTGTAATAAAGAAATACATAAAAAAATTAAATTTAAAAAACTACCAGGCTAATTTTCCTCTTGAATATAGTTTTCAAGAACCCATCCGTTTTTCTTTCTTTTGATTTCTCTCAATACTGTTGTTTGAACAGCTTTAACTCCATCTCCAGAAGGCTGTTTTTCTGAGCTCCGGTAGGGTGTTTCCAACTCCTGCGGAACATTCTATGGGTCACACTAGCTTAGACTGATGCAACTCTCAAATCAACGGAATTAACTTATTTCCTCAGAACTCCCTTTGTTCTTCTCAGCATACTAAAAGTTATAATGTATTTCTCGCTTAAGAAACATGATATGCCTACTGGTGTAACAGTGCACGAACACTATGGCTGATTTAAGCTAAAGTCTGCTTGTTTAGACGGAAGCCGTTTCCGGCACTGTTTGCTGAACCAAAATGTGGGGCTTGATAGTCCATAGGCTCTAGGGGAAAATCTAACACTGTTGTTCTGCTAAGTGGACATCGCATTAAAATGATTCCTAAAGACCTATTGCTTTATCCGTAGACCAGTGCCTCACATACTGATCATTAGAAAAGCTTACACTGATTGGCCTGCTCTTTGATCACCTCCCCCTGGGGATGTGGGGAGCAGCCTTACCAGGCCACAGAAGAATACAATGCAGCCACTTCTGATGAGACCTGATAGACTAGGATCAGAGGGAAAGGGGAGGAGGACCTCCCCTATCAGTGGATTGGGAGAGGGACACAGGTGGGGAAGAGGGATGGTGGGATTGGGAGGGGAGGAGTGAGGGAGGTAGAGGGGGGATACAAAGTGAATAAACTGTAATTAATAAAAATAATTAAATAATTAAAAAAAGAAAAGCTTCCTTATTCAGTAGATGGGAATTAATCTCATAACCCTAGACTGGCAATGTGCAGAAGGAGAGTAAGAGACTATGTAGTTCTTAATCCTAAATGGAATACAGGTGTCAAAACCTCTGCCATTCAAAGGCTCAGGAATCTTCACGGAAGTGGGGATGGAAAGAGTTTAAGAGCCAGAGGCGGTGGATAACATAAAGGATGCAACAAGGATGTATCTTTAGGATGGAACAAGGATGCATCTTTAGGATGCAACAAGACAGTAATGCATAGGAATTTTACAACTCTGAAAGCCTGACTGTGGCCAGCACAGGCTCAAAACAGACAAAATCTCTACGTGGAAAGAGGTGGCATAAACAAAATCCCAACCCTCCTTGAGGAACTATTAGTTGGAAAACCTAGAATCCGTGTTCTTTAATGATGCAACCTCTGCAAAACCAACCAAACTGTAGGGCAGGGTTAATTCTCAAATAGTAAAGTGTACTTTACTTTAAAAAAAAGATAACCATATCATTCTAAAATATTAAATCTGCCAATTATTAAAAAATTCAATTTTGGTATATATCTGCTTGACAGAAGCCATGTGAATGGCTCAGAGCTAAACACACTGAGCTGTTGTGTATCTGAATGTAGGTTATTGATTTTTGTTATAGCGAGGGCAGGGAAATGAGGTGAATTTGAACCCATTTGTGTGAATTAAAAGTGCTACATGAAGGATGTCAACCTGAAGTTATTTTACTTTTTATATTCCATTAATGGAGTTTAGATAGAAGGAAAATGATGAAAATATTTCAAGTGACTTCATCTGATTCATTTGAGGTCTTTATGTTGTAACTGGGAAAACACTTATTTATATGTATGTATGTGTGCTTATATGTAAGTGTGAAATAAAATCTTTAAACTCCTTTGCTAATATGATTCTTACTGTTATTTTTCTCAAGGGAAAAAGCTTGTTAGTAAAAAATGTATTTGAAACATTGATTATTAAATTTGAGGTTCTGTGAATGAACACTGTTATATTCTTCCGGCAATGCAGCCTTCAGAATTTTCATTTTCTTTCTTATCTATCTATCTATCTATCTATCTATCTATCTATCTATCTATCTATTTATTTTTTGAGACAGTGTTTTCCTGTGTAGTCTTGGCTGTCCTGGGCTCGCTTTGTAGAATAGGAATAGGCTGGCCTCGAACTCATAGAGATCCATTTGCTTCTGCCTCCCTGAATACTGAGATTAAAGGCATGTGCCCAGCACATTTTCTTTTTTTTTTTTTCTTTTTTTTTTTTTTTTTGATCCATATGACTACAGACCTAAAGATTGATGGCCCTTCCAGTCTATGATGCATAAAGGTTTTTTCCTTCAACCACTGAGGATAAGTCATCCCTGAACATAATTAAAAGCCTGGGTCTTTCTGTCTTCCATGTCTGAGCTAAGCTATCTTTGCTGAGGCTCTGAGACGGATGCTTACCTTTGTTACTGGTCAAATAGTTCCCGCATAAGAATTTGCCTCTAAATGTCTTAGTTTAAAACCACAGCCTCATTTCTACCTGGGTATTTCCCCCACATAGAGATATTTAAAGCCCCAAGTTAGGAATATGTCTTTTGAATGTTTAATCACTATGCACATATAACTTAGTTACTCTTCTATTGTTATAATAAAACGCCATGAATAACTGATAGAAGAGAGATATTGGTCTACGGTTCATCAGGGATAAGGATTATTTATGTTAGGGAAGTGTGGAGCAAGCAGCAGACATGACTTGTGGAGCTGAAGCTCAGTGATAACATTTTGAACTGCAAGCCCTAAGCAGAGAGAGAAATGGAAATGGTGTATTAATTTTAAAACTTCAAAGCAAGCCCAAAGGAAACATACTTCCTCCATCAAGGTCATACCTCCTAAACCAACACAAATAGTAACAGCAACTGAGGACCAAGTATTCAGATACAAGAGCCCACTAAGGATATCCCTATTGAAATCACCTAATCTTACACTCGCTGGCCATGCAGGTTTCTGGCCCTAAGACAATGCAAAATAAATTTATTTCAACTTCACTAAGTCTCTCACTCATTAGTTTTTCACTCTTAGCATTGTTTCAAAAATTTCCACACAGGCTTAGCATTGTTTCAAAGTCTTTTCTTGAGAATGAAGTCTCTCTCTTAACGAATACTCTCTTTAAAACCAAAAACAAATTGCACACTTCCAGCATGTAATGATACAGAATATATATTACCATTACAAAAAGGAAGGATGGGGCCATAGAATGGAAATCCTGGACCAAAGCAAGACCTAATGCGACAGGTCTATTACCAAGTTTTATAGCTTTGTATTCTATGTCAAAGGGCTTAGATGGCTTTGCCCTTCCTGCTTTTCAGCCTGTAACTACTTTTCTCGCTTTCTGATTCCACCCTTTGTGTGCACCTCTTCTTAGCAAATATCTCACAGTTCTGACATCTCTACCATCTTTGAGTCTCTAGTGGAGTCCAGGGTTTGCTTCCATAGCTCCATAAAATGGCCTCGTAGGACCTCCAGGCAGGAACTCCCCTCACACACATTTCCTGGCCTGAGATGTTCTTTAAAACTAGGGAGGGATATTTGATGACCTTCTTATTCTCACTTATGATCCTCATGACTCCAGAGCCCATGAGTAGTATTGCCAAGTTCAGATGCCAGCTTTGGACAGACTCTGGTTCCCTTGACTCATACTGGCAGCAACTTCTGTTTGTTGTTCTTCATAAGAGCATAAATTTACACTGGCATTTTTTTTTTTCTAAGTTGGAAGCTGACTTGTGGTAGTCCTGTTTAAGGATGCTCTTCCCTTTATTCCAGTGCAGATCAGGCTTCTCTTTAATCTCATTATCACTTTTAACACAAGCCATGGCTGCAACATTAAGTTTCCTGGAATATTTTCTAGCAAACTGTATATTGTATATTCTTTTTTCCCAACTTGCTATTTTTCTAGCACTGAGTAAGAGTGATTCTGTGCAACCGAATCAATATTAGGCTGTCTCTAAATCACCTCTGCCAAATAAATTATGCAATTACTTTTCAGTTTATAGTCAATCAGGTTCTTAAAGCACAGTCAGAAGGCAGCCACATTTTTTTTCCTAAAATGTTGTCCAAATAGACTATAGCCTAGTAGCTAATTTTGTTCCCCTCTGAGCTTGGACTTCAGAATCCACATCTCTCTCAGAAATACTATCTTCTCAGACTACTATCTTCTACTAGTTTGGCACATTACATTCTTTTTTCAGCATACAACTGCTTTCCTAGTCCAAAGTTCCAAAGCCTCTTGAATTCTTTTGTTCCAGAAACACTCTTCTACTGGTACCAACTTTTGCTTAGTTATGTTTTTATGGCTGGGATAAAGTTCTGTGGCCAAGGCAATTTATAGAAGGGATCCTTGATTCTCACTTATGATTCTCGAGTGAAAAGGGTTCATTATGGCAGGGAAGCATGGCTGCAGGCAGCTGGCACGGCAGCTATTGCAAAAGCTGAGGACGCATATTATGAACCACAGCAGGAAGTAGAGAGAAAACTGAGAATGGCTCATGGCTTTTTAAAACCTCAAAGCCAGTCTCCAATGCATACTTCCTCTAACAAGGGCATGTCTGCTAAACCTACCAGATCAAGATCAACAAGTATTCAAAAACCAGAGCCTATGGGGGGCATTCTCAAACAAACTACTACAGCAGTCATTAATCACAGTATTTCTGATTTCATGACTGATATCCATGAGACTCTAAACTGAGAACTCTTGATTCTTGATAACATTTTCATTTCATGCCATGAGACCTTCACACAACTCCTAGAGGTAGATCTGTTTTCTAATGAATGCCAAGTACATAAGTCTGGATAAAAGGTTTCCAAATTTTTGAAACATGAATTTTCCTACTTTGGAAAATAAGTTCACTTGTGTCCCTTATCACTCACTACTTTGATGTTGTAATGATTTTTTTGTAAACTTGGAAAAATCAGATCATTACGATATGATACATCTGACTTGTAGCACATCTTAGCCTTATAATCTTCCTATTTTGTTGTTGCTGTTATTTTTGTTAGTCTATGACATACACTATTTTTAACCTTACAGTTCCATTGTGTATCTATTATGGTTTCCCATTTTTTTTGTTTGTTTGTTTTTGTTTTTGTTTTTTTTTTTTTTTGGTTTTTATAGAATTCCTGTGCGTGTAAGTGTGTCTCTGTTTCTTTATGTTTTGTTGCGGTTGTTGTTGTTTTCCTGCTCTTTCTTTGGTTCTTTCTCTTCTATTCCTTTGTTTGTTTTGGTTTACCTTATTATTTCTAATGTTTTTTTTTGTGTGTGTGTTCTAACCTGAGACAGAAATGATGTGGATTTGCCTGTGTGAGGGATTTTGAAGATAATGTTAGAGGAGTTGGAAAGAAGAAACATTAATCAGAATGGCTTGTGAAAAATAATCTATTTTCCACTAAAGAAAATTAGAAAAAAAAAAAAAAGTTGGTTTCAGCAAAGTCTCCACTTTGCTGAGGAACTTCCTACTGATTAAGGTATTATATATTATTCACACACACACACACACACACACACACACACACAATTTAACCTTCATTGTACTTAATAAGGTCAGTCAGCTTCAGGAAAGGTCAGTCTCCTCTTTGAATTCCATGTTTCTTTCCTCAATCAATCCTGATGTAATGTTTGGTGAAACCAATTTTTGGGTCTGAGCCTCCTAGCACCATTCTCTGATCGACTTTCCTCTCTCCCTTTACCTATCTCCTTCTCTCTTCCTAACACCAATCCCATCGAGAAGTTACTCATTCTAAACAGCCTCCAGTTACAGAGTTAAACTTCTGGGCTCTTCAGCCCTCAAGTGGTACAAACCCTGTTCTGTGCCTTTATTGATATAAGCAGAGTTCTGTGCTACAATTTTAATTTAATTTAATTTAATTTTTTTTTTCCAAAACAGGGTCTTACCCCTGTCGTCCAGGCACTCACTATGTAGACCAGGATGGCCTGGAATTCACAGTCCTCAACATGCATCTACACCCCTCTCCCCCTGAGCCAAGTGCTGGGATTAAAGATGTGCACCTCTACTCCTGGTTTTACTTTTTTGGGTTACAATTTTTCAATAAATTTTGATAAGTTCTTTTAAGTATAGACTATGATTGGATTTCTGTCACTTTTTTTTTGTACAGTTTTCTTTGATTGTTTTGCTTTCTATTTTTAAAAAATAAATTTCAAACTATATAATCATCGAACTACCAATTAATTATTAACTATTGGTGTATGAGGGAGAGGGTTCTTTGGCTCTTTGCTAGTAAATTATTTAATATTTGGCTTTACTTATTTATTTGCTGTCTATTAGCACTTCTATTGCTTCCTGTTGGATTACTTTCCACTGCCCTTCATTATTCTCTCTGCTTCCAGTTCCAGCTTAACTTACTGACCCAGAAGCTTGGTGTGGATAGCTTCCCACTACTCCTTTATGTATATTATAAACTTGCTTACTACTGAACTTGATTTGTGACCCAAGCACAGGAAAATTCAGACTCTGAGTAGAATCTGCCCACGAAGCGTCTCCGAAAGAGTGTTCATACTGATCACAAGCAAACAGACAGCCTCAAAAGTGCTTAGCAGACAAGTAGGGGAGATTGCAGCGGTAAATGAAGGTGGGATCTGCCTAGAGACGCAACCACACGTTTCCCATTAATGTTACTGAGGGATACAGCAATAACCGGCGCTCAGGATTTAGCCTGAAGCCGTCTGAGTGACTCCTTAGTAAGTGGGTCTTGCATCTGAAATGAGTTCCACAATATGCAGAGATTAAAGATCAGCAGTGCTAAAGCTGAAATCTATGAGGGAATAATTCAATATGGAAGGATGATCTACAAAGGTCTGTAGGTGACCAGTGCCAGTTTGTTGTTGTTTTGTTTTTTGGTTTTTTTTTTTTTTGTATAATTTCATTTTATTCACAACTAGTTCTCAAAAAGTGTTGTCAGTCAGCTACTAGAAATAAAAAGCAATGAATATGTATCAAATAAGGAACCATTATAATAAAAATCACTTTAGAGAAGAGTACAATAGAAAGCATATGTTCAAAAATATCAGTGGGATAAAAATAGAAGAGAACTATTTCCCACTTCTTACATAAAATTCCATTCACTCTGCCCGTCAGTTGGTCATCAGGCTCAGCATCTGCTTTGAAGTCTGCAAGGCAGAGGCTTTCAACAGAACAAGAAAATTGGAACACAGGGAACTTCCCAGAGACTCATACTCCAACTAAGGACTATCCATGGAGATAACCTAGAACCCTTGCAATGCAGCCACTTCTGATGAGAACTGATAGACTAAGATCAGAAAGAAGGAAAGGAAGACCTCCCCTATCAGTGGACTTGGGGAGGGGCATGCATGCAGAAAGGGAAGGAGGGTGTGGGACTGGGAGGGGAGGAGGGAGGGGCTTATGGGGGGTACAAAATGAATAAAGTGTAATTAATAAAAGTTAAGTAATATAAAAAAAATGGAAGAGAACAAGGTCTCTGAATTTTGCCCTTATATCTTTGTAATAGATTATCCTCAAGTGAATAACTGAGAAAATTACTAGTCCAAAGAACAAATTAGATATAGTGACTGTAAGTATGTGGCCTCTCATATCACATGATAAGAGCACAGCTAGGTTAATCTGAAGGCAAATGAGATTAACTCAAACCATCAATAAAGGAATGTTTTATGATAACGAGTAGCCTTACTTATCTTAGGATCAACTTTTCCACATCTTTGGATAATTATTACTTTTGTACTTATTACAAGTAGTTATTGTACTTGTACTTTTGTAGTTATTACGGAAG
Source organism: Psammomys obesus (assembly GCF_907164565.1). Taxonomy (NCBI): domain Eukaryota; kingdom Metazoa; phylum Chordata; class Mammalia; order Rodentia; family Muridae; genus Psammomys; species Psammomys obesus. Next base: position 26,713,109 of record NW_026592118.1, on the reverse strand, counting down.
TAATAATTATCTGGCTACCTTTTCTTTTAAATGATTCTTCTCTAACAAGTCTGAGATTATATACAACCTGAAACATCTTGTATCTGAATTATGAATTGGCTTCCTATCTGTAGCACCTGATCTGTCATACTTCTGATTTTCAGTGAGAACATGTTTTTCTGATGAAGCCAGAGGCACCATGAATTAGAATCAACAAATTAAAAGTTTTTCTGGTTGAAAATGTAAAACTCTCCTAATGGATGGGTGTGTATGCTGACACACGACTGTAACCCTAGCACTAAGGACACTAGCCAGGATTGTGAGTTACATATACAGCAGGTCAAGCTACATAGCAAGATGACTTCAAAAGCTTTTAAAAGCAAAAAACAAACAAACAAACAAACAAAATGAAATAGAGTTAATAGATAGAGTATGTGACCCGAAGAATTTCTAAATTTTCTGCAGTGTTACAGCTTTCAATAAGAATCACCTTTCTATAAAAACTAAATAGATAGATAGATAGATAGATAGATTAGATAGATAGATAGATAGATAGATAGATAGATAGATAGATAAAAATCAAGGTTTCGTCTTGTCAAACAATTTTATAGTACCACAGAGCATGCGCTGAGCTGAGAATTATTGTCTTCTGACTCTTTTTTTTTTTTTTTTTAAACTAGGAGCTCCACAAGGAGAGCAACAGATCCAAAAAATCTGGGCACAAGGGTCTTTTCTGTAACCGATACCCAACCGAGGACCATGGACCATGCATAGAGATAAACTAGAACCCCTGCACAGATGTAGCCCATAGCAGCTCGGTAACCAAGTGGGTTCCCAAGTAAGAAGAACAGGGGCTGTCTCTGACATGAACTCAGTGGCTGGCTCTTTGACCACCTTCCCCTAAGGAGGGAGCAGCCTTGCCAAGCCGCAGAGGAAGACAGTGCAGACAGTTCTGATAAGACCTGATAGGCTAGTGTCAAATGGAAAAGGAGGAGCACCTCTGCTATCAGTAGACTTGGAGTGTGGTATGGGAGGAGAAGAGGGAGAGAGGGTGGGATTGGGAGGGAATGATGGAGGGGGCTACACTTGGGATACAAAGTGAATAGGGAAAACAATAGAAGATGACAACACAGCCACTCCTGATGAGATCTGATAGACTAAGATCAGAAGGAAGGACAGGGGGACCTCTTCTATCAGTGGGTTTGGGGATGGGCATGCCTGAAGAAAGGGGATTAGGAGGGGAGGAGGGAGGAGTTTATGAGTAGATACAAAGTGAATAAAGTGTAATTAATAAAAGTTAAAAAAATGTTAAAAATTAAAGGGAAAAACAAAGTGAATAAAGTATAATTTATAAAAAAAATTAAAAAAAAATCTAGCTGGGGGTAGCTCACTTAACCTGTTGACCTTTTAACCAACAAAAACTAAAAGTTTGTGTTCAGTCAATGCTGAAGGATGTCTATCAACAGCTGATTTTCTCAGAGTTCAGAGTTCCAAAGAAACAATGGTTATTTTGTTCAGACACCTAAGGCCTGAGCTAATAGATGTTTCCATAACAGAACAACATGGATTAATGTGGATTTTGTCATATGTGGGGAAGCACAAGAATCCCAATAAATAGAAAAACGAGACTCATGGACAGCAGGAGTAAATAGAGAGTTCTCAGAAGAAGAAATACAAATGTCTGAACAATATTTTATTTAATGTACACCCTGTTTAGGCACCAGGGAAATACAAATGAAAGTACATTGAAATTTTGTATTATCCAAGTAAAGGTAGCTAAGATAAAAAACAAATGGCAACAAATATGGTCGTGAATGGAGACACAAGATAACTCTAATTCTCTGCTAGCGGGAGTGCAAACTGCTACAGTCACTGTGGAAACCAGTGTAGAGATTCCTTAAGGACATATTTATCATATTATCTGGGTATACCATTTCTAAGTATGTTTCCAAAGGCTTTACACTTTATATAGTTATGCTTGCCTATCCTTGTTCTTTGCTGCAATGTTGACAGCAGCCTGAGCATGGAAATAGCTTAGTAATAACCAATGATCACACAATTAAAAATAGATACATAAACACAACGGAATATAATTTATCTGGAGAAAAATGAGATTAAGGAATTCACAGGTATGTGGATAGAATTGTGGACCTTCTGTGTAAGATCTCAGATCGCCCCAAATAAACAAACACTTCACGCTCTTCCTCATATGCGGATGCTAGTTCTAAACGTTCAGATAAGTACACTTAAACTGAAGCAGTTGTAGAAGTCAGGGGTACTATCGGCCCAGAGGACAATTTCTAGTTTTTCTATTTGTGTGTGTGTGTGTGTATGTGTGTGTGTGTGTGTGTGTAAAAGATAGAAACCAAGTGGTACTAAGGAGGAATGGTAAATCATAGAGTAGGAAGTGTTTAAGTGTGGGGATTTAAGTGAGTGTATATATCCATCCATCCATATACATGTAATACATACAAGCAAACATACATACATACATACATACACACATACATATGTGAGTCTGTGTGTGGAGAGCTAGAGACAGAGAGACAGAGAAGAAGACAGAGAGTAAACAGAGAGGCGTAGAGACAGAAACAAAGACCTTAACTGCAGTTATCCTGTAATAAGGGCACATGTCATTCCCAGACAACACTAGACTATCAAAAGAAAGCTTACTTTTGGGTATGTAGATTGCCTTTTAGACCTGTTTATTCTTAGGGTCCTTCATCACAGACTTTTCTTTTTAAACTAGGAGGCAATTAGTACGTACCTCACAAACAGTCAATATGCAGAGAAGAAGAACCTGACTAGGACATCAGCATTACATCCTTCCTCCCAGGTCTCAAGGTCATTGCAGAATAGAAAGAACATAAATGCCAGAGGTGTTTCATGACCGCAGTGAGTCAGTGTTTTATGAACATGTCAGGGCAGTTGCATATATGAGTCCACAGTGTCTTTGACTGCAAACACAGATCAAGCTAGAAAAAAAATCCAAACATGAAAGACCGAGGAAGTCAAGAAGCCCTAGATCTAGTCGAGGATGATATGATGGTTACTGGGAAAGAGGAAAGACAGGAATTTGTATTTTTTCATTCAAAATGGCCTAAAGTCAATGATACTTCATTAGCAAAGCGTATACTTACAACATCCAGATTTTGATTTCTGGTGCAATTTGGTAACAAAATTAACAAATGCTGTTTGAAAATATTTAAGATATATTTCAGCCTCTTCCTTAGGGTCTTCCTTGTTGTTTAGCTTTTTTAGGACTATAGATTTTACTAGATTTATCTTATATTATTTGGCTAATATCCACTTATCAGTGAATTTATACCATGTGTGTCTTTCTGCTTCTGCGTTACATAACTCAAGTGATCTTTTCATTCAGAAGGGCAAAGATGATAGACATTGAAGTAGAAGAATGAAACAGGAAAGGAGCCTTCCACTAGGGGGTCCCAGAAAGACTCTACCCATCAGGGTACTGAAAGAGAAACTGAGACTCTTAGCCAAACTTTGGGCAAAGTGCAGGACACCTTATTGAAAAAGGGGGAGAAGATAGAAAGACGTGGAAGGGGCAGGAGCTCCACAAGGAGAATAATAGAGCGAAAACCTAGATTCAGGAGGACCTACAGAGACTGATACTCCAACCAAGAACCATGCATGGAGAGAACCTAGAACCTCTGCTCAGATGTAGCCCATGGCAGCTCAGTGTCCAAGTGGGTTTTTTAGTAAGGGGAACAGGGACTGTCTCTGACATGAACTCAGTGGCTGGCTCTTTGGTCACCTCCTCCTGAGGGGGGAGCAACCTTGCCGGGCCACAGAGGAAGACAATGCAGCCCTGATGATACCTGATAGGCTAGGTTCAGATAGAAGGGGAAGAGGTCCTCCTTCATCAGTGGACTACAGGAGGAACATAGGGAGAGAAAAGGGAGGATGGGTGGGACTGGGAGTAGATGGGGGGGTCTACAGCCTGGATACAAAGTGAATAAATTGTAATAAATACTAATTAATATATATATATGTGTATGATAAAATAAATTACCATGTAGTATAAGTAAAAACAAAGTGTTAAAATAGTAAGAGTAATTACAAAGATGAGGCTATGGAGCCAGGGGCCAAACTGAAAACTTCTCAATAGCTTAAGTTAGAGGTGCCTGAGAAAAGAAATTAATGAATATTGAAATGTAATCCAGAGCATAATTGAATATCCATGGGGGCATAACCTGTTCCTGATTTTATAATTCAAAGATTCCACACAATGTTAGATATATGTTTGTTGTTATGAGGCATGCAGATTGCCATATATTTCTAATGTTGCATGCATGGACTAAGACACATAAGATACGTTATTCATAAAAATGTAAGCATCTACATATACATTTCTACAATTAAATAATTGAATATATAATTGAGAAAATTTTCTTGTGCATAAAATAACATAGACATACCATCCCAGCAAGGAGATCTGCACATAACCACATGTTGAGGGAAAAAAACCAAATGCCTGAAACTCATCCTTACCTTCATTTGCTAAAACCCTTGGTGAAGAAGACCAGAGCAGGGAGAGGCATGAGAAGGTAAAAGTGTTTATAGATACTAAGAAAGTAAAGCACAGAAGTAAATGTCAACATGAAACCGTTACTCTCTGTGCTTTCCAACATCTATTATTTTTATAAAGACATTTAAATTAAAATAGAATTATATCACTTCCTCTATTTTAAAATCCCTTCATCCTCTCCCCGATATCCTCCCTCTAATCCCTTCCACCCTTTGCCTCAAACTGATGGCCTCTTTATTTTGTTTTTTATTGTCACATTGGAATGTAGTTACATATTCAGAAATTAATACATGAACCTATCTAAGTCTGTTTTTGTTCCTTGTGAGTATATATTTTCAGGGTGGATGACTTTGTATGGACCTAACAATAATGGGGTTCATCTGAAGGAGAAGCTAATTCTTTCTCTCTCGGCTGTCATCAGTTGCCTATAATTTTTGTTTAGTGGTGGGAACCAGTGAAATTTTTTATATTAGTATGATTATTAATATTGTTCTGGTCTAAGTTCATTATCTTATTTTGTTTGTTTATTGAGAGGCAAGGTTTCTTTTTTTCTTTTAAAATTTATTTGCTTTTTTAACAAATTGCAGTTTATTCACTTTGTATCCCAGCTGTAGCCCCCTCTCTTCACCCCTCACAATCTACCCTCCCTCCCTTATCTCCTTCCATGCCTCTACCCAAGTCCACTGATAGGGGAGGTCCTACTCCCTCTGACCCTAGCCTATCAGGTCTCATCAGAACTGGCTGCATTGTCTTCCTCTGTTTGAAACAAGGTTTCTTTCTTAGCCTTGTCTGTCCTAGTACTTCTTTTGTAGACCAGGCAGGCCTTGAATTTTTAGAGATCAACCTGCCTCTGCCTCCAAAGTTCTAAGAATAAGGGTGTGTACCACCACACTCTACTTCATACACCCATTTCCAAAAAAAAAAAAAAGACTTTTTCACAATAGACTTCCTCAATGTCCAGCTCCCACAATTTTCATGCTCTTTTTTCCACAATCTCCCCTGAGCCATAGATGCAGGTTCTGTGTTGTAGATGAAGCCACTGAGGTTAGGCTTTGAACAATCTGATCTCTGCCTCATGACCAGTTGTGGTTTTCTGCAATGGTCTCCATTTGCTGTAAAGAGAGGCTTCTTTGACAGGGGATGGTGCTACACTGATTAACCCTATAGGATAAGATTTAGAATGTAGTGAGACATTACATGGGTTTAACCAAACAGCAGTAATAGATCTTTTTCTAAGTTTCATTACTCCACTACCCCTGAGAGGCTGGCTAGTGTAATTAATATTCTTGGGTGGCAATTTGACTACATCTGGAGTTAATTAAAAGTGGCTGGATCTACCTGTAAGGGATTTTTTTCTCTCTCTCTCAATTAACTCATTTGAAATCAAAGATATCATCAACCATGACCAAGTAGGCTTCATCCCAGGCATGCAAGGGTAGATCAACATACGGAAATCCATCAATGTAACTCACCATACAAACAAAATGAAGGAGAAAAACCACATGATCATTTCCTTAGATGCCGAAAAAGCAATTGACAAAATCGAATACCCATTCATGTTTAAAGTCTTGGAGAGATCGGGGACAAAAAGCACATAGCTGAACATAGTAAAGGCAATATACAGCAAGCCTATAGCCAACATCAAACTACATGGAGAGAAACTTAATAATCGCACAAAAATTGCACTGAAATAAGGGAAAAGGCAAGGCTGTTCACTCTTTCCATATCTCTTCAACATAGTACTTGAAGTCCTAGCCAGAACAATAAGACAACTAAGAGAGATCAGGGGGATACAAATCGGAAAGCAAGAGGTCAAAGTTTCACTATTCACAGATGATATCATAGTGTACATGAGCAACCAGAGAACTCCCTCAGCTGGTAAACAACTTGAGTAAAGTGGCTGGATACAAAATCAACTCAAAAAAATCAGAAGCCCTCCTGTATACCAAAGACAAGAGGGCTGAGAAAGATATTAGGGAAACAACACACTTTACAATAGCCACTAATAGCATAAAGTACCTTGGTGTGTCTGTAACTAAGCAAGTGAAAGACTTGTTTAGAAAAAAAACAAAAAAACAAAAAACTTCGAATTTCTGAAGAAAGAAATTGAAGAAGATATCAGAAGATGGAAGATCTCTGATGCTCATGGATTGGTAGGATTAACACAGTGAAAAAGGCCACCCTGCCAAAAGTAATCTACAGATTTAATGCAATTGCCATCAAAATACCAACACAATTCTTTACAGACCTTGAAAGAAAAATTCTCAAATTTATATGGAGAAACAAACAAACAAACAAAAAAAAAACCCCTGAATTTCCAAAATGATCTTGTACAACAGATCATCTGGAGTATCTCCATCCCCGATCTCAAGCTGTAATACAGAGCAATACTAATAAAAATGGCATGGTATTGGCATAGAAGCAGAAAGGTGTATCAATGGAACAGAATAGAAGACCCAGAAATAAACCCAAATACCTATGAATACTTGATTTTCGACAAAGAAACCAAAACCATTCAATGGAAAAAAGACAGCATCTTCAACAAATGGTGCTGGTCTAACTGGATGTCTAGATGCAGAAAAATGAAAATAGATCCATATTTATCACCCTGCACAAAATTAAGGTCCAATTGGATCAAAGACCTCAACATAAAACCAGATACACTAAAGTGGTTAAAAGAAAAAGTGGGTAACAGCCTAGAACTGGTTCCCCCTGAACAGAACACAAACAGCACAAGCTCTAAGAGCAATAATAAATAAATGGGACCTCATGGAACTAAAAAGCTTCTGTAAAGCAAAAGACCATGTTGTCAGAACAAAACAACAGCCTAAAGACTGGGAAAGGATCTTCACCAACCCTATATCTGACAGAGGACTAATATCGAGTATATATAAATAACTCAAGAAGTTAAAAAGCAACAAATCAAGCAATCCAATTAAAAATGGGGTACGGAGTTAAACAGAGAATTCTCTGTAGAGGAATATAGAATGGCAGAGAAACACTTAAAGAAATGTCCAACATCCTTAGCCATTAGGGAGATGCAAATCAAAATGACCCTGAGATTTCACCTTATAGCCATCAAAATGGCTAAAATAAAAACTCAAGTGACAGCACATGCTGGAAAGGTTGTGGAGAAAGAGGACCCCTCCTCCATTGCTGGTGGGAATTTGAACTTGTACAACCACTTTGGAAATCAATCTGGTGCTTTTTCATACAATTAGGAATAGTGCTTCCTCAAGATCCAGCTATATCACTCCCAAGCATAGATCCAAGAGATGCTCAAGTACACAAGGACATTTTCTCAACCATGTTTGTAGCAGCTTTATTTGTAATAGCCAGGACCTGGAAACAACCCAGATGTCCCTAAATGGAGGAATGGATACAGAAATTGTGGTTCTTTTACACAATGGAATACTACTCAGCAATTAAAAACAAGGAAATCATGAAATTTGCATGCAAATGATGAGGTCTATAAAGGATCATTCTGAGTGATCTCAGTGATCCGAGAAGTAGAAAGACACACAAAATATATACTCACTTATACAGACCTATAAGATAGGATAAACATACTGAAATGTGTACACCTAAAGAAGATTAACAAGAAAGAGGACCCTGGGTAAGATAATCAACCCTCACTTAGAAAGACAAATGGGATGGACATTAAATTTAAGAAAAAAAAAAGTGACAGGACAGGAGCCTACCACTGAGGGCCTCTGAATGTCTCTACCTAGCAGTTTATCAAAGCAGATACTGAGACTCATACCCAAATCTTTGGCAGAGTACAGGGAATCATATTAAAGAAGAGGGAGTTAGTATGACCTGGAGAGGATAGGAGTTCCACAAGGACCAAATATATCTGGGCACAGGGGTCTTTTGTGAGACTATATCTCCAACCAAGGACCATGTGTGGATATAACCTAGAACCCCTGCTCGGATGTAGCCCATGGTAACTCAGTATCTAAGTGGGTATCCCAGTAAAGGGAACAGGAACTATTTCTGACTTGAGCTCAATGGCTGGCTCTTTGACTTCCCCTCCCCCACCCCATCAGATGTAGGAGCAGCCCTGTTAGGCCACAGAGGAGGACTTTGCAGCCAGGCCTGAAGATTCCTGATAAGCTAGGGTCAGGTGAAAGGGGAGGATGTCCTCCCCTATCAGTGGACTTGGAAAGGGGCGGGGAGGAGATGAGGGTGGGAGGGTGGAATTGGGAGGGAATGAGAGAGTGGGATAAAGCTGGGATACAAAATTAATAAACTGTAACTAATGTTAAAAAATAAAAATTTAATTTAAAAAACTCAAGTGATAAGGGGCTTATGGGGGGATACAAAATGAATAAAGTGTAATTAATAAAAAATAATAAAAAAAACCTCAAGTGACAACACATGCTGGAGATGATGTGGAGAAAGGGGAACCCTCCTCCACTGCTGGTGGGAATGTAAATTGTACAACCACTTTGGAAATCAATGTGGTGCTTTCTCAGACAATTAGGAATACTACTTCCTCAGATCCAGCTATACCACTCCTAGGCATATATCCAAAAGGTGCTCAAGTACACAACAAGGGAAGAACTACTTTTAATCAGGATCATTTTGAGGAGGGAGGAAACACAATTAATCCAGATCTTTTAAGATGCTAAGATCCAAAGTTAATTTTGGCCATATCTTCTCCTGGCAGCCTATATAAAGGACACGAAAGAAGAAAGCTTGTTTTCTTTTCTTGTTTGCTCTTTTTCTCAAAGGCAAGCCCATTCCTTCATGGGAATTAGAAGCTACTTTGTGGGGATTCTGGTGGATACTGAAGTCCAGCTGAGATATCCACCCTCATGGGCTGAACATCTATTGGATTCTTGGACCTTCCATTTTAGACAGCCATTGTTGGAGTAGCTAGACCATATGAATGAATATATGTATGTCTCTGTGTGTGTATATATATATATATATACATGCATATATATACATATATACATACATATATATACATATATATGTATATATATATAATAGTGTGTGTTTGTGTGTATGTGTGTGTGTGTGTAGATAATATTCTCTAAAGAAATAGAATTTGTTAACTATATATATTTAACTATAAACACACACACACACTCCAAAGAGCTCTGACTAACAGTTATGTTTCTATCACCAGGCATGATTTGCCTCCTGTTGAATGAGCCTTAAGTACATTAGACAATTAGACAGCTATTCCTTTCCACCAATATATGAGAGCTACTTCTTGCACATTTGTGGGTATCTTGTCATTTTTGTTAATGTTGTGGTTCATTGTTATTGCAGCTGGGTAGGACTATCAATTGCTTCCCTTCCTTTGCAACTTGGACAGAATTTTCTGGCAGTGTGAGAGGTGTATTATGGGAAGAAAGCTGTTAGGTTAAATCCAGCTCCAATTTTCTGAGTCTCGTGTCCCACACATAGTCATCTGCAGGTTTTTCTTTGAAATGATATGTTTTAACCCACAACTATCAATCTTATTCATAATCTTTTGATTTCAAGATAATTCTATGCTGTTACTAAACCTTAAGTATGACTGAGAACTATATTTTTAATGAAAAAAAACGTTAAAATGTCAAAGCTTGAACTAAGTCAACTTAGGAAACTGAGGCAAGTCTTGTCAGGGAATATTATAAAATGATAAACTTTTTTCATGTTGTAGTTCAAGTAACATCTGTTTCATGCATTTTTTTATGCTATTATTTGGCTAGCTCTCTTGTGTTTGAAAGGAAATTCTCTCTTTTTATAATGATGTGTGATTTACATATAATTTACATCTAAGCTGCTTAATTTGAAAGATTTTAATTACTTTTTTTCTAGCTAACATTATCCTGAGTTGATTAACATCCTTAAATGCAAGTATTTCCAGATTTGCTACCCAGTGCAACAGCCAATCTTTTGTGAAATGGAATGAAATCTTTTTATGAAATCCAGTGAAAAAATTATCATTAAATTATTCAGCTAAATATGAAGTGAATTTCAAAAAAAGAAATGAGAAAGAAGAATTACACAAAACAGTATGAAACTCAGCTCTTTCCCCAATTCAATGCATGTGCAAATTTTCACCACAGCCAGTATAAGTATGAATTGTCCAATTCTGACCATTCTTTGCTTTTAATTGATTGTGTAAAGCTTAAACTTTTTTTTTAATCTGGTCCTGTTTGTAATCTTCTATCTTTATTTTCTAATTGGGTTTAATGTTTTCCATACCATTCTCCCCAGTGTATCTGCATTTCTAGGCATAATGTCTGTGTTTAGCTTAACAAATTACAGAATCCTTAAATACCATAATGGTACAATAGAATTGAATGATACAGAAGGATGAAAGAAATATACACAATACTTCCAAATAAATACACAGCTGCATTATTGGCAGCTAGTATGTTCAAGCTACTTCAATTCTCAACCAGGGGACTCTTTTCTCAATTTAATAGATAATCAGTAATGTGAAATTTTCTATTATAAATCTTTTTGTTTTGATAATCATGAAATTTCATCAAAATTTTAAATGCAATTAAAAAACTCAAAATATACCTATAATATATTTTACTTTTGTTGCTATGACAAAATATGTGGGGGGAAAGCTCAAAAGAAGAAAAATGTATTTTGCCTTATTCTTTTAGAATGTATAATCAAAGGACACTTTCCCCATTGCTGTGGACTTGTGTAGAACATTATAGGTGGAAATAGGTGGTAGAGCAAAACTGTTTAAATCATTGATCCAGGAAACGGCAACAGAGAAAGACAGTCAGGGACAAGCTATACTCTTCACAGGTCTACCTGGGGCCTACATCTTTCAACCTGTTCCTACCTCCCAATAAACAGTGAGCTCTGCAGTCCTGAATACAGTAATTTATGGCTGAGTTGGGTCTCTCATAAGCCAATTATATTTCCTAACTCCATGAGGGGCAACCAAGCAATCCCTCAGCACCTGGCACTTGGGAGAGCACTGCAAATTCAACACACATATGTATACCGCATTTGTATTAAATGTGTTTCATCAATGACTTGTAAACCGCTTTCTTTTGTCTTAAATATTTTTACATTTGTTTAGAACACTAAAGTGAAACTTCTATATTTAGAAATCATGTTCCAAACCATTCTACTCTGATGTTTTAATCTCTTTATACATGCCTCCAGAACACTTAAAAAACTCTTGTCACATTTATTCAGGTTACAACCTTTAATGGCAACATAGGTTCTATTCCAAGAGTAATGCTTTAACTTGGTGTTGTTGCAATGACTGGAAGACATAAAATTTAGTGAGTGAAATTTTTAATTCTCTTCTTATTTGAATTTTAAAGTTTTAATATTGGATCACTCCCCAAAATACTGAAATGGAAGAGTTTTCAAGTCCTTACATGAGATGGCATGCTATTTGTATATGCACATATGCACAACTTTTAAATCACCTCTATAGTATAATGCGTAGTGCTATGTAAATAGTATGCAAACAGTTGTTATAGAGAATAGTGCATGATCAGCATAGGTAGAAATCTCTTCTGAATATTTTCAATGCATAGTTATATCCATGGCTATGAAATTTAGATGTGGAGGAAAACCCTGAATCAGGTTCGAATGTATCCATACATCTTCCACTAATTAATGTCGGTAAAACACAGCACAATGGCTCCCTGAATTTGGAAAATGCAGCAAATCCTTTGGGCATAAATGTTTCACAGTTTCACATAAATCTAATGTGTTCTAGGTCATGATATATGAAATACAAGATAGAGACTAGTCTAACTGCTTGTTAAAATCTGAGGAATACATTTTTAAATTTTAGTTTTTTAAAAATAATTAATATACCCAGTGTGCTAGAATAGTCTCAACTCTAACTGAATGCTGTCCAGGAAAAGATTATTTAGGATAAATTTAGAAAAATATCATCACATTGAATATCCCATAAAAGCAGAGTTATCACAAAATACATCTTAATTTTAAGTATACACTTATCTGTGCAGTAGCAAGTTGTGACTAGCTGAATAACATTGAGCTAAGAACCAATTGAATTTTATTTTAATTCCATGTTGATATTGTATCTATAATACATTTTGGTGTGTTGTTTGATGGTGTTACAACCTTTGTGATGAGTGACTGTTCGGAGACATTTGCATACAAGTTGATATGTTTCTTATGAAGTTAAATAAACCAAAATACTTGCTTTATAATACCACTAATATCTCCTTTAGCTAGAAGTATATTGGGGAATTTTAAAGACATTATGTGCTACCATAGACTCTATAGGCTAAAACATTATATACTGACAAATGAGTATATACCTATGCAGGAAAATGGAGAAAAAAAACTTATTTCCCAGGACAAAGCTATGCATATATAAGCCTTTTTAGGAAATATATAGAACATAATGAAATGTCTTGTTATATAAAGAGCTTCATTATTTAATGTAGAATTTCTTCTTCAAGAATAACATTGAGATAAAAATATATTTTATTTTCTATCATTGAGAATCTAATCATGGGCTTTATTTTGTTTTGTTTTACAATGTCAGGCAGGCATCAGGGTTCCAAGCTATACAAATACTCCACAACTGATATTCATCCAAGCCTAGTTAAGAAAATAGATTGAGAATTACAGCCTTAAGTAAGGAATTCAAAGTTTAATTAAACTAGAAGGCTGTGCCTGCAATTTTTTTTTAAGATTACCTAGAAAAGGCTTATAGGCTAACTTATTTTATAAGATTGTTTGCAGTTGAATAAGGAAGGAACAGAACAGCAAAAGAAAAGAGAAAAAATAGGATATAAGGAACAACAAATGTAACAGAAAAACAGAGGACCTGCCTGTGCCCATGAAATATGGCAATTCTTCATTCACTTAACATTTCAGGAAATGTTTTTGAGCCACTACTACCATATTTTTGGATAGTCAAACTAGGAGAAAGAGGTCAAAGTTGAATTGCACAGGTTCCAACTCTAGCATTTTAATGCTTTGTAGAATTTGGCTGGAACAGTTGGAAGGGCCCAGAAGTGGGAGGGACCAGTGGTCCTAGGTTCTAGTCTAAAGCATAAATATTAGAGGCAACAGCTGTGATCTATTTCTAGCATGTGGGAGAGGTAAAGTTAGCACCAAGAGCACCATATCAAACCAAGAAGCAGGTGCAAAGACTTGTGAGTGGCATTAAAACAGTGCTCAGCCCACAGTGCTCGGAGATCCGACTCACAATGCCTCACTTTAGTTTTTGTTGACAATGAACTAAAGCTCAGTGTTGAAAGCGGGCATAGACATAGACAAGCAATAGCTTAGTATGTGCGTATATATGCACATATTTGTATGTTCATGTAAATATAAACAGACACACATATAAATACATATACACACATTTTTTCAACTTTTATTTTTATTTCAGTATCTTTTACATAAAGTAATTAAAAATGCTTGTATTGGATAACAGAATTTTGTTTTCTTTTTCTGTTTTAATTTTTTATATTAATTACATTTTATTCACTCCCTGGGTAAGATGATCACTCCTCACCCAGAAAGGCAAATGGGACAGACATCAGAATAGGGAGAAAACAGAGAACAAGACAGGAGCCTACCACAGAGGGCCTCTGAAAGACTCTACCCAGCAGTGTATCAAAGCAGATGCTGAGCTAAACTTTGGGCAGAGTGCAGGGAATCTTATGAAAGAAGGGGGAGATAGAAAGACCAGGAGGGGACAGGTGCTCCACAAGGAGAGCAACAGAACCAAAATATCTGGACCAAAGGGTCTTTTCTGAGACTGATACTCCAACCAAGGACCATGCATGGATATAACCTAGAACCCCTGCACAGATGTAGCCCATGGAAGCTCAGTCTCCCAGTGGGTTCCCTAGTAATGTGAATAGAGGCTATCTCTGACATGAATTCAGTGGCTGGCTCTTTGATTACCTCCCTCTAGTGGGGGAGCAATCTAATCAGGCCACAGAGGAAGATATACATACACATTCTAATTAAAGCTAGTAGCATACATTAGTATCATATAATATAAATTGGTACAAGTACTATTTAAGTAAGCATACATGAGGAATTGAAAATGATAATTGTCTTAACCATTTTCATACTTTCATTTTAAAAGTCTTGGTTACATTAACAAAATAAAATATATTTAAATCTCCAAGAATGCATGAGTTTTGTCTTGGCAGTGCATTGGCACATTCTAAAAATCAATAAACATGCTGAGTTCTTTCAAATTTGTGCTTTTTTTCATTTTTTAATGTATGCTATGAACACTAAAAGGAATGATTTGGCATGGATTCAGTTTCATACAAAGACAAATTTCCATTATAACCATACTGCCAAATTGCTATATACAAGCTCCTAGGCAGAATTAACTTATTATGAAAACTATGCACTAGATCTCACTTTAGCAAACTTTGAAAAAACATTTCATAAAACTTTGCATCCTGTAATTTTACCATCTGTTACTGGATTCACTATCACATAAACTTTGCTAGATATGATTGTTAAATGGCTCAATTGCTTCTACAACTAAAGGCAGAATAAATTCAAATGATTTTCAAAACATAAAATGTAGTGTACTCTGTGTAATTTCTTCTTCACAAATTATTTTCATTTTCATGTCTTAAATACATATTAGTATTGCATCAATAAATCATTTCCACCAATCAGACACCTTACTTGGTACAATTCAGTAATTACAGTAAATCCTATAAAATTTGTTTGGCAAATATACTAAGATAGGGGGCTAGATGGAATCTCAAGAAATGAGTGAGTTTTTAATTCATTTTAAAAATATGTAAGAAAGACAATGCAAGGTATAAAAGACAATGCAAGATCTAAAAGTGCTGTTTCAGAGAAAAAGCGACAGATGAATTTAGTTTCTTGCATCATGGTATGTGTAATAAACAAGTTTTACAATTTAATTTTCAGTTTATCTCTATCAGTAGATCATACAAAGGCTTATAAATGTTTTTTGCCAGTTACCAAGTCATTTTTATGTTTTTAGAAAACTGCACAGTGAAAGTCTATTGCTAAAAAACAAAAATAAAAAACAAAACAAAAAAAATCAAGTAACAGCAAGTAAGCAGACAAGGAAATGATAAGAGACCCCGCTAACAGGCTCACCAATTACCTCATATTTAGTCAGTAGATTAAGTCATGGAAGATTAGAGCAGAAGTCTGCTTTGGACATGTAAAAATGTAAAATACATGATTTGTAAAGAAATGTGAAAGAGGAAAAATGGAATGGGAAAGTAATCATGTTTAAGATGTCTCTGAAGAATCTAAATATCACTTTATTATGTTTTTGAGGGATTATCATAGTTTTAAAATAATCCATTAAGTCTATCAGAGTAACCAACAGGAGTGCAATCCAAATGATAAAGCCATTCTAATGGAATGCAGACAAAGATTAAGAAGAATTAGAAGTGACAAGTAGAATCCATTAGAGAGCAGCCTTTAGCTACTGTAATCAGAGGAAGATTACTTACCTTGTCAATTAACAGCTGTGTGCCTCCTTTGCACATAGACAAAAGATCCAGCAAAGTGTCACAGAGACATTCATAAGACATTCAGAATGGGGTCATGCAGGAGCTTGCAGAGTATTCCTGTTTCCAAGTGAAGCATCCAAACATGCTTGGTTGTAACATACACACAATTAACTATGCTCCAAAGGGCTAATACACTTGGAGACTGAACCTAGCAGATTTGAGAAGTAATTAAAAGCTGGGAAATAATCCCAATTCAATTCATCAACTCCAAAAGTTCTCAACAACTAGAAAAGCTCAGTTTCTTTAGAGGTGGAAAGGAGAGTAGGGGAATACTCTCAGACTATTTCAGAGACCTTAAGTATCCTAGAAAATAAACGCGATTCACTCTTGGAGTTCTGCACAACTAAAATCCAATCATTTCTCCCAACAATCTATTGTAAATCTTGCAACATGGCAATGTAACATGAAGAAACTAGAGCTTCTCAGACAGAATACACCTCAGTCTATAAGTGCTCGCCAACAAAAAGAAACAAACGTTTTTTTTTTTGTTTTTTTTTTTTTTGTTTGTTTTTTTTTTTTCAAGAGAGTTTTGATTTTGACAAGTCTATTCTAAACTGATAGAATGAATGCTGAATAAGGTTATGCGATTTGGAAAGATTCATCTAAGGAGAGCGCAAGGAAAAAAAACACTCTGTAGAGAATCAATTCATTGCCTTGATGTGAAAAGAGTTATAGTGTATGCATTTTTCAAAATTTATACCCATTATTTTATTTTTATTAATTACAGTTTATTCACTTTGGATCTCAGCTGTAGCCCCTTCCCTCATTCCCTTCCAATCCCACCCTCCCTCTCTCATCTCCTCCCATGCCCCTCCCTCAGTCCACTGATAGGGGAGGTCCTGCTCTCCTTCCATCTGACCCTAGTCTATCAGGTCTCATCAGGAGTGGCTGCATTGTCTTTCTCTGTGGACTAGTAAAGCTGCTCCCATCTCAGCGGAAGGTGATCAAGGAGCCAGACTCTGAGTTCATGTCAGAGACAGCCCCTGTTTCTATTACTAGGGAACCCACTTAGACACTGAGCTGCCATGGGCTACATCTGTACAGATGTTCTAGCTAATCTCTATGCACTGTCCTTGGTTTGGGTATCAGTCTCAGAAAAGACCCCTGTTACAATTATTTACATAAATTGAGTACTTTAGGCTTTATCATTAATGAGAGAGTTTTTGTTAGGGGCACAAAGGGATACTGCACAAGACTTCATTTTGGTGAAAGAAGTTTAATAGAAAACTTATTAGCAGCATGAGTACGCAGATATGCAGCAGAGAGAATCTAAGGACAGTTGAGGCTCCAGTGCCATTGACAGAGAGCAGGATATAGGCTTTGATGTGAGTCCAGGGATCTCTTATAGTTCTCAGAGAAAAGGGGAGTGATTTTTGCACAGGAACCTGAAGTTCATAGGTGGCAACAAGAGTGGAGGAAATTCCATGGTATAGATACACACACCTAGCAGGTGCAGCGTACACCAATGTCTCTGGAAGTCTGGCAATGTGACATCTTTGACCTGTCCTAATGGAGTGAGAAGAGAGGCTGCCATTTTCTTGGAAACCTGCCATCTGTGTTCAGGAGCGCACACACAGTCTCTCACCATTTACCATTTCCTTCACAGATGTGACTGCTGCAGATACAAATCCTGAGCAATAACCTGGAACAGATCTTTACAATGTATTTTTATAAGCTACCAGAAACGCCATTTTACTGAAGAAGCATTAAAACTATAGCCTATAAAGAATAAGGACGTGAAAAATGCCGATTAAGCAAATACTTAGTAGAGAGATTAGGAAACTCATTTAATTAAAAGAAAATAAACAGAGCATCCGTACACCTCCATGGAGATGTTTACAGGCACTGTAAAAGCACTCTCATTAACTGCATTCACTTAATCCTTTATATACAAATATCTAGGTAGGAAGGAGAAATTTGGAAACTCCCATGATCTCATTATTAATGGAGTTAACTGATCTATTAGTGTCTTTGAAAGCAACTTCTCATGATTAGCCCCTGGTAGGCTTCACCACTGTGAAAAATAGTGTTGGGAAAGAAGACCTGTCACAGCTTCATGTCCAAATGAGGTGAAAGTCATGACGTGGGCATCGGCGTAAACCAAACTACAGCAACCACACCCGCACTGACTGCTCATCCATGCCTTTTTCTATCATTTACTTTTTGCTTTTTATAAACCTTTTCTCTCGAGACATTATATTATCTCTCCCCTGAATATAAAATAATGTAGCTAAAATTATGGTTATCTCCTGACTCTGGCTATCACATACATCGCAAACTCACATCTGAAGAATATCTGGAGTTGCTTCAACATAATACTTTCACATCTTTTGGGATTTTACACAGAAACAAGCATAAGAAAAAAATTAAGTCTGAGCTACCATGGGGTTCTGGGTATCTCCATGTATGGTCTTTGTTTGGAGTATCAGTCTCAGAGAAAACCCCTGATTCCAGACTTTTTGGTATTGTTGCTCTCCTTGTGGAGCTCTTATCCCCTCAACGCATTTCTGTCTCCCCCTTCATCACTGAATTGAGCCTTCAAGTTGGCTTAGAAGAGGCAGTTTAATGGGAAGTTTTGTAACTGGGGACTTGGGAGCCTTCCTAATACCATCTGTGCCTCTGCCTGTATCTGAAACTTTTGATGAATGTGATTTACATGTTAAGTTTGTCTGCTTTACATTACTTGAGTAATGCAAAAATTTTTAATACATTTTTTTTAGTATGAATGCCATTACATTTTTTGATGGAGGGGAAATTGTACTACAAAAGAAAAGTGTAAAGGCAATATTTAAAAAGGAGAAAGATACTCATCTACAGAGCTACCCAGCCATACAGATGATATTAGAAGAAAAATTCCATCTAATGAAAACAACTACAGCCAAGATAACACAAGACTTAGATAACCTCACAACAAAAACTAAAAAAAGAAAAAGAAAAGAAATACACAAGCATATTATCACCATCAACTCCACAATAAAAGGAACTAACATCCTTGATCACTCTTATATGTCAACATCAATGGATTCCACTCTCCAATAAAAAAAAAAGATTAAGACTAACAGAATGGTTGCAGAAAGAGGATCCAACATTCTATTGCATCCAAGAAACACACCTTTGCAAAAATGACAGACACTACCTCAGAGTAAAGGGATGGAAAAAAAAAGTTTTTCAAGAAAATGGACCCAGAAACAAGCAGGAGTAGCTATCCTAATATCTAATTAAATAGACTTTCAACCAAAATTAATCAAAAAAGATGAGGAGGGACACTTCATTCTCATCAAAGGAAAAATCCACCATGAGGATATCATAATTCTGAAAATCTATACCCCAAATACAAAAGCATCTGCATCTGTAAATTAAACATTATTAACGCACAAATCACACATCAATCCCAACGCCTTAATAGTGCAACACTCTACTTCAACACTCCACTCTCACCAAGGGACTGGTCATTAAGACAGAAGTTACATAGGGAAATAAATCAGAGGTCCTAAATCAAATGGACCTAATGGATGTCTACAGAACATTTCACCCAAACTCAAAAGAGTACAGCTTCTTCTCAGCACCACACGAATCTTCTCCAAAATTGACCAGACAGGCAGACATAAAGCAAGCCTTAACAGACACATGAAGATTTAAATAATTCCTTGTATTCTATCAGACCACCATGGCCTAAAAGTAGAGCTCAACAACAGCAAAAATAAGAAAAAGCCTACACATACATGGAAACTAAACAACTCTCTACTTAATGACAGCTGGATCAAGGAAGAAATAAAGGAAGATATTACAGACTTCCTAAAATTTAATGAAAATGAAGGGACAACTTACCCAAATTTATGGGACACAATGGAAGCAGTGCTAAGAGGAAAGTTCATAATGCTAAGTGCTCCAGAAAGAAGTTTGAGGTATCTGATATAAGCAACTTAATGATGCAACTTGTAAGCACTAGAGGAAAAAAAAAAAAGAAGCAGACACATTCAAGAAGAGTAGATGGTTGGAAATCATCAAACTTAGGGCTAAAATCAATAAATTATAAACAAAGAAAACAATTCAAAGAATCAATGAAATCAAGAACTGGTTCTTTGAGAAAATCAACAAGGTACACAAACCCTTAGCAAAACTAACTTTAGGCAGAGAAACACTATCCAAATCAGTAAAATCAGAAATGAAAAGGGGGACATAATGACAGACACTGAAGAAATTAATGAATCAGTAGGTATTATTTCTAAAGCCAATACCCCACAAAATTGGTAAATCTAAATGAAATGCACAATTTTCTTGATAAAGCTAATTTTCTTACTAAATTTTCTTACTAAAGCTAAAGCAAGATCAGGTAAATTGATTAAATAGCCTTATATCCCCAAGGACATAGAAACAGTCAGCAAAAGTCTCCTTGCCAAAAAAAGGCAAGGGCCTGATAATTACAGAGCAGAATTCTACCAGACCTTCAAAGAAGAGCTAATTCCAACGGTCTTCAAACTATTCCACAAAATAGAAACAGAAGGAACATTACCGAACTCATTCAATGAGGCCACAGTAACATTGATAGCTAAACCACACAAAGACCCAACAAAAAGGAGAACTTCAGACCCATCTCTCTTATGAACATCGATGCAAAATTACTCAATATAATACTCGCAAACTGAAACCAAGAACACATAAAATATTTCATCCACCATGACTAAGTAGGCTTCATCCCAGGCATGCAGGGGTGGTTAAATATAGGAAAATCCATCAATAAACAGACAGAAAGAAAAAAGATGATCATCTCCTTAGATGCCAAAAACAAAACAAACAAACAAACAAACAAACAAAACATTTGACAAAATCTAACACCCATGCATATGTAAAGTATTAGAGAGATCAGGGATAAAAGGCATATACCAAAACATAGTAAAGGCAATGTACAGCAAGCCTATAGCCAACATCAAACTACATGGAGAGAAATTTAAATCAATACCATTGAAAAGAGGGACAAGGCAAGGATTCCAATTCTCTCAGTATGTCTTCAACATAGTAATGGAAATGCTTGCTAGAGAAATAAGACCACTAAAAGGAGATCAAGGGAATATACGTTGGAAAGGAAGAAGTCAAAATATCACTATTTGCAGATGATATGGTATTATACTTGAGTGATCCCAAAAAGTTCTGCCAGCGATAAAAGCCTTCGGCAAAGTGGCTAAATACAAAATTAACTAAAAAAAAAACAACAACAACAACAAAAAAAAACAGTAGCCTTCCTAAATACAAAAGACAAAAGGGGAGAGAGAGAAATTAGGGAAACTACACCATTCACAATAGCCACCACAAATAACATAAAGTACCTTGGTGTGACTCTAACCAACCAATTGAAAGATCTGTGTGTAAAAACATTCAAGTCTCTGGAGAAAGAAATTGAAGAAAATATCAGAAAATGGAAAGATCTCCCATGCACATGGATCGGTAGGATTAAAGTAGTGAAAATGGCCATCCAACAAAAAACAATTTACAGATTCAATGAAATTCTCATCAAAATAACAAAACAATTCTTTACAGCACCTGCAAAAACAATTTTCAGTTTCATATGGAAAAACAAAACCCCCAGATTTTTTAAACAATCTTGTACAATAACAGATCTTCTGAGAGATCTCCATCCCTGATCTCAAGCTGTACTCTAGAACAACAGTAATAAAACCTGCATGGTTCTGGCATAGAAACAAAATGGTGGATCAATGGAATCAAATAAATGACCCTGAAATAAACCCACACACCTGTGGATACTTGATTTTTGACAAAGAATCTAAAACAATACAATGGGAAAAAGATAGCATATTCAACAAATGGTGCTGGTCTTATTGGATGTCTACATGTAGAAAACTGTGAGTTGATCCATATTTATCAACCTGCACAAAACTAAACTCTAAGTGGATCAAAGACTTCAACATAAAACCAGACACACTAACCCTGTTAGAAGAAAATTGGGAAATAGCCTTGAACTCATTGGCACGGGAGACAACTTCCTGAACAGAATACCAGCATCACAGGCTCTAAGGTCAACAATCAATAAATGGGACCTCATGAAACTGACAAGCTTCTGTAAAGCAGAAGACACTATCATCAGAACTAAACGACAGCCTACAGACTGGGAAAGGATCTTCACCAACCTTATATCTGGCAGAGGGCTAATATCCAGAATATATCCAGAACTCAAGAAGTTAAATAGCAACAAATCAAGTAATCCAATTAAAAATGGGGTACAGAGCTAAACAGAGAACTCTCAATAAAGGGTAATCGAATGGCAGAGAAACATTTAAAGAAATGCTCAACGTCCTTAAGTCATAAGGGAAATGCAAATAAAAACAACACTGAGATTTCACCTTACACTTATCAGAATGGCTAAGATCAAAAACTCAAGTGACAACACATGCTGGAGAGGATGTGGAGAAAGGGAAATCTTTCTCCATTGTTGGTGGCAATGTAAACTTTTACAACCACTTTGGAAATCAATCTGGCATTTTCTTAGACAGTTGGGAATAATGCTACTTCAAGATCCAGCTATACCACTCCTAGGCATATATCCAAAATATGCTCAAGTATACAACAAGGACATTTGCTCAACCATGTTAGTAGCAGCTTTATTTGTAATAACCAGAAGCCGGAAACAACCCAGATGTCCCTCAGTGGAGAAATTGATACAGAAATTGTGGTATATTTACACAATGGAATACAACTCAGCAATTAAAATCAAGGAAATCATGAGATTTGCAGGCAAATCATGGGAAATAGGAAAGACCATCTTGAATGAGGCAATCCAGAAGCAGAAAAACAAGCCATATAATATAGGATAAACATTCTAAAATACATACTCCTAAAGAATCTAAACAACAAGGAAGACCCCAGAGAAGATGCTCAATCCTCATTCAGAAGGACAAATTCAATAGACATTGGAAGCAGGAGAAGACAGGGAACAGGACAGGAGCCTACCACAGATGACCTCTATAAGACTCTACTGATAGAGGTATTGAAACAGAGGCTGAGATTCATAACCAAACTTCGGGCAAAGTACATGTAATCTTATAAAAGTAGGGGGAGTTATAAAGACCTGGAGGGTACAGGAGCTCCAAAAGGAGACCAACAGACACCCCCCCCCAAAAAAAATCAGCCCTGCAGAGACTGATACTCAAACCAAGGACAATGTATGAAAAGGACTTAAAACCCTGGCTCAGAGATAGCCCATAGACTCAATCTCCAAATGGGTTCCCTAATAAGGGGAGCAGGGGATTTCTCTGGCATGAACTCAGTGACAGGCTTTCTGATCACCAACCCCTGGGGGGTGGTGCAGCCTTCTCAGGCCACAGAGGAATACAATGCAACCAGTCCTGATGAGACCTGGTAGGCTAGGGTCAAATAGAAGGGGAGGAGGACCTCCAGTGTCAGTGAACTAGGGGAGGCATAAGGAAGAATAGGGAGGGATAGTAGGATTGGGAGCAGATGAGGGAGGGGGACATAGCCAGGATACAAATTGATTAAATAGTAATCAATGATAATAATAATATTTTTAAAGTACTTAGAAAAAAAAGTGAATCCAGATGTCAGTAAAAGTATGCTATCTCATTAACTTCACTGAATTTTATTTGTTAGAATCAAGTCACCATGTTTGGGCAACATTTAAGAGGAGATTATACAAATACATGAATGCCAGCAGGCAGGAGCAATGAGACAGTATGGAACTTGGGCTTAGTCTTTTAATACCTAACATGTTCTATGCATTGCATAGCAGGGATCTGGTTGGAGCAGAATAAAAAAAAGTAAATACAAAAATAATAAATAAATAAATAAATAAATAAATAAATAAATAAATAAATAAATAAATAAATAAATGAATGAAAAGGAGGAAGATGAGAAAGAAAGAATTAAAAAAATATGTACAAGGTAAAGTAAGCCAGGATTATTTAGTAAGAAATATCTGTAGATTAAATATAGAGACTCTAGGGATGCCATTTTTATTTCAATTATACATTTTGCATTTGAGCTTATTTTTATACGAGAAAATTAAAATATTGTAGAGTCACATGCCAATGACACTTTGTGTATTGAAACTCCTAACTTACTTGTCATAGTAAGTATCTATCAAGGCTGCAATAAAGCATCATTATACCCTATGAACTAGCAAAAAAGCAAATGTAACACTTTTTCTAGAGAAAATATTTAAAATTTCATTTTATTTCTCTGTTATATTTAACGTAAAAAATGGCATACTGGTCTTTACAGATTTAGCAATTTAGGGAGATAATCAATAATTCTTAAAATTCTTATGTGTTTCTGCGCAGCACATGCTAGGTACTTCAGGGAGATAGAACAGAATGATTTCCCCTAACACAGAATGTTCTGATTAAACTTTACTCCCTCCAATACTCAATTCACTGAAGCAGTAACACATTGTGGATTATGCTACTAGGAAGTCCATAATGTTAGTTTGACTGCGGGATAAATATCTACTAATGGAATTTATTTAGAGAGCGGAGGCATTCTTACTCAGTCTCTCATCAAAATTTAACGGATGAAATCGTGCCCTATGGACTCTTTGCACCTACGAAGAGTTTTCAAATAATGTCGTCTAAGTACTTCTCTTCTTAGGTATGTTTTATTTATTTTTATTTCTTTGTGAAGGCTACTTAGAATCTATTTCAACCATATTTAACATTGTTTATCTTGAAAAGTATGAGAACAATAATTCAGTAGGATGTCATAAAATAGTTTCCACTCAAGGTTTGCAAGAATATATTTTAACTTACAGTACTACAGTTACATAAATTCATTATTCATTCCCATAATTTTATTTTTTATTTCTTTTTAATAAGTTTATTTTTTTAATTTATTACAACTTATTCACTTTGTATCCCAGCTGTAGGCCCCTCCCTTTTCCTCTCCCCTTGTTTTCTCCTCCCATGCCACTCTCCCTTGTCCACTGATAGGGGAGGTCCTCCTCCTCTTCCATCTGACCTTAGCCTATCAGGCCTCATCAGGACTGGCTGCATGGTCTTCCTAGGTGATCTGGTAAGGCTCCTCCCCCTTATGACACCTTATGTCATTAAGGTGACATAATTTTATTTTGATTTGCTTAATTATCCAAAGAAAGTGAGAGTCTTGAAATAGGTGATTTCACATTTTAAAATTGCAATAAGCATTATTTCTAATGTAATTATAAATATTTTCTTTAAGTAAGTGAAATAGTACCTTTAAATCTTAAAATGGTATTCATCTTTTGGATTTGAGAAAACAAATGCTATAGCAACAAGTACTTTTGCCTTATTTTAAATATCTGAACAAGTGTATTTGATTCAGTTAAACACTCTCTCTCAACAATGATCAAGAAATCACAAGCCACTTTAATTTAAAATCTCATTAAACAACTTAAAAAAGTATATGTGAGTAACAGTTGTGTATGCCTATGTGGAGTATGTAATATTGAATAATCTCTCATTGAAAGCCACAAAACTCTTGAAAAAGCTTACGTTTTTACTTCTCTTCCATTTGAATCTCAAGCACTAGATATTCTCAAGACCCGTGTTTCCTTCTGCCTGCATGGAGATGCTAAGTCCATAAACAGAACATGTTTAAATATTAACTGTTAACTACAACTCAACATTATTTCAAATAGTCTCCATTTTTCTTCAAATTTCACCCCTGTGTCTGGTGATTAAATATTTTTGAGGGGATTGCTGTCATGAGGGCCTTGGCAGGCTGAATTCTCACTGAACTCGTAACTAGCTCCTATCCCAATGAGGGGCAAAGATTTGTTCTTCATCCTCCAAAAGTTAAAAAATAACATATGGTCATCCTCTTCTTTCCAACCTCACAATGCAGGAACAAGAGTGTTGCACCATGATTGAAAGATTCCAGACAGATTTAATATAACTCAGAGCAATGGAATATCTAGACAGCGCAGTGTTTTTTGCTGGTCGAGTATTTTCTTTTCTACCACTCACTGAAAATATATCAAATAACTTGTAGAAGGCAAGAAGTGAAGAAATGTAGGGACAATTGAAAACAACAAATTGTTTCATTTCGGTAATGCAAACCTGCCTCAATGATATTGCTTGTTTGTTCCAGACCATTGTCAATAAAGGAAAATCATATTGAAGTAAGTCACATTTTTGTTTTTGTTTCCCCCAAATAGTAATAAAGTATAAAACTATTTTTTTTATTTTATTGTAGACTTATCTTTGAAAAGATATGACATCTAGAATCAATGACCACACTTCAATTTGAAAATAAATTATTGTCAAAAATACCAACAGTTACACGATTGTTAGGAATTCATCATCATTTTGATGGCAGAATACCTTGTTTTGGTGTAGACTGTTGCTGACTGGTAGTTGTTCAAGCTTGGGTGGGTATGACAATTTTGTAAAGTGAGATGAAATTGAAGCATGACACACTCCATTTCATGAAAAATTGTTTGTAGCATGTGATGTTTTTACAAAATATTTTATCTATTGCAAAGCTCTTTTTTTAAAATCGAAGTCAGTACTCTCAAAATTTGATACTTGTTTATCAGCAAAATTTATAAACTAGTCTAAATATTTTCTTATTGTTTTTATTATTGTTCACATATTTACCAAGAGTTGGCTCTATCTCAAGAACCAGCTCTCTTCACTCAACCTTAAGTAGTAGAAACCCATCTGCTAGAGACTGGTAAGATTTTAGGAATTCAATACATTACTTAGGTTCCACTTTTACATAGTTTTCTTAATCTTTTCATCATATCTTAGTTATTTCCTCTACTGAGACTTTGAGTTTATCAAACTCAGTGGGGTCAACTTCTTCCAAGCCCTTGTTAATGTTCATATTTTGTCCTCCTCTCATGAATCATGAATATTCATAATTACATATAGAACGTTAAATTATTTTCAAAGGGTGTTTAAATTAATCTGCCTAGATTCATCATAGTAATCACCAGAAATGGCCAAGATTGCCTTTGAAATGTTTTTAAATGAGACTTGAAATTGAGAATTGTGCCTAGACCTATAAGCTTTAAAATTAGTATCTTCTTAGCAAGCACAAATGCAGCATTAATCACATCACACACCAGACTTGGTAGCTTGGGTGAGTTGTTCATGAGTTCACATTTTGAAAGGAATATTTTTGAGCAGTTGGTCTCAAGAGTGGGCACTAAAGGACAGTTCTTATGGTCCCTAGGATTCGAAAGGTAAATGAACAATGGCTTCAATCTAGGCCACCAGTTGTATTAATCCTTGTATAAAGGATTTAGTGTAACTTTGCAGCTTTGAATGTAGGCATTTCCTTCCTAGATATTAACACCCTAGGTTTCATCTTCTTTCAAAATGTTGAAAATACATTCTTTGGCATAAGAATCTTCATTGCTGATCTTAGCTAGCACTTCACTATCATGTCAACAGTTTCTATCCTTAAACCTTGGGAATCAACTTCTGATGCTGTGGGCTTTTCTTTCACAGCTTCATTAGCCCTCAGCCTTCATGGAATGGAAGAAAGTTAGAGCTTTGCTCTGGATGAGGCTCTGCCTAAATGGAATAATGTAGCTTTTAAAGTCTGCTATCTTGTCTGAAAAATTTCTCCATAAGAGCAAAGAACTCTGTTTCACCTTATGATTATCAAGATGCAAATGTAAGTGCCTTGGCACAAAAGCAGAACTACTAATGCACTATAATTCCAGACCAGTTATCAAAAAAAAAAACAGGTAAAAAAAAAAATGACTGTGATTGTAAAATACACACAGGCATTCCATTAATACCAAACCAAATATACCATGTATTTAAATCTTTGTAACAAAGTACAAAGTGAAAAGATATGTCTATCATAATTGACAGTGACCCAAGGAGAACCCATTCTTCTTTTGTTTAGCTTGTCAAGTATGTAACCACAACATAGATGGGAAGATATAATATACCTCATTTTGAGCTTTATTAAGTTAGCCAATTTCACTTAAAGAAACATCTTTTATTAACTGTTTCTCAGAAAGGTGGTCAGTAGGATTTTTTTTTCTTGCTACATAAGCTAAATATACTTTGGTATTATAATATGTTCCATGTAACACATCTAGGCTTGAAAACAAAGGATTTTTTTTTCTGCATTACTGGGATATTAAGTCTTACCAATCATAGTTCTCTCTGAACGTCTATCTTCTTCTGCATCTGTGTCATAAACTCAAAGAACACACACACACAATTTTCCTCCAACCTGTTCTATTTCTCTATTGATTTTACTCCAAACTAGCATCATACCTCTTGCTCTATTCAATAGTTAATGTTTGCAGCAACAGCAACACTTCCATTACAGCCAGCCAACTGCATAAACTCCCTCTGGCCCAGTTTTACTGGGTCCATTCTTGACTACTTCTGCTTCCTTTTTGTTCCACAGGGGGAAGAATTCCTGGAGTCACAAATTCACCTTATCCAACAACACGCAACCTCATTTCTACCACTCCTTCACACATACAGCATCCTGATTGCGGGCTGAGAAGATCTCCAGTCTAGTCCACATTATAAATATAAATAAATATATACGTATATGTGTGTGTGTAAGAGAGTTATCTATCTATCTATCTATCTATCTATCTATCTATCTATCTATCTATCTATCTATTATATAACATATATCTATCATCAAATTTATATTCCTACTATGAGCTTTGTTTCTCTAGAGAACACTAATATTGTGGGTAATGTCTTATCTCTCCCTTTTCATTCCTGCTTCTTTCATCTCTACACTATGGCTTTTTCCTTACAGATGCAATAATTCAGAAATCTCTCTAGAAAGTTAATCTGTAAAGGGCAAAAGCTTTCATGACATGGCCCAGACATCCAATAAGTCAACAAATATTTATTGAACATATTTCACATGATAACCACTATATGGAATATTATTTGTTTTTTTTTCTCAAAGAATATGTGTAGTTTTGTTCTTACATTGATACCATGTAGAAAACAGCAATTAATTTCCTGAAATGAGGGATGATTGCCAGAGAAAGCACACAGAGGGTGAAGGACAAACACAGGCAGTCAAGAAAGACTCATCTATCAAGAAAAGCTACACCTTCCAGGAGCTGGGGCTTAGATTGCTGCATAAAATCAGTGGGTAAAGGACAGTTTTAGAAAAATAATCACATTTTAAGTTAAATCGAGCCTCTAGTTGTGAAAATGCAACTCAACAAGGTAAAAAGGAGGTTAAGGCCACGTCTTAGCACTGAAATTGGACAGTAAGTAGCAAATAACATTTCAACATAGACAGAACCTATTACCCTTGCTCTCCCTGTCTGTGACAGTGCTATTAAGAGAGGCCAGCTAACATCCAATTATGTTAGAGGTTCAATTTCTACCTTCAATTCTCATATCACTACCTTCAACACAAAACGTTCAGTTCACAAACTTCAGGTTTTTGTATTTTTTGTTTTTTTTTCTGGATTCACTAAGAACATCAAATGTTTCTGTGAATGTAGAGGAGGATTGGGAGGAAACATTCAAGGTGCATTTCTTTACTAGGGAAACAACAACTACAGCAAAACAGAAAAAAAATAATGCTATGACTTCGGCTAAAAGCAATAGCCTTTATGCAGGACTCTTTGATCTAAGTTGCAAAGTTCAAAAGCAAATTAGATTTTTTTTTTCTTTTGATACCAGGTCTCTCTATGTGGCTCTGGCTGTCCTGGAACTCACTATGTAGGTCATGCTGGCCTCAAGTCACAAAGATCCACCTGGCTCTGCATTCCATGTGGTGGTATTAAAGGCCTGAGCCACCAGGCCTGGTTTAATGTATTTTTTAATATTACTCTTAAAATTGACTTCAATAGAAGTTTAAAATAAATAGAATTCCTCCTAATCTACTTTATTATTCAGTGAGTTGTCTTTGTGTGATCTCCTAGTTATTGGAGTTAGAGGCAGCAAGGAAAACATCTGAAATGGAGAAAAACATGACAAGCAGCAACACTGAGTTCAGCAGCAGGATTCCAGGTGTCTGTCAAATTAGAAATTATGGTTTGGTGATAGAAGCACAAGGAGCAGATAAATGCAATAAAGTCATCGTTTTGACAAACAC
This sequence comes from Psammomys obesus, assembly GCF_907164565.1. Taxonomy (NCBI): domain Eukaryota; kingdom Metazoa; phylum Chordata; class Mammalia; order Rodentia; family Muridae; genus Psammomys; species Psammomys obesus. The sequence goes on along the minus strand of NW_026592118.1, from coordinate 26,683,013 downwards.
GATGCCACGTATTCACGCATCAGAATAGCGCTGTGACAGCTTTCATTAAGGGAATCAAACCAAAGTATATTCACGAATTTTCCAAGCAATGGGTCCTAGTCAGGTTTATAGAAATGGCATACCAAAACACTGATGAAGACAAATTTAATGGTTTTTTATCAACCAATTAACACTGTTGAATAATCCACTGCCTCCTTTATATAACAGTAGCACGGTGGTGGAGGAATATTGACTGTAGGGTAACAAGACTAAAGCCTTCTGAACCTGACAGTCAAGAACCTAAGAGCTTTCCTGTGCTATTTTGAAGTTCAATACAAACAAACAAACAAACAAATAAAACAGGTTGCAGAAACATAAGCAGTCTTTGAAAGTGACTGTTCCACATGCCTGGGACAGCATGGGTTAGACTAAATCGAAGAGCTTCTAGTAGAAATGCTTTCTCAGTTAGCATAGAGCAGCTTGACGAATGTCACTAGGATGTATTTGTAGTTTTTTTTTTTTTCTTCTTTTCTCCTTAATCAGTTAATGTGTTAAAATGTATAGAAAAACTAACCTTTAAGGCTTTTGGCAAAATTTAGCAAGTACAAAATAAACCAGCACTTTATATTATACAGGAAACCATGTTCTGAAATCTTTTTAAAAATAACGCCAGATGGTTAAAATTGCGCATTCTGGTCACCTGGTCATGATATGCATTTCCGCCTGTCAATGGCAATACTTAGTTCCTAAAGGTTGAACCATAAGGCAACTGTTTTGTTTTATTTATTCGTTTAGGCGGTGGGCACGCAGACCACGAGACACACCTGGAGGTCAGAAAGCAACTTTCAGGAATCACTTTTCTCTCTCTACCATGTGGGTTCTCTGCATCAAACTCAGATTTCCGAGTCAGTCATAATAACCTCTACTCACAGAACCGTCTCACTAGCTCTATAGGTTAATGTTTTAAGGTTGTTGTGAAAAAAATATTCATGCAGATGTCTATATTTTTGATCAAATTAATCCTCCTCCAATTTTACTTCTGCAGTTTTCTATTTATTGCCACACGACTTTTCCCTCCTGGCCTCCTGTTCTTTCACTTTGTGTTATTTTTTTTTTCAACATAGTGTTTTTACTGCTTCATCAGGAATTTCGTGTCATATACCTTGATTACACTCACTTCCCAAAACTTTTATGCCTCGTCTTCTGACCTCCCACAAAAACAAACAACAAATCCAAATTTGTGTTATCTAGTGGTCTGCTCCTAAAATAGAGCTGAGTCCTGTCCTGCACTGAGGCCCGAAGCCTTCAACTGTGGAGAGCTACACTTCAGCATCCTTATCACATATTTAAAGAGTTCTCTTTGATGGCTTCCAGTTTTGGTTGTCACTATAGGTGTGTAGGGAGGCTCGGGTGGGAGTAGGAGTTGTCACAGAAGCTTTCTATGTCAGTCTTTCTATCTGGCTGCCACATCTTTCTTCTTTTTTTTGTCATTTCTTTCTTTCCTTTTTCTTTTTTTTTAACTTTTATTGATTACACTTTATTCACTTTGTATCCCCCATAAACCCCTCCCTCCTCCCCTCCTGATCCCACCCTCCCTGCCCCTTCTTCACGCATGCCCCTCCCCAAGTTCACTGATAGGGGAGGTCCTCCTCTCCTTCTTTCTGATCTTAGTCTGTCAGATCTCATCAGGAGTGGCTGCACTGAGGGCCTCTGAAAAGCTCTGCCCTGCAGACTGTCAAAGCAGACACTGAGACTTATGGCCAACTGTTGGGCAGAGTGCATGGAATCTTATGTAAGAAGTGGGAAATAGTAAGATCTGGAGAGGACAGGAACTCCACAAGGAGAGCAACAGAACCAGAAAATTTGAACACAGGGAACTTCCCAGAGACTCATACTCCAACCAAGGATTATTCATGGAGATAACCTAGAACCCCTGCACAGATGTAGCCCATGGCAGTTCAGTGTCCAAGTGGGTTACATAGTAATGAAAAGAGGGACTGTCTCTGACATAATCTGATTGGCCTGCTCTTTCATCACCTCCCCCTGAGGGGGGAGCAGGCCACAGAAGATAACAATCTGTTTTCTTTTAAACCCACTTTGTGCTGTCTGTGTGGGCAGGACTGTTGAAATATCTCCCTGCTCCAAAATCCTTCAAGTACATCTTCAGTTAGGGGTTGGACTTTATGAACTCTTCCTCCATCTACACTGAGATGTTGTGTGTCTTGGTGTAGTGCAGGTCTTCAGAATGCAGTCATAGCCATTGTGAGTTTATATGTGCAACAGCCCTGTGATTTCAGGCAAAACCATTTCACTTCAGAACTCTCTGTATGTGTAGTTCCTACTATCTTTCTGCTCCTCTTCCATGATGATACTTGAATTACAGTGGGAAGGGTAAAATCTCTCTCTCTCTCTCACATATATATATATAATGTATTATATATATATATTTTGTATAATATATATATTATACACACACATATATATGTTATTTAGGCTTTTATTCTCTCCATGTTGACCAAGCTTTCTCATGTGGCAAAAAGACAAAAATCACTTAATATCAAGAAAGAAACGCACAGTAACTGCACCATGATACATTAATGGATAAAAGTGTACATGTAAGCAACTTGGTAATATAAAGACTCTTCCTTGTCTTCTCATGGAAATTTTTCTACAATTTAAAGAGTGGAGCCTTCAGAAGATGATTTATAATACTCATATTCAGACTTCAAGAATTTCTGGATGAAATTAGGTGTAGTGGGAATAATATCCTTTTACAGGTGATATTATCTTATATCTGTGGAATTAACCACCTAAAAACTCTACCAAAGCCTATCAAGACCTATAAACATACTCAGAGAGTTGCAAAAATTTGAATGTATGTAAATAAATTTAGTATAATTATAAGACCATACTATATCAGTTAAAAAAAATTAGATGAAGATGGAGAAAAGATATCCCACAAAGTATGTAATGGCCAAAACAAATTTTAGTAGCAAGCAAAAGAGGGTACAGAGAAAGAGGGAGGAAGAAGGGAGGGAGAAAGAGAATAACATAATTGTTAAGTATTGAATCTGTGCAGAAGAACACAGCTCTCTGGGCTGTGAGTTCCTCCCACTGCCAGTGAGAGTACTTACAGACACTGAGGACCATGACAAAAGGCATCTAATAAACCTCAGAAAATTCATTGTGTACACTTGTTAATAGATCAATAAGAGGGAGAGAGAGAGAGAGAACACAGCTGTTTATGTACAGCAAGAAACAGTGCTAGGGAAAATCTCTTTCTGGCACACTTTACCAGAGCAGTGGCAAGAAACCACTTTTAAAATACCATGTGGTGAATTTGCATCAAGATAGTTCAAGGAGCTACAATAAAAGTCTCTCCCTAATGGCCTACTCTGTGAACTCAGAGCAAACATCGGTATACTTTAAGACCTTGCCTACACAGTTTCTGTATCCATTCCTCTGTTGAGGGACATCTGGGTTCTTTCCAGGTTCTGGTTATTACAAATAAAGCTGCTACAAACATGGTTAAACAGGACAGGAGCCTACCATAAGGGCCTCTGAAAGACTCTACCTAGCAGAGTATCAAAACAGATGCTGAGACTCATAACCAAGGCTTGGGCAGAGTGCAGGAAATCATATGAAAAAAAGGGGGGGGGTTTAGTAAGACCTGGAAAGGACAAGAGCTCCACAAGGACCAAATATATCTTTTTTGAGACTAATTCTCCAATCAAGGACCATACATGGATATAACCTAGAATCCCTCCTCAGATGTAGCCCGTGGCAGCTCAGTGTCCAAGTGGGTACCCTAGTAAGGGGAACAGGGACTGTCTCTGACATGAACTCAGTGGCTGGCTCTTTGATCCTCCCCACTCCCCAGGGAGGAGCAGCTTTGCTGGGACACAGAGGAAGACATTGCAGCCAGTCCTGATGAGACCTCATAAGCTAGGGTCAGATGGAAGGAGAGGAGGACCTCCCCTATCAGTGGACTTAGAAAGGGACAGGGAGGAGATGAGGGAGGGAAGGTGTGATTGGGAGGGAATGAGGGAGGAGGCTATGGCTGGGATACAAAGTAAATAAACTGTAATTAATATAAAAAGATAAAAACTAAGAAAAAGGTCTTGCCTATAGAAAACCTCTAACTGGAAGGCAAACTTTGAGACAGTACCAGCCAATTTTTCGGTGCTCTGTAAGGTGAAATTCTGTTCTGGGCCATGGACTGGAATGGAGAAGATGGGCTGGTGTACACTTGGAGCCTTCACCCCTGTCGAGTAGTGTGCGAGTAGTGTGCATTGTACTGGAAGTTACTCTGAATACTACGAAAGGAGAAAGGTAAACACCAACCCATCTACAAACCCCTTGATCTACAGTGGACGCCTGCATGCAAGATAGTCTGGTGCAACAGCTGCACAGAGTGAGTGTGTGTGTGTGTGGGGGGGGGTAACCAGCTAAATCTGTTTTGAATTAAGGACTACTCCATGAGCTAAAACCCAGACCTGACACAGCTTGCATCATCAAGAACATGAAGCTACGTTCTCCAGTGACCTGTAAGAAAATCAAATACGACTATTATGCTACAGGAACATACCAATAAAATGAGTCCTAGTGGCATTCTGCTATACTCACAGCTCATTGCCTTGCGAGGCCATCATGAGAGAAGCTACCTCCTGCAGGAGATGGGAACAAATACCCAAACCCAAACAATGTGAAGAGAGTTAGGGAGCTTGGAAAACTCAGCCCTCACTATTCAGGGGACTTCTAGGAAGAAAGGGCAGAAAGAGTGTGAAGAGCAAGATAGGTAGAGTCTTTGAGAGGCACCATGTGGTAGGCTCCTGTCCTCTTCCCTGTCTTCTTCCACTTCCAATGTCTATTGAATTTGTCCTTCTGCATAAGGATTGAGCATCTTCCCTAGGGTCTTCTTTGTTGTTTAGCTTCTTTAGAACTATAGATGTTAGCATGTTTGTCTTTATAGTATATGTCTAGTATCCACTTATAAGTGAGTATAGACCATGTGTGTCTTTCTGCTTCTAGGTTACCTCACTCAGGATGATCTTTGCTAGTTCCATCCATTTTTTTTTTCTGAAAATTTCATGATTTTCTTGTTTTTAATTGCTGAGTAGTATTCCATTGTTTAAATGTACCACAATTTCTGCATCCATTCCTCAGATGAGGGACATCTAGTTTGTTTCCAAATTCTGGCTATTATGAATAAAGCTTCTAGGAACATGGTTGAGCAAAATCCTTGTTGTATAGTTGAGCATATTTCAAATATATGCTTAGAAGTGGTATAGCTAGATACTGAGGTAGTACTATTTTTAATTTTAAATTTTCTGAGAAAGTGCCAGATTGATTTCCAAAGTGGTTGTACAAGTTTACATTCCCACTAGCAATGAAGGAGGGTTCCCCTTTCTCCACATCCTCTCCAGCATGTGTTGTCACATGAGTTTTTGATCTTAGACATTCTGATGGGTGTAAGGTGAAATCTCAGGCCCCATTCCTAACTCAAAAGCAACCTCTAAGTGATAAAGACTTGCAAATGAAACAGTTTTCTCCAAGGGACTGTCATTTGAAAAAATAATCACTCTTCACCCCATTCGCAGAGGTCGATGATTGATGCAAAATGAACTCTTTGGAAGTTCTCTGAATCATAATAGGATGACAGTGTTTCGTTATTGTTTTTGTTTTGTGATATTATTTGTTTGTTTTTATTTATGTTTGGTTTTTAGTTTTTTTTTCTTGAACATCATTTATGTATACTTTATGGCTCCTGCTTTTCTGTTTTTATTTGTATTCCTGTGTCTGTAAATGCGTGCATGTGTGTGCAACTAGGTGTTTCTCTTGCTTTTTCTTTGGTAGTTTCTTATGCTCATTTGGTACTCTCTTGATTTGTTTGTTTTAGTTTTATTTGTTTTGTTTGTTTATTTTATTTTATAATTGCTCTTTAGATGCCCTTTCGTTTTCTAAAGAGACACAGAGGGTATGTGAATATGAAGGGGAGAAGATATGAGGAAGGCATTGAAGGAGTTGGAGAAGGAAAAACTGTCATAATCAGAATACGTTGTAGGAAGAGTTATTTTCCATGAAATAAAAAAAACAACAATCATATGTAAAAACAGAAGTCTCCAATATTCAAAAGAATATTAATAGATGCCTATAGTACTTGTTTTTGACATATACTACAGAGCCATATTAACAATAAAAGAGCAAGGCACGACTACAGATAAACACATATAATTAATAGAGAAGAAAACAGGTTTCAGCCACCCAGTTAAAGTAACCTGAATTTTCACTAAGATAAAAATAGTACACATTGCAATAAATACATTCTCTTCAACATATTATGCTTGAAAACCTGAAGATCTACTTGTAGAATAATGAAAATATATTCCTTTGTGACTCTTACAAAGGTCAATTACAAGTGAATCAAATAGTTTAATTTAAGACCTAAAAATATGAAACTGATAGAAAAAAAAGTGGGGAGAGGAATATTTCAAGATAAAGACACAGGCAATAACTCTCTGAAAAGGACTCTGAAAGTTACAGCAATGATATCAGGAATTAACACTTATGACTGCATATAATTTAAAAGCATCTGTTCAACAAGGGAAACAGGAGCATGTATATCCTCCCTGAAGATAGGAAAAAATATGTCAGCTCTGTATTTGACAGAAGATTGATGCCCGTAATATTTAAAGACCTCAAGTTGCAATAGCAAACAAATAGTAAATGAGCCAATGAAAGGAATAGAAAGATTCTCAAAAGGTAAAGTACAAAAGGCCCCAAAAGAACATTAGAAATGTTCAACATCTCAGCCATCAGGGAAATGCAAATTAAAACTCCATTGTGATTTCATCTTACTTTAGGTAAAATGAATATTTGACAGAAAACAAATAACAGCAGCTTGGAAAGGTGTGAAAAGAAGTTTTTCCACACTGCTAATAAGACGATTCTTTCTCTCAGACATTATGGAAATTAGTTTGGAATCACTTCAAAAGGCTAAAAAAGTAGAAATACAACGTGGCCCAGCAGTACCCCTTTTGATTCTATATCCAAAGGTCTCTAATCAATGCAACACCCATTTCTTGCACATCCACATTTATTCCAACATTCTTCACAATAGACAAGAAGTGGACTTGGCTTACAGGGCTGCAGGCAAAGGAGTGAATACAGACAATGTGTCACATATACAAAATGGAGGTGTATATGTCCAAAAGAATGAAATTATTAAGAGAAATAACCTAGAATTGGAAAAGGTAAAGGTCATATTTTATAGCATTTGTAAATCCAAGGTTTTATATAGACATATAAAATTATATCACATCAGAATACAAGGAAGACTGAAAAAGAAGACAGTGATCAAAAAGAGTTTGGCAAAATGAAGAGGGGAAAGAGGGTCAAAATCACATATGTGGATGCACGTTGTCTTTGTGAAACAGTCTATGTTAATTGAGTACTTGCCAAAAGTTTTTTTTTTTTCTGAGCCTTTAAACTACCTTGTAAACTGTGCTTTCATATAAACAGCATAGCACTTTGAATCCATTAGAGTCAAAGTGTGTTAACTTGTTCCCTGTTAGGAATTGTATTTTTTTTCCAGTTTATTTATGGACTTGAAACTGTTTAAATATTTAAGAGAGATAGTAGTCAGAGCATGGTAGTTTAGACACAACATTTTTTCCTCTGTCTCCTGAGCTTTTTCAATATATATAAATAAGCAAAGCAAGAAAGAAGGAAAGAAGGAAGGAAGGAAGGAAAGAAAGAAAGAAAGAAAGAAAGAAAGACAAATAGAAAGAATGAAAGGTAACCCCTGAACACTGAGTTATCTCTGTGAATTCAAAAGTCTGAATGTAACTATTGATGTAACTATTGATGTAACTAATAAACTGCGGTTGAAGGATGGCTAATCAGTAATTTCGCATCCGGTTTTACATTCATTTGATGATATATTATATTTTATTGTATTATATTATATACATACATGCACACATACATACAAACGCACCGTGAAAATTCCATGCAAAACATGAGATATCACCTTTTTCTGAGACACTAAATTTGGTACAGAGAAGAATTACTCACAGATGTAACCCAAATCACAGGGCATTTTAATCACATTTCCACTAACAAATCAGTTCACTCCAGTAGAGATACAGGATGGCCCTGGCATGGTTACAGGAGCAGTATATGTAACCCAGTTAGATTGACTATTGACTCTTTACGCTTGTTTATATTTTTCTCACATGTGAATAACTCCATGTACAGTGTGTTTGAGTTGTATATTTTTTAGCAAGTTGTGATTATTAACAAACTATAACTTCAGGAACAACAGCAATAATTTATGTCCTTTTGGGATGAAATCTAAATTGGCTGAATGGGAACTTTTTAATATAATAATATTTAAAATATATTAAATATTTAATACTTTAAATATAAGGACATATTTTGCTGTTGTGTTGTGTTTTTTATTCTTCTCTCATATATTACAACCTAAATGCAGTTTCCCCACATGTAGTTCTTTCAGTCTTTCCCCTCTCCCTCCCCTCTCCTTCTCCTCTCCTTCCCATCTCCCTCCCTTCTCCCCAAGATCCATGCATCCGCTGTTTCCCTTTAGAAAAGAGCAGGTCTTCCAGGAATATGAACTGAACACAACCTAACAAGTAACAAGTCTTGGCACAAACCCTCATATCCAGGCTGAACAAGGCAACCCCAAAGGAGGAAAGGGTCCCCAAAACAGGCAAAAGAGTCAGGGACAGTCCCCATTCTTGATGTAAGAGTTCCACAAGATCACCAAGGTGATCACACAGCAGAAGACTTAGGTCAGATCCATGCAGTCTCCTTGATTATGGGTTTGGTCTCTTGAGCCCCGATATGCCCGGTTTAGTTGATTCTGTGAGTTTTCTTGTGGTACACTCGACCCTTCTGGCTCCTATAACCCTTCATCTACCTCTGGCTGTTGGCCTCTGCATCTATGCCCAGCTGTTGCTGTATGAAGCCTCTCTGATGGCCCCAGATATGAGAGGAGCAGACTATCATTAGGAATCACTTCATTGACTTTGTGTGTGTGTCAGTCTAGGTCTCTGACCTTCTAGCCTCCGGCTCCTGGCTATCCAGGCAGTATCAGGAGGGTGCACCATCTTCTCAAATTACCGCTCATGGATTGTCCACTCTGACAATTTCTGTACCACCATTACCCAGCACATCTGGCAGACAGGACAGCTTGTAGGTCAAAGGTTTTATGGCCGGGTGGACATCCCCACCTCACCGGTGGAAGCCTTGCCTGACTGCAAAAAACGATCACTCTTCACTAATGTCCTTATCAGAGAACAGAAAAGAATTCTCTAATCCATGTGTTGTGTATGCATTTGTGATGTTTTCTTACTGTCTTCAGTGTCTCTAGGCTTCATGCTTTATCTGACAGCATTTTGCAAATTGATGTAAGCCTCCAGAAACATCCATGTGTAAGTGGAGCGTTTAATACAAACCTGTGCTGCTCAACTGTCAGTCTTAGATTCATAGGGCTCTAAGTTGAATTTGGTAATAGCTAAACATTACTAACCATATTTTTTTTTAATTACTGATGTTTTTATATCTACCTTAATTTTATTAAATTCAGGGTTTGTCAACGTTCCCCTTTGCTAAACATTAAATTTCAGAGGTGAATAATATTTGTCAATAATTATGAAATAAGACTTTTGAGGATTGGAGACACAGAAGCACCATCCATTGTGATGTATTATAAATGCTGTATGGCCATTTCAAGATGACAAGTATTTTAAAACCACCTGGAAAGTTTATTCAAAATATGTAACAACCATCTTTTGCAAGCTAATCCAAGCTATCCCCAATCCTTCCCTAAAATGAGCCAAATCATTACCACTTACCAACAGGGAATCATGGTAATTCTAGTTGGTAGAACTTGGGCTGGTGGGAAAATAACATTCATATCAACACTCCCACATGTCTGTGACTTTGCTCTAACAAAGCTGGTCACACATTCTCAACATATATATCTTACCAAAAATGAGTCTGAGCATTAACTACATAATTAGTAAAGCCTCACATAATGAGATGATTAATGTATGCTAAAGACAGTTTAATTTGTATAAATCTAATAAGGCAGTGCATGGAACATTTGGCTACAAATACATTTAGGAATTTATTAATCACCTAAAACATGTAACATGTTTCTACATTGTTAATAAGTATTTTGTTAAAAAAAAATCTCTGCTTATACCAAAGGGCAAGGCCACGTATCACACAACTTTCATATTTGAGGTCCCACCTTGCTTTCCTTAAAAGGCATATTTAGCTTGCCTTCAACTTGACAGCAATTGATTTTTAAAATTTCCAGAAAAACTGACATCACTAGGTACTACAAGGAAAGAAATCATTAAGAGAGAAGTACATAGAGAATTGTAAGATACATAGTATTACTTGTGATGATTAATAAAATTAATTTAATAGTCCTTATTGTATTTACTCTTATATTAAATCTTTATTTCAACCAAGTACCAGGGGTTAAACAAAAGTGTTAATTAACCTGAATCATCAAAGTAATTAAAAATTATTTTTAAAACTATAGTACATTATTATCAATTATAATAATAGTATTCATTATAATAATAATAAATAGCATTTGCCAATCATTGTGCTTGGTCTGTTCATATATATTGTCCCTACTATGTATGGTGGGCCTGTCATATAATTATTCAATTATAGTTTTCCCTTTTATCAAATGAACAATTTTGAGTTATGAAAAATTAAATAATTTACAAAATTTTACTACTGCTAAATATCACTGTTAGATCTGAATTTAGGTCTATAATTGAAAATCTATCATGGTAATTTTAATTGTGCACTTGGTTTAGTTTAAAATTACCTGGGATGAGTCTCAGTGAGGGCTGGCCTTTGAGCATGTGCATACATGACTGTCTACTAATGTTAATTGACAAGGAAAGACCTGGCCCACTGGAGCGGCACAGGTCTTTACCTTGGCTTGGGATTTTGATTTCTAAGTGCAGAAAGGATGTAGAGAATGAGTAGGTGTGCATGGATTTACTCTCTTTATTCTTGACTGTATACGTGGCTAACAGCTTCAAGTACCTTCTTTGACTTCCATGAAATAAATCAAGCAAAATCTTGAATTGATATCTAAAATAGACGGTGGGATCCAAGATGGCGGTGATCATCACTCACAGTTTCTGAAAGGCAGAGGATTTGAAACCCCGAAATTGGCGAGTGGAGGGAAACTGAAACTGGAAAATCGACATAGTGTCTCCCTGAAGGAGGTGGAGGGGCGACACAGGAGCAGAGAACTTTTCAGGTCAGACTCAGACAACTTTGTGAACAGAGAGGGGCACTTTCCTTCTTCGGGTCTCCCTCCCACTCGGAGGGCCAGAGCCACAGCGCCATTGGCACAGATCTTGCTGCCTGAGATCCCAGACAGCAGAGGTGGGGATACTAGCTCCTCAGCCTCAGCAGCCAGCATTACCCGTGTCCAGAGCCTGAGATACCCAGTATAATGTTGCCTGGGTCCCATGCCTGTGAGCAACCAGCCTTACCAACTCCAGGGCCTGACTGTATGAGCCACTCAGTCCCTCAGTGGTGGACAGCCCAGCAGACTGCAGCCACCAAAGTCTGGCGGACCTGCAAAACTACCCAGGGGCACCAAGCCACGGGAGTGGCTACACAAGACTTCCCAGCAGGCACCAAGACACCCCAGTTCTGCAGCCGCAACTGGACTCCCAGGTACAGCGGCTGCAACACCACTGAGCTGTCTGAGCACACATTTGGCTCAGCAGGCCCAAACCTGCCAGTAGAGAACAGGATGAACCCCTGTGCATTACGATTTGACCTGCTAGAGAATGAGTGCTCGCTCCCCTAAGTGCCTGCAGAGCCCCACATCCAGGGTACTTCTAAGCTAGCAGCCAGACATCAGAAATCTCCCACCCACACATCCACTGTGGGAAACAGAGGGTTTCTTGGGACAAGCAAGCCCAGGCTCTGTGGAGCTACCAGCGGAGTTTAGGCAAATAACTCCTGGAGCTTAGTTAGAGACTATTACCGGTAGTCTGACCACTGACATAGAGAATTTGTGCACGTGATCATCACCAGCACATGCGATGACTTCAGCCCCAGTGACCCCTTCAGTGACCACAAAGCATCCCTCCCTCACACTGAAGTCCTCTACATTCTCTAGCACCCTGTCCCTCAAGGCAAACTTCCATGACCATGCACATGCTCTTATGCATTTGTTCTTCTGCGCCTGTGGGCTTTCCTCCCACAGGTACAGCTGAAGCACCAATGCACACACTGAAAACATTGGACCACTCTCATCTCCCTGAAGATTTCTCCATACACCAGAGGAAGATGGTACCAATCTGAACTGCAGAACCCAAGAACAAACAGTGTAGGTTACTCTTAAGCAAGTGGCCAGAGGAAAATAAGACAAAAATCAGGAAATTATGGCTTCACCAGAAACTCTCAAAATCAATGGCTACTCCAATTAATCGGAAACACAGAAAATGACCTTAAAGATATGCTTATACAGTTATTAGAGTTCCATAAAGAGGAAACAAACAAATCTCTCAGAGAAATAGCCAAGCAAATCCAGACAGTTAAAGAGGAAACGAACAAATATCTCAAAGAATTGACTTCCCAGGTGGAGGCTAAGAAAGAGGAAAGGAACAAAGTTCTCAAAGAAACACAGGCAAATATAGACAAACAAATAGAGGCAAAATTAGTGGCGTATAGAGAAGAAACGAACAAAAAAAATTAGAGGCCATCATACAGAGACAGAAAGCCGCATTCAAACAGATGAAGGGAAAGGTGCAAGACATAAAAATAGAATCAATAAAGAAAACACAGAGAAAACCCTGGAGCTGGAGAACTTAGAGAAAAGATCAGGAACCACAAAAGTAGGCATCACCAACAGAATACAAGAGATGGAAGAGAAAAATCTCTGGTGCTAAAGATACGTTTGCAGAAAATGATATTTCTCTCAAAGAAAAAGTAAAATTGAAAAAGTCCCAAGCACAAAACATCCAAGAAATCAAAGACTCCATGAAAAGGCAAAATCTAAGAATAATAGGAATTGATGAAAAAGAAGATTCCAGTCTCCAAGGTCCAGAAAATATCTTCAAGAAAATCATAGAAGAAAATTTCCCCAACTTAAGAAAGACATGTCCATAAACATACAAGAGGCCTACAGAACACCAAACAGACTACACCAGAAAAGAAAATCCTCACATCACATCATTGTTGAAACACTAAATATACAGAACAAAAAAAGATATTAAAAGCAGCAAGGGAAAAAGGCCAAGTAACATATAAAGGCAGACCTATCAGAATCACACTGGCTTTCTCATTAGAAACTATGAAAGCCAGAAGGGCCTGGGAAGTGGTCATGCAGAATTTAAGGGACCACAGATGCCAACCCAAACTACTATACCCAGCAAAAATTTCAATCGACATAGATGGAGAAAACAAAATATTCCATGATAAAACTAAATTTAAGCAATTTCTACACAGCAAACCAGCCCTACAGAAGATACTAGAAGGAAAATGCCAATCCAATGAAAATATCTATGCCCAAGAAAACATAGGATACAGATAACGTCCCTATAAAAATTAAAAGAAAACAAGCAGAGGTTCTAGGTTATATCCATACATGGTCCTTGGTAGGAGAAACAGTCTCAGCAAAGATCCCTGTGCCCTTATATATTTGGTCCTTGTGGAGCTCCTGTCCTCTTCAGGTCATATTAACTTCCCCTTCTTTCATATGATTCCCTGTACTCTGCCAAAGGTTTGGTTATGAATCTCAGTATCTGCTTTGATACACTACTAGACAGAGTCTTTCAGAAGCCCTCTAAGGTAGACTCCTATCCTGTTACTTGTTTTATCCTACATCCAATGCCCATCCCATTTGTCTAAGTGAGGACTGATCATTTTACCCCAGGTCCTCTTTCTTGCTTATCTTATTTAGGTGTATAGATTTCATTATGTTTATCATTTATTATAGGTCTAAATAAGTGAGTATATACCATGTGTGTCTTTCTCCTTTTGGGATAACTCACTCAGAATGATCTTTTCTAGATCCCACCATTTGCCTGCAAATTTCATGATTTCCTTGTTTTTAATTGCTGAATAGTATTCCATTGTGTAATAATACTACCATTTCTGTATCCATTCCTCCATTAAGGGACATCTGGGTTGCTACTAGGTTCTAGCTATTACGAATAAAGCTGCTACTAACATGGTTGAGCAAATGTCCTTGTTGTGTACCTAAGCTTCTTTTGGATATATTCCTAGGAGTGGTATAACTGGGTCCTAATTGTCTGAGAAAGAACCAGATTGATTTCCAAACTGGTTGCACAAGTTTATATTCTCACCAGCAATGGAGGAGGGTTCCCCTTTCTCCACAATCTCTCCAGCATGTATTGTCCCTCGAGTTTTTCATCTTAGCCTTTCTAATAGGTGTAAGTGAAATCTCAGGTTAGTTTTGATTTGCATCTGCCTGATGGCTAAGGACGTTGAGCATCTCTAGGTATTTCTCTGTCATTCTATATTCCTCTACAGAGAATTTTCTGTTTAGCTCCGTACCCCATTTTTAAATTGGATTGCTTGATTTATTGCTTTTTAATTTCTTTAGTTCTTTATGTATTCTGGATATCAGCCCTCTATCAGATATAGGGTTGGTGAAGATCCTTTCCCAGTCTGTAGGCTGTCCTTTTGTTCTGATGACTATGTCTTTTGTTTTACAGAAGTTTTTCAGTTTCATGAGGTCCCATTTGTTGATTGTTGCTCTTAGAGCCTGTGCTGTTAGTGTTCTGTTCAGGAAGTTGTTTCCTGTGCCAATGAGTTTCCGTCTCTTCCCCACTTTTTCTTCTTACCTATTTAGAGTATCTGGTTTTATGTTGAGGTCCAAGGACCATGTATGGATATAAGCTAGAAACTCTGCTTGGATGTAGCCCATGGTAGCTTAGAATCCAAGTGTGTTCCCTAGTAAGGGGAATAGGGACTATTTCTGACATGAACTCAATGGCAGGCTCTTTGACCTTCCCACCCCCAAAGGGAGGATCAGTTCTGGTAGGCCACAGAGGAGGACTTTGCACCCACTCCTGAAGATACCTGTTAAAACAAGGTCAGATGAAAGGGGAGAAGGTCCTCCCCTTTCAGTAGACAGGTAAAAGGGCAGGCAGGAGAAGAGGGAGGCATGGAGAGTTTGTGAGGGAATGAGGGAGCGGGATACAGCTGGGATACAAAGTTAATAAAATGTAACTCAAAAAAATATATCTTTTGGAAATAAAAAGTACTATTTATTAAAAAATTCAATTTTTTTAATTCAAAAAAAAGAAAAAGAAAACAAGCAATGAATCACAGAAAGACCACCAACTCCAAAATAAAAGGAACTAATGTTCACTGGTAACCATTATCTATCAACATCAATGGACTCAACTGTCCGATAAAAAGACACAGACTAACAGGATGGGTGTGGAAACAGGATTGAACATTCTGCTGCATACAAGAAATGCCCCTTTAAAACAAAGATAAACACTACCTTAGAGTAAAGGTCTGGAAACATGTTTTTCAGGTAAATGGACCCAGAAAAAAAGCTGGGGTAGCTATCTTAATAGCTAATAAAATAGACTATCAACCAAAATTAATCAAAAAATATGAAAAAGGGCACTACATTCTCATCAAAGAAAAAATCAACCAAGAAGACATCACAATTCTTCATATCTATGCCCCAAATACAAGAGCATCTATATTCATAAAGTAAACATTATTAAAACTCAAATCACACATTCATCCCAACACCTTAGTAGTGGGAGACTTTAACACCCCACTCACACCAAAAGACAGATCATCTAGACAGAAACCAAATAGGGAAATAAGGACACTTAAAGAGGCCCTAAATCAAATGGACCTAATAGATGTCTACAGAACTCTTCACCCAAACTCAAAAGAAGGCACCTCTGGAACATTCTCCAAAATAGACCATATAGTTGGTCACAAAGCAAGCCTCAACAGATACAAGAAAATTCAAATAATACCCTGTATTCTATCTGACCACCATGGACTAAAGCTGGACCTCAAAAACAATAGATATAACATAAAGCCTACACACACATGGAAACTGAGCAACCTGCTACTCAATAACAGCTAGGTTAAGGAAAAAAATAAAGAAATTAAAGACTTCCTAAAATTCAATGAAAATGAAGATACAACATACCCTAATTTATGGGACACAATGAAAGCAGTGCTTAGAGGAAAATTCATAACACTAAATACCTTCAAGAAGAAATTTGTAACATCTCATACAAGCAACTTAATGGCCCAACTGAAAGCCCTAGAAAACAAAAGTAGCAGATACACCCAAGAGGAACAGACAGCTGGAAATAATCAAATTTAGGGCTGAAATCAATCAATTAGAAACCAAATAAAACTATTCAAAGAATCAATGAAACCAAGAGCTGGTTCTTTGAGAAAATCAACAAAATAGAGAAACCCTTAGCTACACTAACTAAAAGGCAGAGAGAAACTATCCAAATCAGCAAAATAAAAAATGAAAAGGGGGAATAACTACAAACACTGAGGAAATCCAAACAATCATTAGGTCATACTACAAAAGCCTATATACTACAAAATAAAAGAAAAATCTGAAAGAAATGGACAATTTCCTTGATAAATTCCATCTACCAAAATTAAATCAAGATCAGGTAGAAAGATTGTATAACCCAATACCCCCAAGGAAATCAAACCATTGTCAACAGTCTTCTTTCCAAAACAAAAGCCCTGGGCCAGATGGTTTTAGCTCAGAATTCTACCAGACCTTCAAAGAAGTGGTAATTCCAATTCTCTTCAAACTATTCCACAAAATAGAAACAGAAGGAACTTTAGCAAACTCATTCTATGAATCCACAGTAACCCAGATACCTAAACCACATAAAGACCCAACAAAAAAAAGAGAAAGTTCTACCTATCTCTCATGAACATTCACACAAAAAAATATTCACTAAAATACTTGCAAACCAAATCCAAGAACACATAAAAGATATCATTCACTATGACCAAGTAGGCTTCATCCCAGGCATGCAAGGATTGTTCAATATATGGAAATCCATCAATGTAATCCACCATATAAACAAACTGAAAGAGAAAAAACACATAATCATCTCCCTAGATGCTGAAAAAGCATTTGACAATGTCCAACACCCATTCATGTTTAAAGTCTTGGAGAGATCAGGAATACAAGGCACATACCTAAACATAGTGAAGACAGCATACAGCAAGCCTATAGCCAACATCAAACTCAATGGAGAGAAACTTAAATCAATCCCACTGAAATCAGGGACAAGACAAGGCTGCCCACTTTCTCCATATCTCTTCACCATAGTACTTGAAGTTCTAGCTAGATCCATAAGACAACTCTAGGAGCTCAAGGGGATACAAATCAGAAAGGAAGAGGTCAAAGTTTCACTATTTGCAGATGATATAATAGTATACATGAGTGACCCCAAAAATTCAACCAAAGAACTCTTTCAGCTGCTAAACACCTTCAGTAAAGTGGCTGGATACAAAATTAACTCAAAAAAAAAAAAAATCAGAAGCCCTCCTGTGTACCGAAGACAAATGGGCTGAGAAAGAAATCAGAGAAACAACACCCTTCACAATAGCCACTAATAACAAAAAGTACCTTGGGGTGACTTTAACCAAGCAAGTGAAAGACCTCTTTAAAAAAACCTCAAATCTCTGAAGAAAGAAATTGAGGAAGATATCAAACGTTGAAAATATCTCCTGTGCTCATGGATTAGTAGGATTAACATAGTAAAAATGGCCATCCTGCCAAAAGCAATCTACAGAATGAATGTAATTCCCATCAAAATACCAATACAATTCTTTATAGACTTTAAAAGAAAAATTCTCAACTTCATATGGAGAAACAAAAAACCCTGAATTTCTAAAATGATCTGTACAGCAACAGATCCTCTGGAGGTATCTCCATCCCCGATCTCAAGCTGTACTACAGGGCAATAGTAATCAAAACGGCATGGTATTGGCATAGACACAGAATGGTGGATCAAAGGAACCGAATAGAAGACCCAGAAATAAACCCAAACACCTATGTTTGATTTTCGACGAAGAAGCCAAAAACCATTCAATGGAAAAAAGACACCATCTTCAACAAATTGTGTTGGTCCACCTGAATTTCTACATGCAGAAAAATGCAAATAGATCCATATTCATCACTCTGCACAAAACTAAGGTCCAAGTGGATCAAAGACCTCAACATAAAACCAGATACTCTAAATAAGTTAGAAGAAAAAATGGGGAAGAGACTGGAACTCACTGGCACAGGAAACAACTTCCTGAATAGAACACTAACAGCACAGGCTCTAAGAGCAACAATCAACAAATGGGAGCTCATGAAACTGAAAAGCTTCTGTAAAACAAAAGACATAGTCATCAGAACAAAAGGACAGCCTACAGACTGGGAAAGGATCTTCACCAAACCTATATCTGACAGAGGGCTGATATCCAGAATATATAAAGAACTAAAGAAATTAAAAAGCAATAAATCAAGCAATCCAATTTAAAAATGAGGTATAAACTAAACAGAGAATTTTCTATAGAGGAATATAGAATGGCAGAGAAACACCTAAAAAGATGCTCAACGTCCTTAGCCATTAGGCAGATGCAAATCAAAACGACCCTGAGATTTCACCTTACACCCATTAGAAAGGCTAAGATGAAAAACTCAAGTAACAACATATGCTGGAGAGATTGTGGAGAAAGGGGAACCCTCCTCCACTGCTGGTGGGAATGTAAACTTGTACAACCACTTTGGAAATCAATTTGGCACTTTGTCAGACAATTAGGAATAGTGCTTCCTCAAGATTCAGCTATACCACTCCTAGGCATATATCCAAACGAAGCTCAAATATTTAACAAGGACATTTGCTCAATAAGTTTTGTAGCAGCTTTATTTGTAATAGCGAGAACCTGGATACAACCTAGATGTCCATCAGTGGAGGAATGGAAACAGAAATTGTGAAACTTTTACATAATGTAATACTACTCAGAAATTAAAAACAAGGAAATCATGAAATTTGCAGGCAAACAGCGGGATCTAGAAAAGATTATCCTGAGTGAAGTATCCCAGAAGCAGAAAGACACACAAGCTATATCCTCACACTCATAGAACTATAAGATAGGATAAACCTACTAAAATATGTCCACCTACAGAAAATAAACAAGAAAGAGGTCCAGGGGTAAGATGATCAATCCTCATCTAGAAAGACAAGGGGATGGACATTGGAAATAGGAGAAAACAAGTAACAGGACAGTAGTATACCACAGAAGACACCTGAAAGACTCTACCTAGCAGTGTATTAAAGCAGATGTGGAGACCCATAACCAAACCTTTGGCAGAGTGCAAGGAATCATATGAAAGAAGGGGAGTTAGTATGACCTGGAGAGGACAGGAGCTCCACAAGGACAAAATATATCAGGGCTCGGGTGCTCTCTATGAGACTGTTTCTCCAACCAAGGACCATATAAGGATATAACCTAGAACCCCTGCTCAGATGTAACATATGGTAGCTCAGTAACCAAGTAGGTATCCCTAGTAAGGGGAACAGGAACTATTTCTGACATAAACTCAATGACTGGCTTCTTTACCCCCCTGCCCCACACACGCACTTCGAGGGAAGAACAGCCTTGAAGGCCACAAAGGAGGACATGACAGCCAGTCCTGAAGATTTTTGATAGGCAAGGGTCAGATGGAATGAAAGGAGGACCTCCCCTAGCAGTGGACTTGGAAAGGGGCAAGGAGGAGATGAGGGAGGGAAGGTGGGATTGGGAGGGAATAAGGTAGGGGGCTACTGCTTGGATACAAGGTAAATAACCTGTGATTAATATAAAAATAAAATTTAATTAAAAATATCTAAAATAAACATTTTTCCTCTAAGTTTCCTTTTTTTTGTCTGACTTTTTGTTTAATACTAACTGTAAAGGAGCCATGAATACTTGAGACCACCCCACCCCTTGTCTAGATGCTACACTTTTTTCCTATAAGTGAAAAGGCTTATTCTTTGTCTTTTTTAAAAAGATATTTCACTCATCTAGCCAGAGCTACTCCATACATTACAAAGCTTCAGGCAGTTCTTCAAAGGTGAAGTTCCTTGCTGTTACTGAATCCTCTATGGATGTTAGTGCTTATCAGCTCATCGGATTGAAGGGATTGTGAGGTGCTATCTAAATCTTGGCATTAAACCCTGAAACTTAACCTAAATGTAAAGCCCTTCCTGAGAAGGGAGATACATTCAGCTGTCTATAAAAATCACCATTCTTAAACAAAACCTAGAAAAATGTTACTAAGAGAAAATGTCAAAAATAAGTTTATTGAGTTATTCATAGTCTTCCACTTATCCAACAGCTAAAATATAGGATTGTGGGTAAAGATGCTAGCCTATTAAAACAAAGATGACTGTAAGAAATAAACTAAAAATGATTCTAACAATCAGACTGTAAGCAGTAATCTAATAACAAATTAGAGCTTAAAAGAACATACTTTTGTTAAAATCCACCTTTACTGAGCTTAGAAAGGACAAACAGATTAAGTAGCAAGCAGATTAGCTGCAATAGCATTTTAGAGACTCCACACTGTATGGGCAATTATTTATGTTTAAATGAGCACAAAATTCAGGCTTAGAAAAATGCACAGGATTGTTTTATAAATTCTATTTTTTTATTGTTCCATATGAAATTGAGAATTGTTCTTTCAAATTCTATAAAGAATTGTGTTGGTATTTTGATGGGAATTGCATTGAATCTGTAGATAGCTTTTGGAAGCATGGTCATTTTCACTATGTTAATCCTACCGATTTATGAGCATGGGATATCTTTCCATCTTCTGCTATCTTCTTCAATTTCTTTCTTCAGAGACTTGAGGTTATTTTTTTCAAACAGCTCTTCACTTGCTTGGTTAGAGTCACACCAAGGTACTTTATGTTATTTGTGGCTATTGTAAAGGGTGTTGTTTTCCTACTTTCTTTCTCAGCCCATTTGTCTTTCACATACAGGAGTTCTACTGATTTTTTTTTAGCTAATTTTGTATCTAGCCACTTTACTGAAGGTGTTTAGCAGCTGAAGGAGTTCTTTGGTTGAATTTTTGGGATCACTCATGTATACTATCATATCATCTGCTAATAGTGAAACTTTGACCTCTTCCTTTCTGATTTGTATCCCCTTGACCTCCTAGAGTTGTCTTATGGCTCTAGCTAGAACTTCAAGTACTATGGTGAAGAGATTCAGAGAGAGTGGGCAGCATTTCCTTGTCCCTGATTTCAGTGGGATTGATTTAAGTTTCTCTCCATTGAGTTTGATGTTGGCTATAGGTTTGCTGTATGCTGTCTTTACTATGTTTAGGTATGTGCCTTGTATTCCTGATCTCTCCAAGACTTTAAACATGAATGGATGTTGGATTTTGTCAAATGCTTTTTCAGCATCTAGGGAGATGATTATGTGGTTTTTCTCTTTCAGTTTGTTTATGTGATAGATTACATTGATGGATTTTTATATATTGAACCACCCCTGCATGCCTGGGATGAAGCCTACTTGGCCATGGTGGATGATATCTTTTATGTGTTCTTGGATTTGGTTTGCAAGAATTTTTTTTTTATTTAAATCTTTTATTTATTTTTTATTAATTACACTTTATTCATTTTGTATCCCCCCATAAGCCCCTCCCTCCTCCCCTGCCAATCCCACCCTCCCTCCCCTTTCTGCATGCATGCCACTCCCCAAGTCCACTGATAGGGGAGGTCCTCCTCTCCTTCTTTCTGATCTTAGTCTATCAGTTCTCATCAAAAGTGGCTGCATTGTCCTCTACTGTGGCCTGGTAAGGCTGCTCCCCCCCAGGGGGAAGTGATCAAAGAGCAGGCCAATCAGATTATGTCAGAGGCAGTCCCTCTTCCCATTACATGGCAGTTCAGTGTCCAAGTGGGTTTGCAAGAATTTTATTGAGAATTTTTTCATCAATATTCTAAGAGAGATAGGTCTGAAGTCTCTTTCTGTATTGGGTCTTTGTGTGATTTACTTATCAAACTGACTGTGGTCTCATAGGCTGAGTGTGGTAGTGTTTCTTCTGTTTCTATTTTGTGGAATAGTTTGAAGATCTTTGGAGTTATCTCTTCTTTGATGGTCTGGTGTAATTCTGCATGGAAACCATCTGGCCCTGGGCTTTTTTGGAAGGGAGATTTTTTTTCTGACTGCTTCTATTTCCTTGGGTGATATAGGACTAATTAATCTATTTACTTCATCTTGATTTAATTTTGGTAAATGGAATATATCAAGAAAATTGTCCATTACATTTAGATTTTCAAATTTTGCAGCATAGAAGCTTTTGTAGTAAGATCAAATGATTGTTTGGATTTCCTCAGTGCCAATTTTTATGTACCCCTTTTCAATTCTGATTTTGCAATTTGGATAGTTTCTTTCTGCCTCTTAGTTAGTTTGGCTAAGAGTTTGTCTATCTTGTTGATTTTCTCAAAGAAGCAGAAATTGGCCTCATTGATTCCTTGAATTGTTCATTTTATTTTGGTTCTAATTCATTGATTTCAGCTCTGAGTTAGATTATTTCTAATTGTCTATTTCTCTTGAATGTGTCTGCTTCTCTTTTTTCTAGGGCTTTCAAGGTATGCCATTAAGTTTCTTGTATGAGGTGTCCCAAACTCCTTTCTGCACTTAGTGCTATGAACTTTTCTGTTAGCACTGCTTTTATTGTGTCCCATAAGCTTGAGTAAGTTGTGCCTTCATTTTCATTGAATTTTAGGAAGTCTCTAATTTCTTTTTTCATTTCCTCCCTGACCAAGCTGTCATTGAGTAGAGTGTTGTTTAGTTTCCATGTTCATGGAGGCTGTAGAACAAAATGACAGCTTACTGTCTGGGAAAGGATCTTCACCAACTTTATATCTTAGAGAGGGCTAATATCTAGAATATATAAAGAACTCAAGAAGTTAAACTGCAACAAATCAAGTAACCCAATTAAAAAATGGGTGCAGAGCTAAGTAGAGAATTCTCAATAGAGGACTATAGAATGGCAGAGAAACACTTATAGATATGTACAACATCCTCAGTCATAAGGGAAATGCAAATCAAAGTGATCCTGAGATTTCACCTTACACCCATCAGAATGTCTAAGAAGAAAAACTCAAGTGACAATACTTGCTGGAGAGGATGTGGAGAAAGAGGAACCCTCTTCCACTGCTGGTGGGAATGTAAACTTGTACAACCAATTTGGAAATCAATCTGGCTCTTTCTCAGACAATTAGGAATAATATTACCTCAATATCCAGCTATACCACTCCTAGGCATATATCCAAAATATGCTCAAGTACACAACAAGGATATTTGCTCAACCATGTTCATAACAGCTTTATTCATAATAGCTAGAATTTGGACAACTCAGATGTCCTTCAGTGGAGGAATGGAAACAGAAATTATGGTACATTTACACAATGAAATACCACTCAGTAATTAAAAACAAGGGAATCATGAAATTTGCAGCCAAATGGTGGGATCTAGAAAATATCATCCTGAGTGAGGTATCCCAGAAGTAGAAAATTACACATTCTATACACTCACTTATTAATGGATATTAGACATATAATATAGGATAAGCATACTAAAATCTGTACACCTAAAAAAGCTAAGCTAGAAGGAGAACCTTGGGTAAGATGATCAATCCTCACTCAGAAAGGCAAACAGGATGGACATCAGAAGAGGGAGAAAATGGAGAACAGGACAGGAGCTTATCACAGAGGGCCTCTGAAAGACTCAACCCAGCAGAGTATCAAAGCAGATGCTGAGGCTCATTGCCAAACTTTGGGCAGAGTGCAGGGCAAATAAAGATACCTGGAGGGGTCTGGAGTTCCACAAGGGGAGCAACAAAACCAAGAAATCTGGCCCCAGGGGTCTTTTCTGAGACTGATACTCCAACCAAAAACCATTCATGGAGACAACCTAGAACCCCTAAACAGATGTAGCCCATGGCAGCTCGCTCTCTAAGTGGGTTCCCTAGTAAGGAGAACAGGGACTGTCTCGGACATGAAGTCAGTGGCTGGCTCTTTGATCATCTCCCCCTTATGGGGGAGCAGCCTTACAAGACCACAGAGGAAGACAATGCAGCCAGTCCTGATGAGACCTGATAGGCTAGGGTCAGATGGAAGGGGAGGAGGACCTCTCGTATCAGTGGACTGAGGGAGGGGCATGGGAGGATATGAGAGAGGGAGGGTGGGATTGAGCAGGGATGATGTAGGGGTCTACATTTGGGATACAAAGTAAATAAACTGTAATTAATTAAAAAGTAAATTAATTTAAAACAAAACCAAACAAAAAGAGATTCCACCTCACTCCATCACGATTGTTAGACGAATTACTCCTGCTACTCAAGTCATGTTTCTACTTTTGGTGCATATTCATCTTTACAGTGATAGTGTAATGCTAAATTTTCAGATGTATGTTCTTACTGAGACATTGTACTTATGTTTGGCTCACGAACAAGGTTACTGAAATAATAGTAACTTCAAAATTCAGATGATATGCACAAACATCACTTTACAGAACATACTGAAACAAATATTTTCTTAATCTTTTAAAAATATATCTGATGAAAATAAAAAATATTAAAAATAAATAAATAAAGAAAACAAGAAAATATATATCTGAGCTACAAATATCAATTTTAGTGATGCCATCCTTAATATTAATTTTTTAAATTAAATTTTTATATTAGTTACAGATTAACTTTGTATCCCAGCTGTAGCCCCCTCCTTCATTCCCTTCCACTACCACCCTCCCTTTGTCATCTCCTCCCTGCTCCTCTCTAAGTCCACTGATAGGGGAGGTCCTCCTCCCTTTCCCTCTGCCCCTACCTTATTTGGTCTTTTCAGGACTGGCTGCACTGTCCTCTTCTGTGAACTCGCAAGGCTGCTCCCCCCTCGGGGTACGGGGGTAAGTCAAAGAGCCAGCCATTGAATTCATTTCAGAAACAGTCCCTGTTCCCCTTACTAGAGAACCCACATTGATATTGAGCTGCCATGGGCTACATCTGAGCAGTGGTTCTAGGTTATATCCATGCATAGTCTGTGGTCATTTAAATACTCTTTCATCTAGGCAAAGTGGTATAAATCTGTAATCCCAGCAATCTGTGAGAGGGCAGGCAGCCAGATCTCTCCGATTTCAAGGCCAGCCTGGTGTACAAAGCAAGTCCAGGACACTAAGGCTTCACAGAGATACCCGGTATCAAACAAAGAAACAAAATACTCTTAGCTGTGAAAAGTATTTACTTTACTCCAATATTCAGTGGAAAAAAATTAATTATAGTAATCTACTTGTTATTTTATGGAGTATTTTTTTTAACACCACATCTCCAAACTCATCAGTCTCTTTTGGACACTAAACATTCAACAAATTACCAGTCTTCATTTGTAACCTTAGTTTTATTGACCTTCTTCCTGCATGAAGAAACTGTACCACTATTCAAAGTTTTATTCTTCAAAGTATGAATCACCATTTTTCTATAATTATATTGTTCATTGTTGCTATATATCCAATGTTTTGCTCACAGTGCAAACTCATGATTGTCTTTGGATAAGTGGAGTAGAAACCACCAGTGAATCAGGAGCTCATATATCTGACACCAGCAGCTAACTGAACTAAGAACCTTCACTCACATTCTCTTCTTGCCCATGCTTTAGAAAACACGCCGGGATTATTATGAATGGAAACCATACATTTTCTCCAATGTTCATTTTATTGATACATAAAACATTTGAGTTCCATTAGAATCCGTTGCAAATCAATACCAAGTTAGAATCACAACCCACATGTCCTAACTGCCAATTAAAAATATGAGAGCAATCAAAGTGTGAGATAAACTACGGAAGATCACCCAAACGTTACAAATGAGTAGTTGGGTCCTTATTTTGCTTGAGCTGAGGGAAATGAAAAGGTAAAGCAGAAAGTGGGAAAATAATAGATGGGATCACTGATACAGCGCTGTAATGTAAAAGATTCTAGAAAACACACAAAGAAAAGACTGACTTTTAGTGAACTGTGTATAGAAACAATTTGGAGTAAATAATGGGTATTTGATGAGGCAGCAAAGCAGAGAAATCAATTGAAAACGTGTAAAGTCCTAGAAACGTGAAGAACATTTCTCTGGGGAACTTTCTTTTACCTCTTTGAAATGAGAAGGAATATGAAATAATAAAAGTGATATCTTACGATGTATATGTTAGTGAGGAAGTATACAGGGGCCACGGTGTGAAAGAAGTTAGTCAGAGATAAGGGCAGACGAATGAGCAACCAAGCAGGAAAGGCAGCCCGAGTCAAGATCTGCATTTATTTGAATACATGAAAGATAAAGGTGCAGAATGCTTCAGCAGGATTCCACATTTTCTATCTAAGCATCTGGTTATAAGACAAAACCATCAATTGACTAGGATCAGGACCGTACAGAACAAAACGAGGAAGGTCAGGACAAAAGGCAAGATAATGCAGATTTCAGAGAAACCTGTGATGGATACATGATTCTTTTCACAGGTTTTCTTTTATTTATGAACATGAATGGTGTTGTACCTTAATACATATTCAATAAAGCTGGTCTCATGATAAGGAGGTCTCTGACCCAGTTTGGAGGGTGTCTAATGCTCTGCATTTAAACTACAGTAATTACTATTACAAACGTGCTGTTTCTGTATTCTGTAGACAGCCTCCCTTTAGCTAGTTCAGGAGACAGTGAAGCATAATTGCTTTAGCTATAAACACCATAGTGCTTTTAAATATAAACCACAGTGCATTTATTAAAATGTGTGGCCATAAAGATTGATGGATTCAAAGTGCACATCTGCAAAAGTTAATCCAGAAGTCCTTTGAATGGCTTTCAGTGAGTTTCTTATCAACCGTGACACTTTATAGCTGATGCTATATGGTGTATTATGTCTCCCAGTGGCATTGTTCCAAGCACTTTCATAACTAAATGTACTCAGAAAATATTCCATTTAATTAAAACTAACAATAATTGGGTACTTGTAATTAAAACTGGGGCTTGGCTTTATTTCTCAGTGTTTGATGCAATGAAAGTCGATGATGTGCAGATAGAAAGGCTATTGTGTTTAACTGTAGAAATTTCACAGTGAAGTAATGGCCGCCTCAGGCTGTAAACATTTGTGATTAAGAGATATAGTTAGGGCATTAATATCAAAAGCTGACTCTCATCTTATGTCAAGAAATTCATTTTTTTTTTCTTGTTTACCCTATTAGAATGTCTCAGCAAACCTTGGCATTAATCAGTAGAAATGCCAGACAACCATGAGTTGATTTAAAAGTCATATTATTTTTAAGGGAGCATCTCAAGTTTCTTCTTTCATCATTCTGAGTTTGATTTATTTTATTGCTGTCCTTGGTTTCCATATTAGCATTACACAGATGATTTCTATATAGTGAAAGTCAATAACAGGGGCATGTTTTATGAAAGATGTGGAAATGAATATGCTATCAACATTGTAAGTGGATTTGCTTATTAAAATTGGCTTGTGCTTATAGTACATAGATACTTTATTTTGTTATCTAACATCCATATTTAAAAAACCTGCTCCCACCACACATCTATAATATAAAAGATACTATATTCTGGTATATGTAAAGAAATAGTCATGTACTATTTTCGCATAAGGCCTCAGGCAGGATAAAAATCACTCTGACAGTCTATGTTTCAGTGCCACACTATTCACTGTGGGAATGAAGAACTCAAGAACAGGTCGCGTTGCCATCTAGGAAACAGCAGAGCCAGCTCTGCACACAGCCCAAGACACAGCTGGCATCACAATTTACTTAACACTAGGAGCTATCCCCTCGAGATCTTTTCGGAGAAGATATAACTTAATGATATAAGAAAATCCTTAAAAATTGTAAAGAACTGAACGTTGTAAACAGGTTCAATATCAGGAGTGAAAAATCTCAGAGTTGGTGAACATCTTAAGGCTAATCCTTTGCGCCACCTGAATGAACACCTAATAAACATTGCTTGTCCCTTATTCACTGGAACAGCTTTAGCAATATTCTTCAGAAAAAATTCTGAGACACCTAAAAAAATCTTTATTTTGCTCCCACAAAATAAATAATAAACAGAACTATTTAAAATAATATGTATTGTCTGAAATTTTATAACATTCATATATATATATATATATATATATGGAATTGGCATCTATAAAGACTGAATAATTTGTGAAAAAAGACACAAAAAAACAAAGCAACTGTTTTTCTCTGTGTGATTCCAGATGTCTTCTTAATTAATACTTTATTCATTTTGTACTTGAAGTAAAGTAGCAAAGAGGAGTAACAGTATTATATACAGCCTTTCACTATGATTTGACTACATTGGAGGAAATATACCAACTTAACTTTAAATCCTTAATTCATATAAAAATGAACAACTCTATCAGCAAGATGGAACACTAGGATTTTTTTTTAAACCTTCATTTCCTCATGAAAACAGTCACCGAGGGGCCAGCAAACAGCATAGCTCAATGGGTAAGAAAACTCCACATAAGCCTGACAACAAGGGTTCAATCCCAAGAACCTACGGTGTAGATGGAAAAAAAAAATGAGTCCTGTTCAGTTATCCTTTGATATGCCTGCTGTAATACACACGTACATGCACACACACAGGCACACACACACACACATGTTTGTATGCTTGCGCACATAAACACAAATGGAGAAATGTACTTTAAGTTTAAAATGGAAATATTAATTCTAACAACTTCTCTCACGCACACGTGCTTTAGCAAGAGCTGACGAGAGCAGCTGACAACGTGTTACACGTGGAACTCACAGAAAGAGAAAATGATCAAAGAGGGCAGAACAAACGGCCCACATTGTTACATATGAGATCCATGGCCAACACCAGCAGCCCAACATAGAGGGAGACACTGAAAGAAATGTCAGCATATGAAAGAAGAGGGAAGTGACGCTTAACACTGTAAAAGACCACAGCATGAGACTCCCTGCTCAGCGAGCCTCAGTTTTATACGAACTCCAGTGCCTTGTGTTCCTGCCAAAGCCTAACATACCCCAGCACTCGGCAGTATCTGTTCCTACAGATACTGCAGACTTGAAGACGAGGGCATCAGACACACCCTAACAGTCTTATCATCAAGATGGTATCCAGAGACGCACGACTAGATTACACCTATGCTTTCATGTAATATTTCTTCCTAAGCCAGGAATACAAAGAAAAATTCCAGTGACATTTATTATGGACAGAAAAAAAAATCACAAACTTTATAAGCGACCGGTAATACAATACAGACAGTAGAAACAATGAATCACCAGGCCTTGCAGCATATAGTTTTTAAAATGTGTCATAGAGCTCTAATTAGCCAAACAGCATGGAATATTAAATACAGAGACAACAAACTTCATAAAAAATACAAGGTCCTGAAATAAATTGCTACTAATCTCTGACAAGGTGGGCAAGCATACAGGGTGGAGAAGGGCACCTCTTTGTTAAATATTGGTGAGCAAGCTGTACCTGCCTTGAGAAGAAGAAATTTCTACCTGTAGTGAAATCATATAAAAAAATTTTGAGCTGAGAGAAAATTTCCAATTATAAGGTATTATAATATTAAATAGTTGTAACTATTGAGAAAATTCACTGGGGACAAAGTTGTTGACTTTCATCTAAGCAATGATTTCTGGACTTTGACAACAAAAGCACAGAAAACAAAGGTGAATTTTTTCCAGTAGGAAGGCATTGAATTAATCAGTCTCTGTGTAGCAAAAACAGTGAAAAAGGTTACCCTTTATAGAAAAACTAATGCATCTGATCAGTGTATAACATCATTGATAGAGAGCATACAGCTCAGTTTAAAGAAACAAATGACATTCTGATATTAAAAAGATAAAACACCCCAATTAGACATGTCTTCAAAGAAACTATTCTAATAACCAACAAGCATAGAAAAGATATTATCATCAGGAAAATTTCAGGGAAGGCCAGGCTGAGAGATGCCCTTGTGCCTGTTCAAAATTCCATGGTGAAAACTTAAATGATGGTGTATGATGTCAAAAAGCCCCTTGTACACTGATGACAGGGATTGGTGGAGTCAATATGGTAAACATGAGATTCAGAAATCTGCTCAAGGCATATGTAACAATACACATAAAACTCCATTTTCATTATAACATAACTCGCAAAATATAAAATATGAAATAAATGTAAGTATACATGTTGGTGCATGGTTGGGGGCTCTATTGGGGTGATAAAATACAGTGGACCAAAATCAACCTGGGGAGGAAAGGGTTTATTTTGTCTAATACTTCCTGGTAACAGTCCATCACTGAGGGAAGTCATTGGCATTAATTCAAGCAGAAAAGGTAACTGAAGGCAGAAAACAACGCACAAGCAGAGGAGGTGTTCTATGCGCTATTTACTGGTTTGCCCTTAATGGCTTGTTCAGCCTGATTCCTTTTCCTTTTTTTTTTTTTTTTTCAAAAACTTGGCCAAGATTTTCTGCTTTTTGTAAAAGTAAATACACATGGCATATATTCACTTATAAGTGGATATTAGACATACAATATAGAATAAACCTACTAAAATCTGTACACCCAAAGAAGCTAAGCAAGAAGGAGGATCCTGGGTAAGATGTTCAGTCCTCACTGAGAAAGACAAATGTGGTGGACATTGGAAAGATAACACAGGAAATAGGACAGAAGCCTACCACAGAAGGCCACTGAAAGACCCTACCCAGCACTGTATCAAAGCAGATACTAATACTCATAACCAAACTTTGGGCAGAATGCAGAAAATCCTATGAAAGAAGGGGGAGATAGAAAGACCTGGAGAGAATAGGAGCTCCACAAGGAGAGCATCAGAACCAAAAATATCTGGCACAGGGGTCTTTTCTGAGACTCATACTCCAACCAAGGACCATTCATAGAGATAACCTAGAACCCCTGCTCAGATGTAGCCAATGGCAGCTCATTCTCCATGTGGGTTCTCTATTAAGAGGAACAGGGACTGTCTCTATCAGGAACTCAATGGCTGGCTCTTTGATATCCTCTCCCTGAGAGGGGGAGCAGTCTTAGAAAGTCACAGAAGAAGAAAATGCAGCCAGTCCTGATGAGACCTGATAGGCTAGGTCAGATGGAAGGGGAGAATGAACTCCCCTATCAATGGGCTTGGAGAGGGTCATGGGAGGAGAGGAAGGACGGAGGGTAGGATTGGGAGGGAAAGTGGGAGGGGGGCTACAGCTGGGATGCAAAGTGAGTAAACTGTAATTAATATAAAAATAAAAATTAAAAAAGAAACACATCTCCCTTAGTATGTAAATTTGTTTTCATATTTATAGACCTGTTCTTATTCCTTTTTTATTTATTCTTCTCTCATATTACATCGCAACTGCATTTTCCCTTCTCTCCCATCCTGACCTCCCAATCTCTCATCCTCCCACTTCCTCTTTTCCACATATCCATCCCCTCATTCACCTCGCTTTAGAAAGGAGCAGGCTCCCAAGGACATTAGCTATCTACAGGGTAACAATCTACAATAAAACCAGGCACATACTCTCACATCACAGTTTGATGAGCCAAACCAGTAGGAGGAAAAGGATCCCTAAAGCAGGCAAAAGAGTCAGAGATATTCCCCCACTCCCACCATTAGGAATTCCATAAGAATACCAATTTATACAACCAGGACATATATGCAGAGGACATAGGTCAGCCTTCTACAGGCTGCATTTGGTATGTATCTCTAACAAAAAATGAATTTAAAATCACACTTAGAATGAATATTTGGTAATATAACCAATTTCCTGAGAGGAATTCATTGTATTAATTTCATTTAATCAGAGCGTTCTTTTTTTTTTTTTTTTTTTTTAGTTACATTTTGTTAACTCTGTGTCCCAGCTGTATCCCGCTCCCTCATTCCCTCCCCAACCCCACACTCCCTCCCTGGTCTCCTCCCTGCCCCTTTCCAAGTCCACTGATAGGGGAGGACCTCCTCCCAATTCATCTGACCCTGTTTTATCAGGTATCTTCAGGGCTGGCTGCAAAGTCCTCCTCTGTGGCCTAACAGACTGCTCCTCCCCGGGGTGGGGGGGTCAAACAGCCTGCCCTTGAAATCCTGTTAGAAATAGTCCGTGTTCCCCTTACTTTGGAAAACTACTTGGTTACTGAGCTACCACGGGCCACATCCGAGCAGAAGTTCTAGGTTATATCCATAGATGGTCCTTGGTTGAGTGTCAGTCTCAGAAAAGACCCTGTGCCCGGATATATTTGGTCCTTTAGAGCTCCTATCCTTTCCATATCATACTAACTTCCCTTCTTTCATATGATTCCCTGCACTCTGCCGAGGGTTTGGTTATGAGTCTTAGTGTCTGCTTTGAAACACTGCTAGGTAGAGTCTTTCAGATGCCTTTTGTGGTAGACTCCTGTCATACATTCAATGCACATCCCATTTGTCTTTCTAAATGAGAATTAATCACCTTCGCCTGTGTCCACTTTCTTGATTATCTTCTTTAGGTGTGTAGATTTCATTATGTTTATCATATCTTGTAGGTCTATATAAGCGAGTATATACCAAGTTTGTCTTTCTCCTTCTGGGATACGTCACTCAGAATGATCTTTTTTAGATCCCACCACTTGCCTGCAAATTTCATGATTTCCTCTTTTTTGATTGCTGAGTAGTATTCCATTGTGTAAAAATACCACAATTTCTGTATCCATTCCTCCGTTGATGGACATCTGGGTTGTTTCCAAGTTCTGGCTATTACAAATAAAGCTGCTACAAACATGGTTGAACAAATGTCCTTGTTGTGTACTTGAGCAAATTTTGGGTATATACCTAGGAGTGATATAGCTGGATCTTGTGGTAGCACTACTCCTAGTTGTCTGAGAAAGCGCCAGATTGACTTCCAAAGTGGTTGAACCAGTTTACATTCCCACCAGCAATGGAGGAGGGTTCCCTTTTCTCCACAACCTCTCCAGCATGTGCTATCACTTGAGTTTTTCATCTTGGCCATTCTGATGGGTGTAAGGTGAAATCTCAGGGTCGTTTTGATTTGCCTTTCCCTAATGGCTAATGAGGTTGAGCATTTCTTTAAGTGTTTCTCTGCCATTCGATGTTCCTCTTTCGAGAATTCTCTGTTT
Organism: Psammomys obesus; assembly: GCF_907164565.1. Classification (NCBI taxonomy): domain Eukaryota; kingdom Metazoa; phylum Chordata; class Mammalia; order Rodentia; family Muridae; genus Psammomys; species Psammomys obesus. Next base: position 26,649,815 of record NW_026592118.1, on the reverse strand, counting down.
AGCTCTGTTCCCCATTTTTTAAGTGGATTACTTGGTTTGTTGCTTTTCTGCTTCTTTAGTTCTTTATATATACTGGATATTAGCCCTCTGTCAGATAAAGGGTTGGTGAAGATTCTTTCCCAATCTGTAGGCTGTCTATTTGTTTTGATGACAGTGTCTTTTGCTTTACAGAAGCTTTTCAGTTTCATGAGGTCCCATTTATTGATTGTTGCTCTTAGAGCCTGTGTTGTTGGTGTTCTGTTAAGGAAGTTGTCTCCTTCCAATGAGTTCTAGACTGTTCCCCACTTTTTTTCCAACTGATTTAGAGTATCTGGTTTTATGTTGAGGTCCTTGATCCACTTGGACTTTAGTTTTGTGCAGGGTGATAAGTATGGATCTATTTTCATTTTTCTACATGTAGACATCCAGTTGGTCCAGCACCATTTGTTGAAGATGCTGTCTTTTTTCTATTGAATGGATTTGGCTTCTTTGTCAAATATTGAGTGTTCATAGGTGTGTGGGTTTATTTCTGGGTCTTCTATGCGGTTCCATTGATCCTCCTTTCTGTTTCTATGCCAGTATCATGCAGTTTTTATTACTGTTGCCCTGTAGTACAGCTTGAGATCGGGAATGGAGATACCTCCAGATGATCTGTTGTTGTACAGGATCGTTTTGGAGATTCTGGGTGTTTTGTTTCTCCATATGAAGCTGAGAATCTTTTTTTCAAGGTCTGTAAAGAATTGAGTTGGTATTTTGATGGGAATTGCATTGAATCTGTAGATTGCTTTTGGCAGGATGGCCATTTTCACAATGTTAATCCTACCAATCCATGAGCACGGGAGATCTTTCCATCTTCTGAGATCTTCTTCAATTTCTTTCTTCAAAGACTTGAAGTTTTTCTCAAGCAGGTCTTTCACTTGCTTGGTTAGAGTCACACCAAGGTACTTTATGTTATTAGTGGCTATTGTGAAGGGTGTTGTTTCCCTAATTTCTTTCTCAGCCTTTTTGTCTTTGGTATACAAGAGGGCTTCTGATTTTTTTGAGTTGATTTTGTATCCTGCCACTTTGCTGAAGGTGTTTATCAGCTGAAGAAGTTCTCTGGTTGAATCTTTGGGTTCGCTCATGTATACTATCATATCATCTGCAAATAGTGACACTTTGACCTCTTCCTTTCCGATTTGTATCCCCTTGATCTCCTTTAGTTGTCTTATTGCTCTGGCTAGGACTTCAAGTACAATGTTAAAGAGATATGGAGAGAGTGGGCAGCCTTGTCTTGTCCTTGATTTCAGTGGGATTGATTTAAGTTTCTCTCCATTGAGTATGATGTTGGCTATAGGCTTGCTGTATATTGCCTTTACTATCTTTAGGTATGTGCCTTGTATCCCTGATCTCTCCAAGACTTTAAACATAAATGGGTGTTGGACTTTGTCAAATGCTTTTTCAGCATCTAAGGAGATGATCATGTGGTTTTTCTCCTTCATTTTGTTTATGTGGTGGATTACATTGATGGATTTCCATATGTTGAACCACACTTGCATGCCTGGGATGAAGCCTACTTGGTCATGGTGGATGATATCTTTGATGTGTTCTTGGATTCGGTTTGCAAGTATTTTATTGAGTATTTTTGCATCAATGTTCATAAGAGAGATAGGTCTGAAGTTCTCTTTTTTTGTTGGATCTTTGTGTGGTTTAGGTATCAAGGTGACTATGGCTTCATAGAATGAGTTTGGTAGTGTTCCTTCTATTTCTATTTTGTGGAATAGTTTGAGGAGAATTGGTGTTAGTACTTCTTTGAAGGTCCTGTAGAATTCTGTGCTGAAGCCATCTGGTCCAGGGCTTTTTTTGGAGGGGAGACTGTTAATGACTGCTTCAATTTCCTTGGGAGATATAGGGCTATTCAGTCTTTCTACCTGATCTTGACTTAATTTTGGTAGGTGGAATCTGTCAAGAAAGTTATCCATTTCATTTAGATTTTCAAATTTTGTGCCATATAGGCTTTTGTAGTATGACCTAATAATCGTTTGGATTTCCTCAGTGTCTGTAGTTATGTCCCCATTTTCCTTTCTGATTTTGCTGATTTGGATAGTTTCTCTCTGCTTTTTAGTTAGTTTGGCTAAGAATTTGTCTATCTTGTTGATTTTCTCAAAGAACCAGATTTTTGTTTCATTGATTCTTTGAATAGTTTTATTTGTTTCTAATTGATTGATTTCTGCCCTTAGTTTGATTATTTCCAGCTGTCTGCTCCTCTTGGGTGTATCTGCTTCTTTTTTTTTCTAGGTTTTTCAGTTGGGCCATTAAGTTGTTTGTATGTGATGTTACGGATTTCTTCTTGTAGGCACTTAGTGCTATAAATTTTCCTCTGAGCACTGCTTTTAATGTGTCCCATAAATTTGGGTATGTTGTGCCTTCATTTTCATTGAATTCTAGAAAGTCTTTAATTTCTTTCTTTATTTCTTCCTTGACCCAGCTGTCATTGAGTAGTAAGTTGTTCAGTTTCCATGTGCGTGTCGGCTTTTTGTTGTTTCTGTTGTTGTTGATGTCCAGCTTTAGTCCATGGTGGTCAGATAGTATACAAGGGATTATTTCAATCCTTTTGTATCTATTGAGGCTTGCTTTGTGACCAACTATATGGTCTATTTTGGAGAAGGTTCCATGTGGTGCTGAAAAGAAGGTGTACTCTTTTGAGTTTGGGTGAAAAGATCTGTAGACGTCTATTAGGTCCATTTGATTTAGGGATTCTGTGAGTGCTTTTATTTCCCTATTTGGTGTCTGTCTGGTTGATCTGTCCCTTGATGAGAGTGGGGTGTTGAAGTCTCCCACTATTAAGGTATTAGGATCAATGTATGATTTAAGCTTTAATATTGTTTCATTTACGAATGTAGGTGCTCTTGTATTTGGGGCATAGATATTCAAGATTGTGATGTCCTCTTGTTGGATTTTTCCTTTGATGAGAATATAGTGGCCCTCCTTATCTTTTTTGATTAACTTCGGATGAAAGTCTATTTTATTAGATATTAGGATGGCTACTCCAGCTTGTTTTCTGGAACCATTTGCTTGAAAAACATTTTTCCAGCCCTTTATTCTGAGGTAGTGTTTATCTTTGTTGCATAGGTGTGTTTCTTGGATGCAACAGAATGTTGGGTCCTGTTTCCGTAACCATTCTGTTAGCCTGTGTCCTTTTATTGGTGAGTTGAGTCCATTAATATTGATAGATAATATTGACCAATGCATGTTAGTTCCTTTTGTAATGGAGTCGATGATCTTACCCTGTTTCATTGCTTGTTTTCTTTTCATTTTTGTTGGGATATTATCTGTATGCCGTGTTTTCTTGGGTGAATTCGTTTTCGTTGGATTGGAGTTTTCCTTCTAGTATCTTCTGTAGGGTTGGTTTGCTGTATAGATATTGCGTAAATTTAGTTTTGTCATGGAATATTTTGTTTTCTCCATCTATGTTGATTGAAAGCTTTGCAGGGTATAGTAGTCTGGGTTGACATTTGTGATCTCTTAGAGTCTCCATGATGCTTGCCCATGCCCTTCTGGCTTTCATAGTTTCTGATGAGAAGTCTGGTGTGATTCTGATAGGTCTACCTTCATATGTTACTTGGCCTTTTTCCCTTGCTGCTTTTAATATCTTTTCTTTGTTCTGTAGATTTAGTGTTTTGACTATGATGTGACATGATGTGTTTCTTTTCTGGTCTAGTCTATTTGGTGTTCTGTAGGCCTCTTGTATATTTATGGACATCTCTTTCTTTAAGTTGGGAAAATTTTCTTCTATGATTTTCTTGAAAATATTTTCTGGACCTTGGAGTCTGGAGTCTTCTTTTTCATCAATTCCTATTATTCTTAGATTTTGTCTTTTCATAGCATCCTTGATTTCTTGGATATTTTGTGATTGGAACTTTTCTGATTTTACTTTTTCTTTGAGAGAAGTATCAATTTCTGCAAGTGTGTCTTCAGCTCCAGAGATTCTCTCTTCCATCTCTTGTATTCTGTTGGTGATGCTTACTTTTGTGGTTCCTGATCCTTTCTCCAAGTTCTCCAGCTCAACAGTTTTCTCATTTTGTGTTTTCTTTATTGATTCTAATTCTGTTTTCATGCCTTGCACCATTTCTTTCATGTGTTTGAATTTGGATTCCTGCATCTCTGCAATGGACTCTATTTCTTTGTTCATTTCCTTTTTATATGCCACTATTTTTTTCTCTACTTGTGCCTGTATTTGTTTGGCTATGTTTGCCTGTGTTTCTTTAAGGGTTTTGTCTATTTCTTCTTTCTTTACCTCCAATTGACTGGCCAACTCTTTGAAAGATTTGTTTATTTCCTCCTTATGAGCCTCAAATAATTGAACAAGCATGGCTTTAAGGTCATTTTCCTGTGCTTCTGATGAATTGGATGGATACCATCGATTTTGGGGTTTGCTGGTGAAGTCATAATGTCCTGATTTATGTTGGAAGTGTTCTTTCACCTACCCCTGGCCATTGGCTTATCTGAGACCTTCCCTGTTTGTTTTTGGATTCTGCAGATCAGACTGGTACTGTCTCTCTCTCGAGTCTGGAGAATTCTTCAGGAAGTTGAGAGAGGTCCCGTGTCCTTAGCGTGTGCTGAGGACTAGCTGTACAGGCAGGTCACTTGGCAGAGATCGGGGTATCTGGGCTCTCTGTTCTCTGGTTTGGCCCTGCTTCTTTGATGTGCTCCACCAGTTCCGTGCTGCTGTCACTGCCAGGTTATGAGGTCTTGCTGCAGCTGGAGATTTCAGGGTGGTCACGTCAGTAGGAATCGGGGTAACCAGCCTTTCTGTTCTCTGGTTTGGCCCTGGTTAGTCTTAAACTGGAGGGCTGATGTGCCCCGCCAGCTCAGTGCTGCTCCGCCGCCAGGTTAGAAAGTCCCGCTGTAACTGGAGACTGGGTTGCTAGTCCAGATGCTTTCTGGGAAGTCCTGGGGTCTCTTCACTGTGCTCTCCAAGCTTCGGAGGCCCAGCGCCTGGTGTGTCTAGCTTGTATGGCGTTTCTGTCTGGTTTTGGTGAGTATATAGCGTATTCTCTGTCACTGTGGGATTGGGTGGGCCGTACCGTCAGTGATGGCGATCCTGCGGAGCTAGTATGGCGTCTAGCACACTTGGGCCCTGGGAGGATGGTGCAGCCACCGCGCGAATCTGGGACTCCGAGACACAGTACTGCTGGCCTTTGCCGATAAAGGGCTTGGGGCTCAGCCTCAGTGGCTGCAGGCCCCAGGCAGTTAGGTCTGCGCTGAGAAAGGCGAGTCTGCTGTGCCGAGGAGAAGGGAGGTCTGGGGGAGGGGAGTGCCGAGAGATCAAAGGATCGTTTCTCACCTTCCCCAAACAAGTCCCTGGGTGACCCGAGACCAAGGTTTTCACCTCCAGCGATGTTCCCTGTTGTTTAGAAGGTCTCTCCGTTGTTTCCCTGGCTTCAGAAGTTCTTCCACTCATCAACTCAGAACTTTATCTCTTCCACAGCTCGGAAACTGTGTGTGCTAGTCGCCATCTTGGCTCTGCCCCCGGATCTTTTCTTAACTAAGGTTCTGTCTTCCAAAGCAGAAACCCCAGCTTGTATCAAGTAGATCTAAAATCTAGCATGAGGGATACAAGAAATATGGTGAATATGTTCATAATGGAATAGAACTCAACCTTAAAAAGAAATAGAGCACTATTGTTTAAGGTGACATATACGAAAACTATAGAAGATTATGCTCAGTGGTGTTCATAAAGCACTGACAAAAATAATTAATTCGTTTATATGCAAAAGCTAAAAGTCTTTAAACTTACAGGAGCAGGGAGTAGTGGATTGGTGAGCTGAAGTGAGGGAGAAGGAGAAATGCTGTATGCATAAAAGTGTACAAACTTACAGTCAGATGGAATGAACAATTTCTAGAAATCATTGTGCAGCAAGATATCACAGGGCATACTTGAAATTCATTCAGAAAGTAGAGCTTAGATGTACTTTATATGTACTATATATGTGGCAGTAATTATGTAATATCACATATATATTAATTTACTTTAAATACAACATACCACAAGCATACACACCTTTGTCATCTACACCTTAGTAAACCTGGGAATAAACAGAGCTCTAGATACTTTCTCTTTCTCCTCAACTTCTGTTTAAATGGTTAGGTTTATGAATGAAACTAACTTCATTTAATTACAACAAATATCACAATGAGCATTCTTTCTAGTTGATGGCATGCTATAAACTCATAAAATACAACTAAGTATGATAAACAATGTAGAGGATATTTTACTCATATAAGTGGTCTCTACACTGATCCTAAATAGATTACTTCTACTCTAATGGAATGAAGTGGCTCATTATTCCAGGATGGTAATATTTTCCTGAAACTAAGATATTGTCCTCATCACTAACCAAGATTAAGATTTTGCTTTTGGTTTGATTTTGTTGTTGTTGTTTTGTTTTGTTGGTTTTGGAGTTTTTGTTTTGTTTAGGTTTGGTTTGGTTATAAAGATTTACTAATAACGTCTATTGTTTAATTTCCTTTGGGTTAAAATCTTATTCTTATAATTCAGCAAGAAATTAAAGGTATTTGAAGGTTTTTCTGTTAAAAAAATAAAGTAGGCTATACCTGGGGTATTTGTTGAGTCACAGAATTGAGGAAGTAGATTAAATCTCATAGAGAGAGCATAATTCTAACTCCGACTTACAGGTGTGATGCCACAAACACGTGGACCTCAACAGTGTCCCCAAATGTATGTTAGGCTGTTCACATAGTAAAGCTTGTCTTGGAAGCTACTTCTACAAATATTGTGTACTTCAGACTGATGGCTGAAGAGGAGACAGGATGAGGTGTTTGATTTCCAGGTTCTACAGCCTTGACCTCTGTGTTAAATTATGTCACTAGGAAGTCAAGTATCTACAGTCCATGGTTTCAGAACTTTGTCATAGAAAAATATTTATGGTTTTATGTTAATGCCAAGCTCTCATTTGCTAGGGAAGTTTAGGCAGGGAACATAATTTTACAAAACATACTCATGTAAATTTTCCTTCAGTTTGACATTTTTCCATGGAGGCTTTCTAAATTTACTTACTGAGAAAGAAAAAGCAGCACAGCAGAACATTCTTACGTACATCACAAACTTCCACTTATCATATATATTAAAATATTACCAGTCATTGCTAATGTATATTAGAATCGCAAATCTGGAAGTTTTCAGTGTCTCATGCAATGATATCGGCATTTTACACAGCAGCCTATAAGGTTGTGTGGTAGTTTCGTCTCTCGGCAACAAAAGAAACTTTAGAAAGATGATTTATTTTGTCTTATGGTTTGAGGATACATTCCAGCATGCTGGAGGCAACTTGAGGGAGATTTTTATTATATTCATAAATAGCTCCTAGAGAGGGATGAGCACTTATGTTCAACTTAGTTTTTTCTTTGTAGTTGGCCTGGGATTTCAGCACATTGGACAGTGCCGTCCATGGTCAATGTAGTTTTTCCCATCTCTTTATCTCCATCTAGAGACAGATATACTCAGAAGTGTGTTTACTGTGTGAATATATATCTAGTGAAGTTGAGAATATTAACTGCCACAGGTAGAAACTTTTATGTTTCCTATTAATGGACCAGATTGAGAAAGAGATATAGAAATTAAATAAATTGCCCATAGCTTTTAAGAGTATGCATCATGGCTTCTGAATAATTAAATATTCTCCTTAATAGCCTGTTGTGCTTTGGTTTCTGAGAAATAAAGAATTAACATGAATCGCCCGTTACAGTAGGCACTGGAGTTGTGCTAAATTGTGCTTCATTCTACTTTTTGCATTTCTTTCTTTACCCACATTAAACAAATACAGATAACAAAGAAGTTTCAAATCATGAATTAAAAAAAGAGAGACATATACATGTATGTGCACACACACTTGTATTGTTTTCCACGTTTTAGAGTCTAATGCAATAACAAAAGCATAACACTTGAATATGGGCAGTGCTGTTGAATAGACATAATTTTAGATTACTAAACATACCAACAATTTTGGTGTAGTATGTTTTTGTACCAAGACCATGATAGCTGAAAATATCTAGAAGTCAAATTGGTTGCTAATTGATGAGAAAAATACCCCAGTTTTTTTTTTAATGCACTAATCGAGAACATAGCACTTCAAGATTTTCACAGAGATTTTCACATAAGATTTTCAAGATTTTCTACTTTCTACCCAGGCTTCAACCCTGAAGAATCATACACCGTGCCGCTCATTGATCCCAACATGTGTGAAACACACACACACACAATCACACATGGCTTCTCAACTATTAGCAAAATTATCATGGATTTTAGAAAATTTACAAATTTCTCATTCTTTAATACATTTGTCTTTCGTAAGAAACAAGAATTTTACCCTGGGAAAGCTTTTGGTTGGAATGAACATGAAGTTAAGTTCTCTTCATCACTAGTAACGAGACTTGCCAAGAGGGATGCTTGCTTTCTTTTGAATGTCTGTGGTGTTCCTACAACCCCCAAACCAATGCAAGTGGATAATTACAATTGTAATTATGTTTGTTCTATGATTTTGTGCAAATAGACTATATAATAAGAAATAAGAGGATGATTTCTTTGATGTATTCTTGGATTCATTTTGTGAGTATTTTATGGAGTATTTTTGCATCAATGTTCATAAGAGAGATTCTTCTGAAATCTCTCCCTTTTTAAAAACTGATCTATCTATCTATCTATCTATCTATCTATCTATCTATCTATCTATCTATTTACACAGCATTCAACCAGCATGCGTGGCTACGCACCAGAAGAGGGCACCAGATCACGCTAAGGGCACCAGATCTCACTATAGATGGTTATGAGCTATAACCTGGTTGCTAGGAATTGAATGCAGGACCTTTGGAAGAAAAGTGAGTGTTCTTAACCTCTGAGCCATCTCTCCAATTGTGAAGAGATGTTGGGTCTTTGTGTGGTTTAGGTAGCCAGGTGATTGTGGCCTAATAGAATGATGTTGGTAGTGTTCCTTCTGTTTCTATTCTGTGAAATAGTTTGAAGAGTATTGGAATTAGCTCTTCTGTGAAGGTCTGGTAGAAATCTGGTTGAATCCATCTGGCTCTGGGGGATTTTTGTTGTTCTTTTTGTTTTGTTTTCATTTATTTGTTGAGACTTTTGAGACTTTTGATGACTGCTTCTATTTCCTTAGGGGATATGGTAGTATTTAATTTATTTACATTTATTTGATCTTGATTCAACATTGATAGGTGAAATCTATCAGGAAAATTGTCCATTTAATTTAGATTTTCAAATTTTGTGGCATATATACTTTTGAAGTAAGACCTAATGATTCTTTGGATTTTCTCAGTGTCTGTCATTATGTTTCCCTTTTCATTTCTGTTTTAGTTGATTTAGATAGTGTCTTTCTGCCTTTTAGTTTGGCAGGGTTTGTCTATCTTGTTGATTTTCTCAAAGAACAAGCCCTTGGTTTAGTTGATTCTTTGAATTGTTCTCTTTCTAATTTATTAATTTCAGCTCTGAGATTGTTTATTTCTAGCTATCTACTCCTCTTGTGTGTGTTTCTTTTTTATTCTAGAGCTTTTACTTGTGCCAATAATTTGCTTGTACAAGATGTCTCAAATTTCTTTATGAAGGCATATCTAGAATGTATAAAGAACTCAAGAAATTAAACACCAAGAAACCAAATAAACCAATTTAAAAATGAGGTGCAGAGCTAAACAGAATTCTCAGCAAAGGAATATCAAATGGTAGAGAAACATAGAAATGCTCAAAAGATTCCAACTATTACAAATAAAGCTGCTATGAACATAGTTGAGCAAAAGCCCTTGTTGTATGGTCGACCATCTTTTGGATATGTACCCAAGGGGTGGTATAGCTGGATCTAAATTTTTCTTTTTTTATTATATCATTTATCATAATTTATTCACTTTGTATCCCAGCTTTGGACCCCTCCTCCCAATCCCACCTTTTCTCCTTTTGTGCCTCCCCTAGTCCACTGATAAGGGAGGTCCTCCTTCTTTTCTATTTGACTCTAGCCTATCAGGTCTCATCAGGACCTGGTTGCATTGTCTTCCTCTGTGTACTGGCAAGGCTGCAACAGTGGGAGGTGAACAGAGAGCCTGCCACTGAGTTTATTCCAGAGAAACCCATGCTCCCCTTACCAGGGAACCAACTTGGACATCGAATCTATGGGCTACATCTGAGCGAAGGTTTTAGATCCTCTTCATGCATAGTCCTTGGTTGGAGTATCTCAGCTATTAAAGGCTAGGCTCACAACCCAAAGTAAAGTTGGATCTTGAGGTAGCATTGTTTCAGTTTTCTGAGAAAGTGCCGAATTGATTTCCAAAGTGGTCCTACAAGTTTATATTCCCACCAACAATGGAGGAGGGTTCTCCTTTCTCCACATCCTCTCCAGTATGTATTGTCACTGCAGTTTTTGGTCTTAGACATTCTTATGGGTATAAGGTGAAATCTCAGAGTTGTTTTGATTTCCTTTTCCCCAATGACTAAAGATGTTGAACATTATTTAAGCATTTCTTCGCCATTCAGTGTTCCTCTGTTGAGAATTATCTGTTTAGCTCTGTAACCCATTTTTAATTGGATTATTTGGTTTGTTGGTGTTTAATTGGTGTTCTTGAGTTCTTAATATAGTCTGGATATTAGCTTTCTGTCAGATATAGGGTTAGTGAAGGTCTTTTTCCAGCCTGTAGGCTGTCATTTTGTTATGTTGATAGTATTCTTTGCTTTACAGAAGATTTTCAGTTTCAGGAGGTCCCATTTATTGATTGTTGAACTTAGAACCTGAACTCTTGCTGTCTAGGACATTCTCTCCTGTGCCGATTAGTTTGAGGTTATTCCCCACTTTTTCTTCTAACATTTAATGTGTATGATTTTATGTTGAGGTCACTATTCCACTTGGACTTTACTTTTGTGAGGGGTGATAAGTATGGATCTATCTATATTTTTTACATGTAGACATCCAGTTAGACCAGTACTATTTGTTGAAGATGCTTTCTCTTTTCCATTGTATGATCTTGGCTTCTTTGTCAAAAATTGAATCCGGAAGCAACTAGATGTCTCTCAACCAAAGAATTGATATAGAAATTGTAGTGCATTTACACAATGGAATACTAATCAACTATTAAAAACACAGAAATTATAAAATTGACAGGCAAATGATGGAACTAATGAATATCATCTTGACTGGGGCATTCCAGAAGCAGAGAGACATTTGTATATACTCACTTATAAGTGACTGTTAGCCATTTAATATAGGACAAACATACTAAAATATATAGTCCTAAAAAGTGAAACAATAAGGAGGACCCTAGGGAAGATGCTTAAGCCTCATTCAGAAGACAGGATAGACACTGGAAGTATAGAACAGAGGGAATATAGAACAGAGGGAACAGAGTGGGAGCCTACCACAGTTGTCCTCTAAAAGACTCCAACCAGCAGGTTATGGAAGCAGATTCAGAGGATCACAGCCAAACTTTAGGCTGAGAGCAGAGAGTCTTATGGAAGAAGGGAGATAAAAAAGGACACAGAAGGGAAAGGGGCACTTCCCCTATCAGTGGACTAGGAGAGAGGGATAGGGGAGGAAGAGAGAGGGAGGATAGGACCTGAAGGAGATGAGGGAGGGTGGCTACAACTGGGATACAAAGTGAATAAATTGTAAATAATGATAATAAGAATAAAAAGACAATAATAATAATAAAAGAAATGCAAATCAAAATGCGATTCCATCTTAAACACAGCAGATAGGCTAAGATCAAATATTTAAGTGACAACATATGCTAGAGAGGATGTGGAGAAAGGGGAACCCTCTTCCATTGCTGGTGGGAGTGCAAACTTGTACAATCACTTTGGAAATAAATCTGGTGCTTTTTCAGAAAACTGGGAATTATCCCTATGTCAAGACTTAGCTATACCACTCCTGGGCATATAACCAAAAGATGCTCCACCGTACAACAAGGATATTTGCTCAGCCATGATCATAGCAGCTTTATTCATAACAGCCTGAATCTGGAAACAACCTAGATGTGCCTCACCAGTAGAATAAATACAGAAATTGTTGTTCATTTACACAATGGAATACTATTCAGCTATTAAAAACAAGTAAATCATGAAATTTGCAGGCAAAAGGATGGAACTAGAAAAGACCATGTTGAGTGAGGTAACCCAGAAGCAGAAAGACACACATGGCGTATAATAGCTTATAATCAGATATTAGCGTTACATTATAGGATAAACATAGTAAAATCTACAGACCTAAAAAGCTAAACAATAAGGACCCTAGGAAAGATGCTTAATTTTCATTCAAAAGGACAAACAGCCTAGACACTGGAAGCCATAGAAGAGAGGGAACAGGATGGGAGCCTACTACAGGTGTCCTCTGAAAGATTCCAACCAGCAGGGGATCGAAGCAGATGCAAAGAATCACAGCCAAACTTTGGGCAGAGAGCAGGGAGTTTTATGAAAGAAGGGGGAGATAGAAAGACCCTGAGGGGGCAGGAGCTTCATAAGGAAATCAACAAAGTTAAAAATTCTGGGCCCAGGAATTCCTGCAGAGACTAATAAACCAACCAAGGACCACGCTTGGGGAGGACATATACCCTGCTCAGCCCATAGGCAGTTCAGTCTCCATGTGGGTTCCTTAGTAAGGGGACCAGGAGCAGTCTCTTACATGAACTTGGCTGCCTGCTCTTTGATCATCTACCCCTGAGGAGCTGGGTGGCCTTACTAGTCCACAGAGAAAGAGGATACAGGCAATCCTGATGAGACCTGATAGTCTAGGGTCAGAGAGTAGAGGAGGCAGACTTCCTCCACCAGTGACTTAGTGAAGGGAGTAGGGGAGAAGAGAGAAAAAGGGTTGGGACCAGGAGGAGATAAGGGAAAGGGCTACATCTAGGAGACAAAGTGAAAAAAAAATGAGGACTGATGTTACATAGCTTTTAAAACTATATTATATCTTTAATCATGTGTTGGCTAATAGAACATGATATTAAAGTGCACGTTGTTGCCAAAAAATAAAAATAAAAATAAAATAAAATAAAATAAAAAAAAAGTGGTATCTGGTTTACAATATGTTGAAAATTTGAATAAAAGCCTTCCTTCTAGAAGACTACTTTCAGTGCTGTAATTCTTGAAGATACTCATGCATATACAATTGCATATCCTAGCACACAGTTTTCTTTGGTAAATATTTATAAGTACAAGAGGCAGCAGCATAGGTTCAGTCTTGCAAGTTGTCTCGGAAAGAACGGAGAATCTGACAGTGAAACTGATGAATGAGTACATAGTAAGACTCCCTCCTGTGTCATGCTCCAAAAGTTACATATTTAACACATTTCATACTAATTTTAAAGAAATATAAACATATGCATAAATGTTTTTTCTATTAGTGATAAAAATGGAGATGATTTGCTGGAAGATTAATTCTTTAACTAGTGAATGATTAATCATATAAGAGGCATGACTGAAACACAACATTCCAGACAGAAGGATTTCTCAGCCACTATTTATCAATACATTTTCCACTCTGTTCTTTCCTGGGATTCTTACACATAATCCTAAAAACATTTTAAAAGACGTTCATGTGAAGAAATTTCTACAGTTTCTACAACTGAATTTTCATCACTTTTTTTAGATTCATGTTTTATACCCTATACTAAATATAAAATGTGATGTGTGTGAGAGAGACAAAGAATATGTGTGTATGTATGTATGTATGTATGTATGTATGTATGTATGTATGTATGTCTCTTTTATACCTTCATGAGAATATAAATGAATACAGACATTATAAAAATGTGGAGACTCATCAGGAAAACTATAAATGTCAGGGGATTAGTTCAGTGATACAGTATCTCTCTAGTATATGCAAAGCTCTGTGTTTAATTCCCAGCATTATGCATAAAAGAAAAAACGTACACGCTACCTGAAATTAGATATTCCACATACTCTATAAGTTTCTGGTTATTTGCCTAAACAGTTGAAATCAGTATATTGGAAATATTGTAATGTGGTCATAACACCCCAGAAATTGAGTCACTTTAAATGTTTATCAACAAACGAATACATGAATGCAATGTGCTGTAGTGTATTTATGCAACCCTATAAATGATTATTTAAAATTTAACTTATTTATTTATTACAATTTACTCACTTTGTATCTCTGTTGCAGCCTCCTACCTTGTCTCCTCCCAGTTCCACCCACCCTCCCTCTTCTTCTCCTATGCCCTTTCCTTAGTCCCCTGATAGGGGAGGACCTCCCCTCCTTCTATGTGACCCTAGCTTATCTAGTCTCCTCAGGGCTGGCTGCATCATCTCTCTCTGTGGCCTGGCGAGGCTGCATCCCCCTAGAGGAGGTGATCAAAGAGCCAGCCACTGAATTCATGTCAGAGACAGTCCCTGTATCCCTTACTAGGGAGCCCACTTGGAAACTGAGCCGTCTATGGGCTTCATTTTAATTGGGGTCTAGGTCCTCTACATGCATGGTCCTTGGTTGGAGTGTCTGTCTCGGCAGAGGCCCGTTTTTTTTTTTTTTTTGTTTTTTGTTTTTTTCTTTGTTGTTCTATTTGTGGATTTTCTGTCCCCTCCAGGTCTTACTATCTCCCTCTTCTTTCATAATGATTCTAGAACTCTGCCCAAAATTTGGCTATGAGTCTCAGTATCTCCTTCCATCTGTGACAACATGGGTGGAAATGGTGAACGTTAAGTTAAATTAAAAAGAAAAACATATAATCTGCATTTTAATTTATAGATGAAATCTAATAATTCATCTAAAAAGGTAATAATATGTCCAGAGTTTTGGACAGTGTGTGAAGTTGGGTAACAATGTTCAAAGGGTATTAAGCTTCATTTAAAGAGAAAGAATAAATTTGTTTTTGTTTTTTGTGAGAAAAGGTTTCTCTGTGTAGCATTGGCTGTCCTGGAACTCACAGAGATCCTCCTGCCTCTGCCTCCCCCAAAGCTAGGATTTCTTCTTCTTCTTCTTCTTCTTCTTCTTCTTCTTCTTCTTCTTCTTCTAGTATTTTTCCAGGATGGTGAACTTAGAGTAAATAATTTGCTCTATCAACATCTATAAATTACAAAGGGAATGAACTTAAATTTCCCTACTACAAGAAATGGTTAGTGTTTGAGGTAATGGCTATGTTGATAGATGTGATCGAAGCATTTCTTCTCTTATTTATAAACAGCAACATTATTTCACACCCCTAGACCAAAAACCAAAAAGAATAATAAATGGATTTGCATTCTTGGAGGGAGTGTATATTTGTAAATCTCAAGACTTAACCAATCCAGTCTACACCCACATGCTCTTGATGTTTTCTTTTTATTTTATTTCTTTATTTAGCTATTTATTTATTTATTTATTTTTAATTTTTATTTTTTTAATATTAGTTACAATTTGTTAACTTTGTATCCCTGCTGTATCCCACTCCCTCTTTCCTCCCCAATCCTACCCTCATCTCCTCCCTGCCCCTTTCCCCCTTTATGAGTCTGAGTATCTGCTCTGATACACTGCTAGGCTCCTGATGTTTTCAATCTGAATTCCAGCCTCCCTTCTTCTCAGCATGCAATGCCCACAAGCTTGCTTCTATGTATATATTAGAATTGCTTTTTCATTGACAAACTTCATGTCTATTGTCATGTGACATCCTTTTAACATTGATAAAGTAAAGGTTGCATCATAATTTTGAAATGCTCTAAAATTAGAATACAGGAAAGCAAATATAAATCTATTTTTAAATTTACAAACATGAAATTCCCATTCATTAAAATAAAGATAACTGCGTTAGCTCAGGGGAAGAAACTGGTGATGTGTGTAGCAGAAGAATTAAATAAGATGAGATGTGGACAGATTGGTTAAAAATACTGTATTTATGATTGCAACCATAAATTTAAAAATATAAATTTAAAAATATAAATTTAAAAATAGACTTACACTAAAAAATCAAATTTTTGCAACCATCCTAAAGATACCTGATAAGCTAGGGCCAGACAGAAGGAGAGGAGGACACCCCCTCTCAGTGGACTCAGAAAGGGGAAGGGGAGAGATGAGGGAGGGAGGGGAGGTTTGGGAAGGAAAGCAGGAGAGGGCTACAGCTGGGATATAAGTGAATGAATAAAAATATTTAAAAATAAAAAAATATTTTAAAAAATCAAAATTTCCCTCAAAGTTTTTCTCCTTTATTTGTTATGTTTTTAATCTCCATTCTCTGTCATTCCATATCCTCCAAATGTCTTGCAAAAAATTCTACTGTGTATATATCTCTCATATCTGATATCTTAAACATTTGAAAAAGATTTCTATTTTTTCTTTGAAGTATACATATTCTTGCGTTATAAAACTTGAGAGAAAAAAATCCTGCCTCTAACAATGCTGCAAAAAGAGAGTCCAATCCTATCATACCTAGTAGCCAGGGATTTATTTCATCTTACAACAAAATGAATGTGTAATTTTTGCCTGAAACTTAGTTAATGTATTATTTATACTGTGAAAAGAGAAGCTTAGAAACAAATGAGACTACATTTCCCTCTAAGCAACTATAAGAGATTGTATCAGGGAAGAATATTGAAGAAAAATTACATTTCCAATATGAAACACAATTGGAAAAAAACATTTTTCAATATGATTCTAAATGTTGCTCTGCCAGGAAACTTCAATTAGTCTATGGAATCTAAAATTTATATAGTGTAAATTAATCGAAAAAAGGGGACCGTTCCTCTGTTTTCAGAGGTTATTTAGTGTATTCCTGTGATTTTAAGAGAGGCTCAAAATCATATTATATATATTTGGCAGAAAGAGCACTCAACTATTTTATTGTCAATTTGAGGAAAACATAATTCTGAGAAGATTATGGGGCTCTTTCATAACTCATAAAGCTTGATGATAAAAGTAGGTAAGGACATAAGAATTGAGATTTTACTCTCATTTATTCTGTTTCCTTGATATAGATTTTTATTACCTATATTACATAAATCATAAATTAAGCTAAATTTCTTTATATGTCTACTTCCTTTTGACAAATATTTGGTTGTTTAAAATAAGAATAAATTGTGCCCTGTTTGTAGCTCCGAGTGGGCTGGTAAAGTCAGTTATGCAAATATAAGCTTAGTAGGAAGGCTGCCACAAAATGTATTCTCCATGTTGACATGAAGCCATGGGTGAATACCAAAACCAGATAAGACATGAGTAGAGAAATCTCTACAAAAGAAGAAATGTGTGAACATGCTTGATAATGGAAAAAAAAAATCCTGCAACAATGGGGCCCAAAGGACAGGTATTCCAGGGAGAAAAAAAAGTATATACAAAGGGGCATCAATACAAACCTGAATGATTCTCCTACCAGTGACAAGCAGCAGCTAAGGCACTGACTCAGGGAGGCACTGGAGAAGAACTCAAGGACATCTTACAAATTAAATGAGCCTTGGAAACCAGTAGGGTCAATTGAAAAAGAATGACATGACTATGACTATTTGGGACTAAAATTATATTCAATAGACCTTTTGAAAAATAAAAAAAGCAGTATAAACTTTTTCTTCAAAATTTCCTTGAAAGATGATGCTGAATCATCTACAGACATAGAAGTTCTATATGATAGAGAGCAAGAGCCAAACATGAAAGAAAAAGGAAAGCATGAGGATAAAATAATTCTTAAAAAAGTTTTGTTTTGGTCCTTGTAGAGCTCCTATCCTTTCCATATCATACTAACTTCCCTTCTTTCATATGATTCCCTGCACTCTGCCGAGGGTTTGGTTATGAGTCTTAGTATCTGCTTTGAAACACTGCTAGGTAGAGTCTTTCAGATGCCTTTTGTGGTAGACTCCTGTCATAAGTTCAATGCACATCCCATTTGTCTTTCTAAATGAGGATTAATCACCTTCGCCTGTGTCCACTTTCTTGATTATCTTCTTTAGGTGTGTAGATTTCATTATGTTTATCATGTCTTGTAGGTCTATATAAGCGAAATATATCTGGGCACAGGGTCTTTTCTGAGACTGACACTCAACCAAGGACCATCTATGGATATAACCTAGAACTTCTGCTCGGATGTGGCCTGTGGTAGCTCAGTAACCAAGTAGTTTTCCAAAGTAAGGGGAACACGGACTATTTCTAACAGGATCTCAAGGGCAGGCTGTTTCACACCCCCTCAGGGGAGGAGCAGTCTGTTAGGCCACAGAGGAGGACTTTGCAGCCAGCCCTGAAGATACCTGATAAAACAGGGTCAGATGAAAGGGGAGGAGGTCCTCCCCTATCAGGGGACTTGGAAAGGGGCAGGGAGGAGACCAGGGAGGGAGTGTGGGGTTGGGGAGGGAATGAGGGAGCGGGATACAGCTGGGACACAGAGTTAACAAAATGTAACTAAAAAGAAAAATAAAATAAAAAAAAAGAAAAGAAAAGAAGTTTTGTTTTGCATCTTGCTTTCTTTGCTCTAAACAACCATGCATATTGCTCAGTTAACAAATGAACCCACTCTCTAATCTAGCACTATGATTCAGGTTTAAGAAGACAACTTACCTTATCCAAACCACAATCTTATTACCAACATGTTCACAATTTCAAAAGATTACCTTATTTTCATTCTGGAAAATATGTTAAAAACTTTAAACACAAAATTGTGTATTAATAATGCTTCATTTAACAACATTTAACTTGCATCTTTCCCATCTTAGAGATTAGTCTTAAAATGTCATTGATTAAGGAACAGAATCTCTCCTTGGATCCATTGCCTTTTTGCGAATATTGCAACAGTAGCTCATCTCAGCAGAATAACTTATTTGTTTTCTGTACTTCATTCATCCAGAGAACTTAATAAACTCCTTTATACAACAGTCAGGAACAATGATTGTAACTTATGTAAAATCTTGATAGTTTAGTTCTTTTGTCCGTAAAATCAATCTCTTTACATATTTCATTTTATAGCAAAAGAGAGTCTTGACCTTTAGTAGAAAACTTTCTGTTCTAATTATGTCGGTAAAAATTAGAATATTACTGATGTAGTACTACCTGAAAATTTAAAGCATCAACTCTCCATTCCAATTTCAACCACTTAAAATATTTCGACCACTGGATATAGGGTTTAATTAAACTAGAAATTACATTTTAAGATACAGAAAATTTAGTTGCTAAGGTTAATTGTTCTTATTTTAACTGTAGAGGCCAAATAGTAAATTTTGAAAACAATAGGTATCATGATATTATGGATGAATCTGGTGGTGGTAGTAAAACAAATGTCTTTCAACATCATAAAATTTTCAGGCAAATGGCGGGATCTATAAAAGATCATCCTAAGTGAGGTATCCCAGAAGCAGAAAGACACACACGGTATATACTCACTTATAAGTGGATATTAGACATATAATACAGGATAAACATACTAAAATCTGTACACCTAAAGAAGCTAAGCAAGAAGGAGGATCCCAGGTAAGATGATCAATCCTCATTCAAAAAGATAAATGGGATGGAAATTGGAAGAAGGAGAAAACAGGGAACAGGACAGAAGCGTACCACATAGGGCCTCTGAAAGACTCTACCCAGCAGTGTATAAAAGCAGATGCTGAGACTCATAACCAAACTTTGGGCAGAGTGCAGGGAATCTTATGAAAGAAAATGGAGATAGTAAGATCTGGATGAGACAGGAGCTCCACAAGGAGAACCAAAGAACCAAAATATCTAGGCACAGGTTTTTTTTTGAGACTGATACCCCAACCAAGGACTATTCATAGATACAACCTAGAACCCTGCTTAGACATTGCCCATAGCAGCTCAGTAGCCAAGTGGAATTCCTTAGTAAGGCGAACAGGGACTCTCTCTCTGACATGAACTCAGGGGTTGGCTCTTTGACCACCTCAAGCCCCTTAGTGAGGAGCAGTCTTGCCAGGCCACAGAGGAGGACAATACAACCAGTCCTGATGAGACCCGGAAAGCTAGGGTCAGATGGAAGGGGAGAAGGACCTCCCCTCTCAGTAGACTTGGAGAGGGGCATGGGAGGAGATGTTGGAGGGAGGGTAGGATTGGGAGGGAATGAAAAAGGGGGCTACATCTGGGATACAAAGTGAATAAAGTGTAATTAATATAAAAAATACAAATTTAATTAAAAATAAAGGAGATCTTATGTTGTACTCCTAAGATCTGGATACCATTGTGTTGATTTCCCAGCTGGTCAACACAAAGTTCAAAATAAAGAGTAGACTGTTCATGATTGCTAAGATTGAGAGTATTTATGGTTTTAAGGCCTGAGTGTATTTGTCTGTTTCTCACTGATTACACAAAAGTAGCCTCTCTTTGTTAATATCAGATTTTCCAAATGCAAACGCACGTGTTTGTCATTGTCATTCCTAATCACAAAGTACTTGTGTACTCGTTCCATACGAAGACTATATGAAGATTAAAAAAAAGCAAAAACAATTCTGTTTAAATTATTAAGGACAATCGTTTTCTGTAAAAAGTATGAAAAATTACATTATAATAGTAACAATAATATAGATAATAACTTTTATTAGGCAATTGAACAAAATGGGGTGGATATTTAGCATGTTGAGGCCATGATATTCAAGTCTGATTTGAAAAAAAGAAAGGCACAAAGAAGAGCCAAAAAAAAAAAAAAAAAAAAAGGAACACTTAAATATGGCAGGTCTGACTTTGGTTCTTTAGATGTATAACTTACCTTAATCTACAAAAGAAAAAAAAAACTTATTATGAAGTGGGCATTGTTATTTATCTGTGTTTTATTTAAAGAAACTAAGCAAACTTCAGAAGAAATTAAGCAGAAATGACTTTCAGAATAAAGAAAAGGGATACAATTTTTAATCCTGCAACAAAGAGTATTCTGTATATACTCTATGACAGGCACTACCTGATAATTATGAAAGCCTCATGGAGAACAAGGCATGTGAATTTATTTTTCAGGATTAAGTTACAAATTTGTAACTAGGAAGGAATGTTTGAGTCCATAAAGACAGCTCTGTAGATGCACCAGCAACATTGTGCGTTTGATAAACCACACTAAATACAGTATCCTGAGCTTCAAAGTTTCCAATTTCAACTAGTTTCTAAATCCTCTCAGAATTTTGTTCTCCTCTGACAAAGCCTGTGCTTTATCCCTAAGGTCATTTTCATGCTTTCTCATCATCCTAAATCCCAAAATATACTGCTACTTTTTTCACTTATTGTATGACTTTGCTTTGTATTTCATAGGAAGTAATCAGTTACTATCTGTAACTATCTGAGGTGCCTGGCACTATGTATAAGTCGTGCTTGCTCTTTAAAATGTGCTGTATATAGTGGTGTTTAGATAAAAAAATAACCATTATCATTAAAAACTACTCTATGATCATATGACCTTCTAAAATAATAAGGGTGAAAAAGTAACTAAACATGGATAGGTCAGGAATCAGGAACTGAGCGAATGTGTAAAGAAGGAATTCACCGGACCAAGAAAAATAAACAAATTCTAAAGGTAAAAGATCAAAGGATCAAAGACAAGTCTGATACAGAAATCCTTCCTTCAGAGAGTTAGCTTAATACTAGATTTTGTCCAGTACAGGAATCTGATATTTGAGGACAGTAGTTTCACCTCAAGGGATACAAGGACTTTAAGATCAGAATCTCATCTCTCTTTGCTAGGTTAGCCAAAACTTCCATGTTACCAGTATTTATCTTTTAGTAACAGAATTAGGGTTTTGTTAACAGGAAAAAAATAGTACCTTAATTTCTGAGGATACATCCCTTCACGACTGGCTCAGTTTTAAGTATATAATCCTGTGTTGGTGAACACCTATTATGAAGAGACTTCTCCCAGTTAAAATGAGATACAAGATTAAAAAAGGAGGTATAGAGACATCAGAGAGAAGAGAGGGAAGAGCATGATGGGGATAGAAATAGAAGATGAGAGAAGGGAAGATAGAGGGCAGGATACACAATTGTTTCTCCATATTTCTGGCACTACACCCACAAAGGCTCTGTAGTTTTGGTGATTGAATGTCAAAGGCACAAAGTTGAACTAGCATCATGCAGATCAAGAGGAAGTTCTGAGAACTCAGAAGATACCACCTTTTTTTTTTCTCTGTTATAGGTACTAAACTATCTCAACTGCATATTTGTTTTCTACGGTGTTAGAAAAATCTCTCTGCTTGAAGTCAGCCCTTCTACTTTTTAACAGACTCTTTTCCTATCCAACATTATCAAAATGCTAGCTCTAAGCATTCTTTTTCTCCTGGTCTTTAGATTAATCCTGGCTTTTTAGCATTTAAGCATGTTACCTCCATCATTTTCTTTTTATATTAATTACAGTTTATTCACTTTGTATCCCAGCTATAGCTCCCTCCCTCATTCCCTCCCAATCCTACCCTTCCTACCTCATTAACTCCCATTCCCCTCTCCAAATCCAACTGATAGGGGAGGTCCTCCTCCCCCTCCATCTGACCCTAGCCTGTCAGGTCTCATCTGGACTGGCTGCACTATCTTCCTCCACAGCCTGGTAAGGCTGCTCCCTACTCAGGGGGAGGTGATCAAAGAGCCAGCCACTGAGTTCATATCATAGACAGTCTCTGTTTCCACCACTAGGGAACCCACCTGGATACTGAGCTGCCATGGGTCACATCTGGGCAGAAGTTCTAGGTCATCTCCATCCATGGTCCTTTGTTGGAACCATCAGTCTCAGAAAAGACCCCTGGGCCTAGATTTCATAGTTTTGTTGCTCTCCTTGTGGAGCCCCTGTCCCATCAAGATCCTTCTATCTTCCCCTTCTTTCATAAGCACGAAGTTTGACTATGAGTCTCAGCACCTGCTTCAATATGTCAATCAGTAGAGTCTTTCAGAGGCCCTTTGTAGTAGGCTCGTGTCCTGCTCCCTAAGAGAGGAAACCTCCATCATTTTCTAATATGCAATGTTTTGTTGCTCCAACCCAAGCGTCACTTTTAAGTCAGCAACTTATTTTGGACTATGATTATCTTAATTGTTCTGTTTCATGGATTTCATATTACTCTCGTCAGGTTCTGCTCTTCTGTAATTTAACTTGGAAATGTTAATTTCCCCAATATTGAAATTTCTTAGCGGTTTTAGTTCGAGGTATATATTTTTTTCTTACCCTCTACATTTTCTTTGGAAAATCTTTTTATTTCGACAGGAGATCATATCAAAATATCTGAATAATATTTCTAGTATGTATGCTTTCAGGGTTGACAACAGTTGTTAGATAACCAGTCAAACATTCTCAATGTTTGTATTTTTTGTGTACATGACTGGATTCATATCAATAATACATATTAATAAATCTTTTACCACTAAAAAAATAAAAGAAATAAAATTTTAAAGTTATTGAATGTGTATCAGAAGTTCAATATGCTCAACATAGAGAAGGTATTCATTTGAGAACTAGTTTATAGAGATATCTACCAAGTCTTAACACTGTCATTCAGAATTTCTATTGTACACAATAGTTTCCCAATCTTTCCCAGCTTTGCTTTTGTGGTATGAAACAACATATAGAAAACAACTTGCTGACCAAATCTCAGGACAATGTGCTCTTCGTATTATTCTCTTTTATAGCAGACTTATTCCAGGTATTGAATTCTGATAATTGTGCCTCTAAAAAAAATTTTCTCAATAGTTTTCTTCTTCTTTCCTCCTCTAGTGCTGTCCTTTGATAAGACCACTGTTATCTTTTAACCAAGACACTAGAAGAGTCTTTCTCTTGTCTTCATACATTAAACATGATCCCTAAAACGATGTAAAATATTTTTTAAAGCAGACAGAATCACACAATCACATGTGAAGTGTTTGTTCGTGCAGCCCTGTGATCTAGAAAAAAAAAAAAAAGCTATTCCAGTCTATCTCACGTGAATGTTATCTCTCACGTTAACATCCTTACACAGGTGTAATCTGCAGTCTCTAGTTGAACAGCTCTGCCCTGACCCACCGGTTTTTCTAATTTCTGAACTCTGCATCAGCGAATTTCGCTTATACAGAACATTGATGTTTCTATGAGTACATAGAATGGTGCAACCTCATGATGGCATGCTGCACTCACCTATAGTTAAGTTTCTAGACTCTGAGCTGTAGCTGGTACTTAACAGGGAATCAAGGCACATTTGTTGAACGAATGCCCCACTGTGTGTGTGTGTGTACATAGGCTGACGTGATTAGAAGTAAACAACCAAGTGGTGAAATGAAACTGTGTAGTGAGAGTGAAACTGTGGTTTGGGAACCACAGAGCAGACGGGGTAGGTTGTACTCTACACTAGTTTAAGGAGATGAATACACATCTTTTAGGTTATAAGGTTATTTTACAGAATTGAAGCTATTTAGTATAATATAATTAGAGATATTTTAAAAACATACCATTGCAAGATGAAAATACATTTTTCAAAATGAGTTCAGTTACGGCAATGATCTAAAACAAAGGGATGGAGCGAAAGCGAGAAGGAAGAAATGCGGAAAACAAAGATGTTTTGAACAAGACAGAATCAGTGAAAAATTTAAAAACATGCTTAGATTTAAAGTTAGAAGATAAAAAGTAGCCTTATGAGTTCTCAGGCAGTTAGGAACCTTTATGGGCTTTGTGCCAATAGCCAATGTTAAGTGCAAAAGGGAACGAGCAAGATTGGATAAATATAACAAATTTGACTGGAAGGTATATAATATTGGACAAGATGCTTTTTGATATACATTGGAGATAAAGATATGAGAATTTAACCTTGACAAACTAAGAGGACCATCAGTATGATGTTTTGCTGCTATCTTGTCTGAATTGAAACATTCCATCTTTCAGGAAGAAAGATGCCCCACGAGACACAGGAAACAAATGAAACCTACAGCACCACAGAACCGGATGAAGAAATTCAGAAAGTTTAAGATTCACAAGTCCCCTCTGCAACAATGTGAGCAGTATACACTAGCTGGGGACAGGAGATTCTGCTGGGAGATGTCTGCATGCAGCACAGGAAGCTCCTGGGATAAAACTCTCTCAGGCCATCACCGTGCAGGTGCAGAGATTTCAGTAATGAGGCAGTCTTTGGTCACCTGTGCTCCTGTAACTAACTCCAGTAAAATCACTGCTTTGCCAGGCTGGACTTTGGTAGAACATTTCTTTGCCTTTTGTTCCCTAGGAAGGATGACAAGAAAAGTTTGCTCCTCTCTTCCAAGATAAAATATCTTAAGTCACCCATTTTATGACACTTTCTTGATGCTGCTCCAGGACAAAATACAGGACGTCCTTTGACAGTTTGACTTGATGAACATGTGAATGATCTTGGTGCAATTCGAGTTTACATATAATTTGTTAAACACCTCTAATTCTATTGACTCAACTCAGTTTATAAATAATTGCATAATTCCTTTAGCGTATTTAGTAGACACTGTGATCTATCTTCTCCATTAATTAAATCATGGTACAAGTGCTTTTAGTATCCTTTAGATTTTTGGCATGATTTTTAAAACAATGTATCATGAGTAAATATACTATTTAACACATTATATGTAAATTGCATATCTCAAATTGCACTAAGATTATTTACATAGTCATTAAAGCAAAGTGTCAAATAAATTCCTGTATTGTACTGTGAATTCCTGTATTCTTGTATTGTATTGTGAAACATCTCAGCACGGGGCAAAATATTTTATTTTAGTTGTCAAAAATATCTTTTGTAATTTTAAAATGTATCTTCTGTTTTTTTTTTTCAAAAATTTCTTTAGTGTATATTTATATGCATTTGTATGCATCTACAAAGATTAAATTCTTAATTTTTTTTGAATTTTATTCTTTTCTTATCAGTTACATTTTATTAACTCTGTATCCCAGCCGTGAAATTCTCAATTTTTAATATTGGCATTCTCATATCTTTTAAAGCTAGCTAATAATGACACGAAGAGAGCGAAAAAAGAAATAATGGATACAGGTTCCAAAGACTCATTTATTGTTTCTATTGCCAAGCAGAAAGACATTCCTAAGGCTAGAATGGCCCCCTGCCCCTTCTTGACACCACCTTTCAGGGATTTCTTTGAGAGACCACGCTAAATCAAAGTGCTGGACCCCGAGGAAACGGAGGCTTGGAAACATTTGGAAATAGAAGCTAAAACAAATGTCAACTTTTCATAATCCTGACCAGAACTACAACTGTGATTATTACATTTATTACAGTGTATGAGGAAATTCCAGGTTCACACATTTGGGATTAGTTGTTTTTTGTTTTTTGTTTTTTGTTTTTTTTCTCTTAAATTAGAAGTAATTTCAATTACTATTCAATATGCTTCGATCTCTGTGTCAGAACTTAAGTATAACCACAAAATTCTTGCTGCTTCCCCAGAGGTCTCAGGTTCACTTCCCAACATCTGGTGTCTCACAAACACCTCTAAATCCAGTCCCAGGGTCTGGAACAGTTTCCTTACCTGCCAGAGCAACAGGTGCACAGATTCCCATGCAGACAAAACACAAACACAGAAAATACATAAATGATATTTTTAAAATAATAAAAAATAACCTAAACAGCATGCTAATGTTTATCTTGGAAAACTGCACGCATTGTGTATGGGTGAAACAAAAACTGAAAAGTAATTTGAGACAGCAAGAGTTTAGGATTAGACCACCGATATTCTAATTCCATGCAGCCCTGCAGAAATACTGTAAGCTATTGCTCAAGAGACCCCATACTGTATCTTATCTGTGCCCTGACAATCTCAATGTGTCTGAGTTCATGCTATGAACCCAGCAAGAAATACTGGCTTAAAGAAGAATATAAAACTGTCGGGGCCTGCAGAGATGGCTCAGAGGTTAAGAGTACTGTCTATTCTTCCAAAGGTCTTGAGTTCATTTCCCAGCAACAACATGGTGGCTTATAACGAGATCCGGTTCCCTCCTCTAATGTGTAGGCAAACATGTAGGCAGAGTATGGAATAAATAATAAAGTAACTAATCTTAAAAAAAAACTATGAAAAATTTCCTTATCAATTTCTGCTTTTTGTTTGTATTTTGTTTATTTTGGTGAACAATTATAATTTAGATGGTGATCCCAGAGATTGGATATTATGAATATTGTCATGCTAAAATCTTCAGTTCTCCAATAGCTATGGTTTGATTTGGTTTAAGCCCCAAGGCTTGTATGTTTAGAGGACTATCTTTAAAACCTTTAAGAGAACCTTTAATTATGGTTAGAACATTATGCTGGTCAGAAGGACATCTCTAAGAAAATCTGGAAATTAGCAACTGGGTAGGGTCCTAGGAGGGTAAGGGGTGACTCTAACTAAGACTCCTAGCTGAGTAGGGTTGTTGGGGGGGGGAGACTGAAGAGGCCACCTCCCAGCCAGACAAAATGTCCAGTTGAGGGAGGGAAACAACAAATAAGAAAAAAGAGAGAGAGAGAGAAAGAAAAAAACAAAACAAAACAAAAAAGAGAACCTTTAAAAGAAAAGCTGATTAGGTTACTGGAAACTCTACCTTGGGAAGAGATGTTTATAGTTTAAATGAGAACACAGTAAGTTCCTGAAAAACTGGACTATTATAAAGTATTACACATGGGAGACGGCTCAGCAGTTAAGAGCACTGGGTGTCCTGCAAGAAGACTAGTTCAGTTCTGAGCACCCACGTAGTGGCTCACAACCACATGTAACTCCAGTTTCAGAGTGTCTATCTACACCTTCTTCTGGCTTCCTTGGGCACCAGGCATTTAGACAGTGCACAGGCGTACACAAAGGAAAAACCCATATACATAAACAAAAGTTAAAAAAAAATAAATAAACTTGGCCCCAGTATTTGGCTTCTTTCTCATTTTGTGATCCTTTTCTCTCATCTACTATGTGATATAGCCAAAAAAGAACCCACTGGAGACCAAATTGTTTGCTATCCAGCCGTAGAACAGTAATATCCAAGAATGTCATAAAACCAGAAGCTGGAAACAGCCCAGATGTCCCTCAACTGAAGAATGGATGCAGAAACTGTGGTACATCTACACAATGGAACATTAATCAGCAATGAAAAATAAGGAAATCATGAAATTTGCAGGTAAATGGTGAGACCTGGAAAGGATCATCCCAAGTGAGCTGTCCCAGAATCCAAAAGACACACACAGTATATACTCAGTCATATAAACATATAACATAGGATAAACCTACTAAAATCTGTACATCTAAGGAAATAAATCAAGAGAGAGGACACTGACTAAAATGCTCAATCTCCATCCTGAAAGGCAAAGAGGAAGGACATCAGAAGAAGAAGAAAACA
Organism: Psammomys obesus; assembly: GCF_907164565.1. Lineage (NCBI taxonomy): Eukaryota > Metazoa > Chordata > Mammalia > Rodentia > Muridae > Psammomys > Psammomys obesus. The sequence continues at coordinate 26,621,630 of NW_026592118.1, read as the reverse complement.
GTAAACAAGCTAGGAACCTGCCACAGAGGGCCTCTGAAGGGCTCTGCCCTGCAGACCATCAAAGCAGACGTTGAGACTTAAGGCCAACTGTTGGTCAGTGTGCATGGAATCTTATATAAGAAGTGGGAAATAGTAAGATCTGGAGAGGACAGGAACCCCACAAGGAGAGCAACAAAAGCAGAAAATTTGAACGCAGGGGTCTTCCCAGAGACCCATACTCCAACCAAGTACCATGCATGGAGATAACCTAGAACCCCTGCACAGATGTAGCCCATGGGAGTTTAGTGTCCAAGTGGGTTACATAGTAATGGGAAGAGGGACTGCCTCTGACATAATCTGATTGGCCTGCTCTTTGATCACCTCCCCCTGAGGGGGGAGCAGCCTTACCAGGCCACAGAAGATAACAATGCAGCCACTCCAGATGAGATCTGATAGACTAAGATCAGAAGGAAGGAGAGGAGAACCTCCCCTATCAGTGGACTTCAGGAGGGGCATTAGTGAAGAAGGGGGAGGGAGGGTGAGGTTGGGAGGGGAGGAGGAAGGGGCTTATGGGGAGATACAAAATGAATAAAGTGTAATTAACAAAAAAATAAAAAAAAGTTAAAAAATAGAAAAAAAAACACAAAAATCTTTAATTTATAAAGAACAATCTCTAAGTATTTTAAATGGACTAATACCGACATTCCTGACTGGAATGAAGAGGGTGTGATGGGGATAAACGACATGCAGATCCATGGAAAGAGAAAATGACAAGAACTTTTAGATTGTCAAAAGGAACTGTGTGTGTGTGTGTGTGTGTGTGTGTGTGTGTGTGTGTGTGTACATCAAGATTTTAGAGAGTTTTTGTAAAGATATTTTTCTCAGCAAGTCTCAAAAAGCACATAGTTCAAGGAATTCCTAATTATGTCATGACCTCGAAATGAGCAGGTAATATTTGTTCAAAATGTGTTTCTTCAAACTATAATGTAGACACATTATTACCAAAGTGAGCAAAAACAAACAAACAAACAAGTTATCCACATGTGTCTTGCTATTTGAAAGGAAGGCAAACACTAAGTGGGTTAAAACTATTAATTTGATGGAGAGGAGCTAAATTTGTTTAGTGAAAATTAGCAAGAGGTAAGCAATGAAGTCTAACTCTCTACTTAAACAGCTATCTAACATTACAAACGAAACTGAAGACATGATTCATCAGGAAGCAAAAGCACGCAGGCTTACTTTCAATATCAAATAAGAGGCTTTTCATAACCACGTATCTTGGGGTCTAAGTTGCATCTCATCTAGCCAATGGGATATTATTAGACATGAAACTTCTGTGAAATCAGAGCCGCTTGGCAAAGAAGTCCTAGCTATTTTAATGTACAATAGAGGGCATTTAAAAGTATGGTCATGGGGCGTAAGAGAACATATGGTGACTGTCAAAGTGCAAACCCAGACCCCTCGCTTGGCAGGATGCTGCTGATAATTTGGTAATGCTAGGAGTCTTTTGTCAGCTTGGTTTCAGTATAATTTATTGCCAGTTTAAAACATCTGATTTTACAGGGGAAAAAAAGTGACATGAAAAATGAGGCCAGAGTGATATTGTGTTACGGCCAAAAAAAAAAAAAAAAAAAATAGATATAAGGGCTCATGTCTGAAGGGAAAGAAACAGTTAAAATCGTTAAAATCGGAAAAGATGTAAGGGTGAGAGACTGTATTTAAAAGCACTGGATCCTGTAGAGATATGTTTCTCAATGAACTGTGCTAAGAAAATGGGTGATTAATTTTTTTAATGCCATCATTTAGGGAAAACGTGAACATTTTCCGAAGTCTACAGACCTACCAGATGACTAGAATTTAGTATATGTTCAAATGCATAAAAATGGTTAGTAGAGATGAATTGTGTGACATAAGGGTAAAAATGCCATCATTGCTGTCATGGAACTCACATATAATCTTATTTTATTTATGTTCCCTCACTACAGTGAGTTTGTAAAGGCATTTTTTTTCTTAGACATGATGGAATGATATGTATCAAATCCTTCATTCAGTGAAGAAATGCAGCCATCATCTAAATTCATTTTCTTCTTGGCCTCTAAAGCACGTGTATTTAGTTTTCCTTAGTAGTGTGTTAACACAAGCAGGCAAACAAATTGCCTGATGAAAAAAATAAAGGGGGATATTCATACTGCTCACTGCTAGAAATTAAATTTTCATGGAAAAAAAAATCAAATGTGTCCATCATGAACCTACCAAACATTAAAAAAAAAAAAAATTGGAAAATTCAGAGAGGAGAGCAAATATGTAAAAAAAAAAAAAAAAAAAATTTCCTCTACCGTGGCCTGGTAGAGGACAATGCAGCCACTTTTGATGAGAACTGATAGACTAAGATCAGAAAGGAGAGGAGAACCTCCCCTATCAGTGGACTTGGGGAGTGGCATGCATGCAGAAAGGGGAGGGAGGGTGGGATTGGGAGGGGAGGAGGGAGGGGCTTATGGGGGGATACAAAATGAATAAAGTATAATTAATAAAATAAAAAAATGCAAAAAAAATTTTCCATCAACTTTTTAAAATACCAATTATAGTTTAGTCATGTTGTACCCCAGCTGTATCCCTCATCCTTCCCAAACCCACCCTCCCTCCTTCATCTCCTGTCATGCCCCTCTCCAAGTCCACTGATAGGGGAGGTCCTCCTCCCCTTCCCTCTGACCCTAGCTTATCAGGTCTCATCAGGTCTGGCTGTATTGTCTTCCTCTGTGGCCTGATAAGGCTGCTCTCCCCTCAGGAGGAGGTGATCAAAGAGCCAGCCACTGAGTTCATGTCAGAGACAGTCCCTGTTCCTCTTACTAGGGAACCCACTTGGACCCTGAGCTGCTTTGTGATATATATGTAACTTTATATTTGGGAGTGGAAAGGTAAATTCGGTCAGCTCTTTAAATGCAATTAATGATGAAATTCAGGTAACAATAATAATTTTGAGGTATATATGCATTTCATTGCCATATTTTTCTTTTAGCAAAGATGAAGGTTTTTTTCTTATAGAGGAAAAAATAGTATTGTGAAAAGAAGATTTTTCCTTCTGACAATAAATTTCATTGTTCAACTGATCAAATACCTAACCAAAAACAAAACAACTCTGAGCTTGTTCACAGCTTGAGGCAATACATCTATCAAAATGAGGAAATCAGGATCATTTGGGCAGCTGTTTCCATTGTGTCAGCATTCAGGAAGCTGAGAACAGAAAGGAAATGGACGCAGGTGTAAAACTTAAGTTCTTCCTTCAGTGACCTGTACCCTACAGCCAGCGTCCACCTCCTCCCTAAAGGTCCCATAATCTTCTCACACGACACTACAGACTGAAGACCAAGTATTCAAGCACAGGTGTCTCAAGAAGACAGTTCATACTCACACAACACTTGTCCCATTTTATTCCTTATCGTACCACTTGTTCATGTATTCATTACTCTTCACGGTTTGATTTATATATAGTCTCATCCATGATGACCAAATGTTATTTACAACAGTTAAGTATTTATTTCTTTGTTATTTTGCCCTTACATAATAATTAGTAAACCAATCCACAATTTTTTTTCCTGTGCACTAATCGGTGTTTTGACTGCGTGGGTCTCTATATGTGGGCGCCACATCCCCTGGAATTGAAATTATAGACCATTGTGGTTGCTGGAAATTGAACCCAGGTCCTCTGGAAAAGCAGCCAGTGCTCTTAACCAATGAACCATCTCTCCAGCCCCAACAGTCTATAGAATTCTTATCAAAGAACCTTGATTTCTTTCTTTTTTTCTTATCTTTGAAACAGAATCAAATGTCTAGCTAAAAATCCTGTCTCCCTCTCTCAAATGCAGTAATGACAATCACTGTACCTGAGGCCAAGAGAGACATTTCTGATGATGTATTAGTTTCATTAGGAAGGTAAAGAAAACTATCTCACAGGCTTTTGTGTCTCTTATAATTCTTCAACGTAAAAGCAAGTAAAAATATTGAAGCTGGATTTTCATAAACAACTCAATATAATAATTTAATGCAAGCCAAAGCAATAAAGATAATAATTAAGGTACTAATATGATAATTTTCAATCTTAAATATTTCAGTTTCATTGCATAAGAGAAGGAATGTTACACAAAAATAGTTACCTCATCCTAGTAGACACTAACTTCAGTTTCTCAGGACACTATAAAGAGCTCACAGGCATCTGTTTAGTGATGCATTTAACAATACACTCTTACATAGTTATATCTCTTTACAATAAAACTATCAGCTATGTCCCATGTCTGCCCTATCTTAACTTCTTTCAAGTTCATTGCTAATTTAAAATTATCTTTCTCTGATGAATCATATTACTCTCATGACACTATACTAAAATAACTATATTTTAACAATATAAAAACTTCTAGACTTTTATTTTGAAAGTGTAAAAAAACTTTTTTTTTGTTAAATTATTTCTGATCAAGAAAATAGAATCCCTCAAGGACCATAATATTCATTTTATAGAAGAAATATGTTCCTGGGTGGGAATTTCAAGGGTATAAATTTTATATGACATTTTTAACAATCCTAGACTTGAAAGACACAATAATTTAAACTCCCTAATGACAGGGGAAAAAAAAGCCCATAAAAGAAAGGGTGTTAAAGCATGAAACCCCTTATAGCAGGTTTCTACTTTTATTATTTTGTGTACAAAAATATAGGACATAGCAAACTTTGTTGTCCTGCAGTCAACCTAAACAATCCCTATTAAATGCTTTTGTGAGCTAGGTTTTCAGTGAGGAAGTGTTGCCTAGTTAGGATAGATATTTCTTAAATTTCCACATCAGTAGTTAAATTAAGAAACCTCCTTGATTTAGGAGTGTTTCTTCCAGCTGAATATGTAACTCTCGATTTCAGTCCATCCAATTAATTATGAATTTGCAGGCCCCGCCCCCATGCTTACAGTATTTCAGATGGTCAGTACAGTAGTGAAGTATTAAATACACTGGCTCTGATTCCAACTCTACAGTCTGTGAATTCCAGAACAATGTCCTTTGGCTAGTCTGAGCTGCTGACATTATTTTAAATTAGAAAATATATGTTAGCATGCTTTTAAATTTCATTGCCCTGTAATGTTTCTGTTATTTCTTCCCATTATTCATTAGTTCCAGAAAAGCAAGTATTAAAAAAAAATAAATCATACCCAGAAGGACACTTTTCACTTGTTCTCTTAACTGTGGGACCTAAATTTTCTTTAGGTATTTCAAATCATATATAGATATATAGATATGTAGACAAAGAATGAAAGTAAATGTGAGACTAGGGGGATAAATAAAGTGAGAAAGATGGAGAAAAAGTGAGACAGGGGGCATGGATATAACAAAAATATGAAATATCTGTATGAAACCCATTACTATGGTGAGTTATGTGAATTTTAGTCTAAATACTAAGAACTATGTGTCCGAACATATACAAGAAACAATAAAATAGTGAACATAAGCCTAATTTAAGAAGTTGAAAAGAGATTTGGAACTAAGGACAAATTTGAGAAATGAGCTTCATCAAAATTGTTTAATAGACTATATATATACACATATATATATTAATTCTTTATTAATTACTCTTTATTCACTTTTTATCCCCCCGTGGTTCACTCCCTCCTCCCGTCCCAATCCCTCCCTTCTCCCACCCTCTTCATGCATGCCCCTCCCCAAGTCCACTGATAAGGGAAGCCTTCTTTTCTTTCCTTCTGATCCTAGTCAATTAGGTCTCCTCAGGAGTGGCTGCATTGTCTTCTTCTGTGGCCTGGTAATGCTGCTTCCCCCTCAGGGGGAGGTAATTAAAGAGCAGGCCAATCAGTTCATGTCAGAGACAGTCCCTGTTCCTATTACAATGGAACACTCCCTGTTTCTATTACATTTTGTATATATATATATACAAATATATATATATATTTGTATATATATATACAAATATATATGTATATATACACAAATGTGTATACACACAACAATAATAAGTATACAAGATATCATTGAGATTGTAAGGAAGTGGCAGAATACACAGAAGTGATTGTAGAGGAATGTGCTGAGAAATCAATGGCGTGAAAACAGTAATGATGAATGAAAAATCTCAAAAAGTAAATAAAAATTAAAACAACAACAAATTGTTACTATTTCCCCTTAAACAATGAATTAGAGGTTATTTATAATTACTTCAATTTCCCATAATTCCAAAGATAATATGTAGTCCCATTTTCTCCTTCATCTCCTGAACTAAAAATAATAGAAAAAAAAAAGCCACATAGGTATATGGTGGTTATGTTCACATAATAACCAATTAAGCGTATAAAAAGAGGGGTAACCAAGGGTACCTGGTGAAGGAACAGTGCTCTCAGGAGTATTACAGGTTTTCAATGTACTGGCAGTCGTGAAAAGGAAGAAGTGCATAAGTGGATTGGGGGGGGGGAAGTACTTCAGTCTATCTTTACACACGCAACTGAAGAAGTCAAGCTGTTCTGCTTCATTCTTTTGATGTAACTTTGATTAGTGCTCTGAAGTACTGCTGCTATATGAACCAGTAGATTCAGAAGACCTAAGAGTAGTTTTCACATCAGGGGTACAATGTCTTAATCACTAGCACCACAGACATTTACCTCAACCCAATGCCCGAATTGCGAAGGTTTTAATACCTTGAATATTTTTTAATGTTACCTGAATGTGCCAGCTTGAATCATGAAAGTCAGGATCAATGCCTTGTCTTTACTTCAATGTGCTGTTTTTATTATCTTCGATACAGCATCACCTCCAGCCTTGACCTTATAATTTTGCTTCCAGTATAGCTCATATCAATGAAATGAACATCATAATTGGTTACAGTGATACACACTAAGGCAATGCCCCTGGTGCCCCGGAACTCAGTGCTTTCTCCACTGGGAGTTCTTCTAAAAGGGATAATATACCTTAGTTAATAAATAAGCAATTTCATATTCACTTTGTCTGACAGTAGATGCTCAAATTCAGAGCAGCCTTTGTGATGGAAAGAATACAACTTAGGAGTGACATCCAGCTAAATCACTAAAAGAGGAGATGTAATCAGAAATAAAATTAATAAAACCATGAAGGCCACTCAGACTTTATCTCAGTAATTCAGGTATAAGCATGAGGGTCTGAAAATGACAATAGAATTTGTGTTATTTTAATACAAGGAAGATTTTCAGAGGCCTTATACCCCAGAGAAAGCAAGGATAGTTAAGAGGACGAATCTGCAGTTAAATTATTTGTCTCCCAAGTGACAGCCTGACTGGAGTTCAGATCTCCAGGACTGACAAATGCTTATTGGCCATGGCAGCAGCTTACAACTGTAACTTCAGAAAAGAGGGAATGCCCAGAGAGGGACAAGTAGCTTTATCTAAAAGTTCTGGGTTTGATTTAGAGAGCACACCTGGAGAATAAGGGGAAACCGTGGTAGAGGAAGACTGAAGATATTGGGCCTTCACATATAGGCATTCAAACATGTATGGTCACTCAGACAGATACAGGTGCTCTATAGACATCAGAATGAGTGTGCATACACATTAATATATCTTAGACACACATACAAATAAGATTACCAAGAAATTAATGAATGTACTTCATACACAAAAAGGCTAGAAAATATTCTGTGAATGCAAATCTTGTGGCCTGGGACATAAAAAGGTGGCTACTCCGCTAATCAACAACTTTGTTTAAGTTAGAAGATTCTTAGCCCAAACATCACGTTTGTCATCACATCCTTACATACCTAAAAGAAAACTGTGAAAGAATACGTCTTTTGCAAAATAGAAATGCCTTCTAACTTAGATTCTGAGTCTGAAAAAGAAAGTACTAAATATGCTAGAAATATCCAATGTTGTACAAGAAGGCAAAAGTTGATGAAACAGTAGTAGCCGTCACTGCTACCCATATGCCTTTGTCACATTGTGATTATACAATTTATTCTTATGAACAACACAATTACAGTCTAGCGTGATGCAACATAATCTTGCAACAAAAGTACGGAAATTAAAAAAAAAACTGGTTAAATCAACGAGACCAGTGGGTTCATCTTATGAACCCGTATTTCCTGTATACATAATTCAACTGTTCTGTCTGTACCATCTTATTTTATAATCATGTTTCCAAAAAACTACTAACTAATGCCTGGGACAGTGATGTACACCCATAATCTCAGCACTCAGGAAGACAGAGGCAAGCATATCTCTGTGAGTTCCAGCCCAGCCTGGTCTACAAAGCCAGCACAGGACAGCCAAAGCTACACAGAGAAACCTTGTCTCAACAATCAAACAACAACAACAACAAAACAAACAAACAAAAAACAAAAAAAATTGTTCACAGAATCACAGTTCACAAAGTATTTCTTTAAAAGGTCTAGACAGATTCAGAAGAGAAAAGTATTTATCCTGTTCTAAATAGGTCATTTTTATGAGACTGAGTGCTGAAACCATGATTGGTGAATTTTATTCATAAATTGTTTAATTTTCATTGCCTTACTTTTCTTAATGTTCAAAATTCCAAATTTTAACTGTGCATTAACAGTGTGAATTTCACCATTCCTTCTTACCATGAAAGTAACTCAATTGCTTTCTTTGTTTAATTCAATATTGTAATTTCATATTATCTAAAAACTCCTCTTGACATTGTTAGTCACTTTTCTAAGTGATCATGGAAAATATCACTCCATGATACATAAATGGAAAGAAAGCAGGAGTTGGGTATATCTCTTGCTTAAATGTGCTTGACACAAATGAATTGGTATAGGACACATATGGATTTTCACTACTCAGTTGATATGCGTAAAATAGCCAATCTCAATCTATGTATAAGGGTAGTCTAATGGATGGGAAGGGTATAAATACTCTTTCATAAAAATAATTCATTTTGTCTTTGAATGTGAACATTATATTCCATTCTGATGTTAGCATTCAAATTCCAGGAAACTACTTATGTACCTATTTTATTCATCAATAAATCTAGAGTTGATGCTGATTAATTCTGTGTACTGTTTCCTCAAATCTTCAGTCCCCAGGAACTATACTCAACAGATTTTGAGTACCAGCCCTATGCAGACTTACCTAGTTCTTACACAGTTTGCAAAGTTCCAGACCACAAACCATCCTCCAGGGTATTTTGAGGCAAACCAAATAAATAATTTTCTTCAAAAGTGTATACAGAATCTAGTAAAACATATTATTTGACTTTCTGTACTCAAAGATCTAATTTTATATTGTCTTATTCTTATATTCTGGTATAATTCTTCTTTCTGTAACCTAAAAAAGCTGATAAAGCTCTGAAAATCTTACAAAAATCACCTAGTACTATTATGACCCAAATTTGAGCATTTACTGTTCAAACAAAATTTAATTCCACCTAGTACTATATCAGCTTATTGCAAACCTGCCCTCTGCAGTTTGGTATGTATTTCGAAAAACAAAAATCACACAATAGGAGGGTGAAAACAAATTTATCAGGTAACAATGGCAAGTAACTCAATTCACTTGGTCTCTTTAAGAATTAAACTGAATTCACATTTAAGAATTGAGTTGGCCTTTATGTCAGCATAGACTCGATTCATTTGAACAGTTGATTTGTGGCAGTTACAGTCTCATTCACCTCTGCTGTTGCTAAGTTGTCTGAGTCACAAATTTGGCTCACTTCTCTTTCTCTTACAAAATCATCTATCGTTCACAGAGCCATCCTGAAAGCATCTTTCAAAACAGGCTGCAGAGTCTGTAGCTGATTTAGCTTCCTGAATGCTGAAGCAGAGACTTTGAGCCTCTGAAAGATATCATAGAGGTTAAGAACTCTGGATATGGCGGCAAATGTCATGGTACATCTAATAATAAGAGGCTTTTGTATCATTATTTTTAGCATCCCTAAAGTGTATATATGAAAATATCTCTAGTCAAATGGTTACATGTTATAAAAGGCTTTGGATCTAAATACAGTAAATGTTCAATACTAAAGGAAATAAGATGAATGCAAAATATACCTACAGGAGAATACAAATTCTATAATATGAGCTGTTATGTATGGTTTTCTGAAAGAAAATTTGTCAGCCAGTGTCCATAATCTTAGTGAGCACATGCACATTTTCTACTTTAGTTAAACCTATAACCATTATTCTCATCTATCTTTATGTATCTACAGACTATACTTTCATGTCTTTCTTGTGCTGATTGAAATTTATATAAATTTAAATGTATTACATCTGTATTTGGATGAGCAGTGGTGGTCTGGATTTTAGTGATGTTCTTCCTGTGTTAGTAAATATTTATTTTCTTATTTTAAGCTGGGTATATGCACTTGAGTGTTTCTGGGTATACTCATATAAGCAGTAGAGCCCAGAGAGACCAGAAAGAGTAGGTCCACTGCGGAGATGATGTAACAGAAACCTAGGACCCCCTTTATCTCAACAACTGTTTTCTCATTGTTGCGGAATTTAGTTGTCATTTGACTTTTTGAATCTGATTTTTAATTACTAATGGGCAGACGAAATTGCATAGAATGTGTAGAACAAAGCGCTTGGTGTGGAGGCCCTGCGGATGACTAACTTTCAAGTTAATGCATGTGTCCTCACCCAGTTATCATTTGGTTGCAATGACACTTCTAGCCACTTCCTTAACGTTATTTAGGAATGTGACGATCTACGCTTTGAATAATACAACTTTTAAGCTCACTTCTACCATGTGACTAAAATATATGCATCCTTTTGCTAACATCTGTTCAAGCCAAAGTCCCCAACCATTGACACCTTGTGAACAACATATTTTCCCTCTCAGCTTTTTGAGATTTTTGCATAGGGATGACATCGTATACTACAAGATTTCTCTAATCTAGGCTTAGTTCAGGCAACAGAGTTTCTTGAGGTTTCACACATATTATTTCAAATGACAGAAATGTCTTTTATGACCAAAAGAATTTCGGTACAAGTGCACACACACACACACACACACACACACACACACACACACACACACATTTTTATCAATTTTTCCACTGACTGGCAAGATATTTTGGCTCTTCTGAATAACGCTGAGATATACATAGCAGTACAGATTTCTATTCAACTTATTGGGTTCCTTTCTTTAACAGGTCCCCAGTAATGAAACCCCTTGATAACATTGTAGCTCAGGTATTTTTTTTTTTATTTTTTGTTTCTTTAGGGACATAATGCTGTTATCCATAATTCTACATTCCTCCCAATAGTATACAGGGGTTTCCCCCACATTCTAATGAAAACTTTATTTTTTTTTCTTTTGACAACTCTTTCCCGTATAGCTGTCAGTTGGATTTCATAGTGATGGTTTTGATTTGCATATCACTGATGATTGCATACCTGAAATGTGTAAAAAGTTAATCTTCCTTATGTCCTCCTTTATTTTTTTTGTTATTTTTTGCATAGCTAATGTGTTAATTGTTTTTCTTTGATAAAACCCCATGATCCCCTAAGCAACTTATAGGAAAAAGTTTATTTTTGCTTAGGTTCTAGAGGGATTAGCGTCTATCAGGATAGGGAGAAATGGCAGCATGTTTCAGATATGGTGGCAGGAACAGAACGCTGAGATCTGGCATCTTCAAGTGCAAGCACAGAGCACAAAGAGAACAGAAAGTAGGATGACACTAAAGAGACTCAAAGCTGACATACTTCTTATAGGAAGGCTCCACCTCCCAAAGATTTCACAAATTCTCCAAACAACACCAAAAACTAGGAACAAATTTTCAAAGACCCAACTTTATAAAGCACATTTTATTTTTCATTCAAATCATCACAGCCCAGGGCAATCCAGCTTCATCTTTTGTGTGTGTGTGTGTCTCTTTTATTATTATTATTATTATTATTATTATTATTATTATTATTATTATTAATTACACTTTATTCATTCTGTATCCCCCCATAAGCCCCTCCCTCCTCCCCTCCCGATCTCACCCTACCTCCCCTTTCTTCATGTATGCTCCTCCCCACGTCCACTAATAGGGGAGGTCCTCCTCTCCTTCCTTCTGATCTTAGTCTATCAGATCACATCAGCAATGGCTGCATTGTCTTCTTCTGTGGCCTGGTAAGGCTACTCCCCCCTTAGGGGGAGGTGATCAAAGAGCAGGCCAATCAGTTTATGTCAGAGGCAGACATTCAGATCTTTTGTCAATGTTTCCACTGCATTTTTTTTTGTCTTTTGTTTAAATTGGATTCTTTGACTTGAGTATTAACTATTATTATTCTATGCCTTTTCACTTCTATATGATGTCTTATTACTCTGTGGATTATTTCATGTTCTGGGCTGAATATTTCTAGTTTAACTCAATACCATTATTTTATCTTTACTGTTGTAGACTTGTCTTTGCAGCAACACCCAAAAAATACGTATTTATATGTTTGTTTTCAATTCCTAATTTATCTAAAGAACTTGGCAATGTTAGTGTCTATGAAGCAACAGCTTGTAGCATTACTTTATGCAAAAAAAGGGGTTGTATTTTCTTTGTGAAAGCAAGGGTTTATTTCACAAATTCCACTCCTCTTTGTGAGCATAGAGACAGCATCCTGTTTTTTTTTTTTTTTAATTTTTTTGTTTGTTTGTTTGTTTACAGCCCCACTAATTGGCTCATTCTGGAAATAGCTGACAAATTATACTTACAGGAGTAGATATGCTCAATAGCACTTTGCAAAAAGATCGCTTGTGGAAGTTGCATCTTGGAAAAGAGGTGTAACTTGCCCAAAGCCACAGCTGAGATCATCTGGGTTCCTCTCTGACCACTTCTTTACTCTAAAATATGGCTGTCTCCTTTAAATCAGAGGTAAGGGTGGGAAATAATTCTTGCAGATGTGGAGTGGTAAGGAGGTTCTTTCTCCTGAGTAGAATCTGAGTGACACCGTGAAACCGGTCATTGGCTCTCTTCTTTCCTACTTAGAGTATAGCTAGAATGTGTGATGTCTGGGTAGAGATGTTTCTCTCTTTGTTGTCTCCACACTAAGGAAAGACATGTTTGCCAATTATCAGGCTAATGATAGAGATTGAATCCTTTATAAATCATATTGTGTATCTTAAGATCATGGAATTTGTTGTTTAGACTTTAAATCTAACTTACTGAAATAAATTACTTTCACATTGCCTTCTTCAACTAATTCCTTTATCGATTACATTACTGTACATTGATTATGAGTTCATTGTTTTTATTAATGATTATCTTGTATATTGGTAGAAAATGGGAGCAGGCAATGCAACTTTTCTTAAATTAGATGTTTTTATTCATTTAAGAATATACATATTTCTGAAGACAATATATTTTGAGATCAGACAACTTTGCTCTCACCTTTTGATTTATTTCTGTATATCTGCAGAAGAAAATACTTTAAGTTTAAATACAATAACATAAATGATATTTTTTCACCATTGGTGCAGTTCTTGATATGCATATTCTCCTAACCACCTGGAATGTGTCAAATTGTCAATGTCTTCTGAAGAATTATCCAGAAGTGTGTTCCTCCTTTAGTAAATAATGAATTTCTCTTCCATAGTTAAAGAAATGATGAGAATCTTGAATAATCGAGGGATTTCTCATTTTGTGCATTAAGTGAAAAAGAAAATTCCTACTATACTTTACTGGAACATAAAATGAAGACTCCAGAACAAACGTTCAAATGGACTAAATAGGCTAAATATAATATTAATGTGTGTCTTAAAATATCTGGCAATAAATGTTTTAGTGACTTACAAACTTCCCTTGTGTGTATCCTTTAGCAACTTTTTAAAATGAAAGTTAAAAATTAAATAGGATTTTTGCAGGAAAGAAAACATTCAGCTATGTTGAGTTCTCCACCTCCACTCACCATAAAATGCCTTTTTTTATTTTAAACAACATTTTCACTGAAAATAACCTAGATGAGTTATAAATCAATAAAATGCTGATTACAATTAATCTTGGTGTGTACTTAAGAGTTGATCAAAACAATAAAGCTTTAATAATTTTTATGCAATTTTCTTTTAAGTATAGCATCATCTTTGTCTATAGTTATTTAATAATAACTATATTTATAAACCTAAATGTAACCAATTTTTAAAAATTTTAAGTGAAAGAATTACGTTGTTCTCCCCAGTTCTTAATGTTACATTTCATATACAAATCTTCATATTAAAACCAGGATATAAGACTATATCCATTGGCAGAAGACATGATTATACCATACAACTACTATATTATGAAGAACTTTTATTTCAAATGTGTTCTTTCATCTTCCAGTGAGGAACAATGAAACCTGGTGCCCTGGGAATGCCTTGCCTGTTTTTAAAGCAGGAACTTTTAGCTTTGTCATAAAAGTGATATAAATCATGTGACTTCCTCCTATCATATTACTCCAATAATATGTTCAAGTCCTCAGTGTTAGGTTGAAGAAACTAAGAGCATGAAAGCTAAGAAAGTACACTTATGGCTTAATTCTAATAGGAAGTGATTACTTTTGACTAAGAAAATAACTCATAGTTTCACACATGTTTTACTTAATGGTCAAACACATTTAATAAAACCTTGGTAATCTTGGTGTGAAAGCCTTTTTACCCAGTTTTACTGAGAAATATTTTCAGCAGGCAGAGCTAATGCACCTCATTAAGGAGGCCGAATCACTCTGTGCATTAAGGCTCTGTGCTCCTGCTTTTAGCCCAATTATCCCATATTGTAGGATGGGAAAGATATTGTCCCATTTCCACTGCCACCCCATCCCCAAACACCTTGGCTTTTTATGTCTCTGTGGCATTGCCTTCAGTTTATCTAGGGCATTTTATACCGTATGGATCACTGGGATGCTTCTTAAAATCAGACCACTGGCTCTTTCCTCCAAGGAATTATAGTTTGTTACATTTAAGGTGCTTCCAGAAATTTACTCTGTAGTAAACACGTAATGAATTTGAGTTCCTTCATGACACAGGGTCCCTAATAGGTAACTCAAGGTAGGCTTACACTAACAATCTCTGTCTTAGAATTTTCAAATGCTTAGGTTAGAAGTGTGACCCCTATTTTCAGAAGGTTCTTCCTTATGAACAAGTAGTAGCTTGAAAAAAAATAGCTGCTTCTCTGCCTACCATCTCTCTCTCTAGAGGATGATTTCATACTACACTGTGCTCTCGATCTATAGAACACTTTTATGTGTATATACTTACTTCCAGTTATTTCCTTCCATAAGAACACTCATGAGCCTGGCATCCATATGCTTTTATTATGTCATTTCTAATCTTATTGAGAATCCTCTACATTTAAGGTTCCTTCCTGCAGCAACACAGTTTGTGAATAAAAAGAAATGAGTCTTAGCTAGGACTATATGGATAGGGAGTAATTGCCAACGAGAGAAACGCCAGTGAATAATGTAGTTCTAAAGAATGTCAAGAGTAAGAAGGAAGAAACTACAAAATGTGGTGGTCATGGCTTTTCCTGGACCACAAGTGACCTATCCTAAGGAAAGCTATCAATGTTGAAGGGACAGTTATTTATTTCAAGGAGTAAAAAACTACAAAGTACCAAGTAAGATGTGTACAAGGAAACTGACAATGGAAACAGATAAGAATCTTTAAAAAATGGGTAATATCCATTTATAAGTGAGTACAAACCATGCATATCTTTCTGGGTCTGGGTCACCTCACTCAGGATGATTTTTTCTAGTTCTATCCATTTGCCCATAGTATTAAAAAAGTTTGGTGCAACATAATTTCTAAGCAAAGGAAATGAAAAGGTAATATTAAAATTTCCTTTCAGTTCATTCCAGTGAAGCCCCTGCTTCCTTTATTAGGGTACCTATTTGGAGACTGAGTCTATGGGTTATACCTGAGCCTGGGTTTTAGGTCCTCTCCATGTATTGTCCTTGGTTGGGGTATCAGTCTCTGTAGGGCTCTCTGGGCTCAGTTTTTATGGCTCTGTTGGTCTCCTTTTGGAGCTCCTGTCCCCTCCAGGTCTTTCTATCTCCCCCTACTTTCATAAGATTACATGCACCCTGCCCAAAGTTTGGCTATGAGTTTCAGCCTCTGCTTAGATACCTGGGCATGAACTCAGTGAGAGGCTCTCCTCCTGGGGAGTGGGGGGCAGACATATCAGGCCACAGAGGAAGACAACGCAACCAGTCTTGATGAGACCTGATAGGCTAGAATCAGCTAGGAGGACCTCCACTATCAGTGGACTAGGGGAGGGGCATAGAGGGAGAAGAGGGAGGGAGGGTGGGATTGGGAGGGGACGGGGGAGGGAGTACAAAGGTGGGATACAAATAGAATTAATTATAATAAATGATAATAATAAAAAAGAGAAAAAATATTTTTGAAAAATTTTGGTGTAACAATTTTTACATAGTGAAATGAAAACATAGTGTTGAAAATTCATGTACTTTGCATTTAATTGAAAATATGTTTAAATGGAGCAAAAGAAAAAGAGGAAGAAAAGTGAGCATAACAGTGCAGTAAAGGATTAGTTTCATCTTATGTTATATTTCGTGGCTCATTAGATATAAAATTTTAGTCCACATCTCCAGATACTTTTGTAGAGCAATGATTTCAGTAGCTCGAAGCTATAGCTTCATTCATCCAAGAGTTATTACTTTAGAGACAGGGGGATAATTGGGACATGTTTAAAGGCCATACTACAGCTTATGAAGTGTGCAGTGGTAATACAATGATCAGATATCTATCAAAGTTGGATGTGCTATTTTAAACATTCACTTATCATCCGCATTGTCTTATTATTATGTAGAAAAGTGTCTCACAGATAGGAAACACTTTATAATGTTAAATAAAGAAATAAACACCTAAATTGTATACATATCATAACAGCAAATTCTTAGCCAATGACAGTTAACAACACGAGTGGCTGACAAGAAGGGAAAAATATAAAGCTAGTCTTACGTTTTAATACAACAATTGTCCTATGAAGAACCATGTAGTATATATTTTATATTTTGGAAACCATATAATAGTCTTACAAATAAACACATCTGCAATTGTAAAATAAAGAAGCAATCAATGTCAGTGTTCACATTGTTTTCATTTCAAAAACGGAAAGTAGGCAGAATTTTGCCTCTGCGCTGTATTATTTTTTCAGCCCCATATTTTATACAATGTCTCACCTTGTGCAAATTTTCTAAGGTTATGCATAAGAAATAGAACTATTAAAAATTTAAATGTATATCAGTAAAATCTGCTTTGATTTTGCAAAAGTGGCAAAGTGGTTTAATTTTGCTATTAAAACAAAAAAAATTTAAAAAACTTTAAATAACTGGTTTGAATAATCTGAATATAATTCTTCTACATCATTTGATCTAGAGATGTCGACAATATTATTATACACCATGTCACTTAATTCCACTGTACGATAGTTGTTTTTGTTTTGTTTTGTTTGGTTTTGGCTTGTCTTAATTTGTGCTTTTTAGATATACTGTATTGTATGTTTCATATAATAATAAAGCCAAATGAATTTAATTTTTGATATCTATACAATACATACAGAAAGGTTTTATTTTGTGTCAGAAATGGGAAAAAATGATTACTGGTAAGACAGAAAAAAATGACACAAGGGAGTCTAACTAAAAACTGCAAAGGATTTCAGGTGCAAAACCCTGGCTGTGAAAATATATCGGTTGCTTTGGCTACACAAGAGGAATGAATTTGACTTACAGGTGCCACAATTTAATGTTAGAAGGAAATCGTTTGTTCTCTTTTCTTCCTTCTACTTGTTTTTTAGAACTGACTGGAGAAAGAAGGAAAAAATTCAGCCTAATAACAGTAATTGGTTGCTAATTTGACAGCATGCTGTCAAATTAGCCTAAATGTCCACTTAAAAACAAACTTTTATGTGGTTACCTGATCTATGAAGGCTATTAGTTCAAATGTAAAATTGATTTATTTTCCTTGCTGCATTAACCTCATCTTGCATATCATCACTTTCTTATCCAGGACAAAGTAAATGCACCTTGATGTTTGATAAAATTGAATTGAACATCAACCTATTCCCATTTAAAGGGTACACATTATTCTAATAACAAGAGGGCAGCCAACTCTACATGAATCTTCATTACTGGTTATTAAACCAGGCTTAAGGAATATAGTCTTGCTAGGCACACACCTTTAATTGCAGCCCTCGGGGCAGGAGAGTAGAGGCGGGCAGATCTCTGTGTTCTAGGCCAGCCTGGTCTACAGAGTGAGTTTTAGGAAAGCCGCAGAGAAACCGTGTCTCAAAAAAAATTAAAAAAAGGAAGAAAAAAGAAAAGAAAAATAGAGTCTACATAAAAAATAAATTCCATGTCATTGGATACAAAATTTAATTAGTAACAAATGGGCTGGAATTTGATGGGTTCCTAAGACATTTGATTTGGGAAAAACAGCTAAGTAATTTTTCCTAGCTAAAGGATATCAGTGAACAGACAGCTGCTTTAACAGAAATTCAGCTCTTGATTGACAATGAACTAAATATTTGGTGTACTAGGGCCTAGTTTCAACTCAATAGATCTAATAAATTTAATTATAAATTTTTAATAAAATTGAAAATGTCTGTTTATTAGTAAATATGGATTAACATATATGTCCTAGAAAAATGCACCTTCACACAAATAAAATATAGCATATGTAATGTGGGTTGAGGGTATACATATCCGTGAGGTAGCAGTGTACATATTTTATTAGGAATTAGAAGCAAGATTGTCTAAATTAGTCCAGACATACGGAAAGAGTTAAATATTTTCAACTTTCTATTTGAAACAAAAATCTTTTTACATGTTTAACGCAATGTGTGAGTCTTGTGAATGCATGCCTTCACTCATTGAAAACCTAGTCCATTTTCTTTTGTTGTTGTTGTTCAAGAAAAGTCTTTCATAGGCTATTTTTGAGGAAGGTAGTATACAGCCTAATCACAAACTTAGGCTAGAAAAACATAAAACAACAAATCGTGTGAATGTGGATGGGTCCCAGAGGGCAATAAAGAAGCAGAATTAGGAATGTAGTTTGGGAAGCAAAACTGCACAGAAAAAAAATAAAAAGTTGTGATTGGAAAAAGAGGCAATGAGTTGGGCCTTTTTTCTATTATGAAAGGTACCCACATGCCAGAGCGGGGGGGGGGGGGAGTATGTTATGCACAGTGTTTGCCCATTTGAATTCTCATTGATGATTCAACAAAACTTATTGCTGAAAGAAAGATGATGGCTTAATGGCCTTGGAAAATCACAACAGATTGTAAGGTCTCTAGCAACATATTACTTTATATTATTAATTTATATCATTTGAGTAATACATATCTAATATCATTTTGGTAATTTATTGTTATAAATATTAAGTTAACATTTGATTTTTTTAAAATTTAGCATCCTTGGTTAATATAGCACATTTTAGTGGTAACTCAGTCTTCTCAAATTCTGTAATATAGGCTGGAAACTGTGAACCCTCCTTCCAAATCTGGTATGTTGGTATAATGTTATTGTGGAATTTATACTATTTGCCCTTGTTCATTCAAATGTTGATTTCTCTACCCCACTATCTGGTTTTAATTGGGACATTGCATTGTGATGTTTATTCTAAGCATCATCTGTGTCAAGTTTGTGTAAGCATGCCACCATTTGTTCTCTGTATTGTCAATAAAACAACCAGCCAATGCTGAGCAATGGAGAGAATGGGGCAGGACATCCTGGTCTGGAGGGGAGGAGAAAGAAGCAAAAGGGAGGAGTCAGTCGGGAAGAGAGATCAAAAAGGAGAGAACTTTGATCCACCTAAAGAGATAAACCAGACCAAAGATGTGACTAAAAGCAAGTAAAATGTGGAAAATCTGAACAGGAGGAAACTATGTGGGCTTGGAGGTTTAGGATGGAGTAACTATTGCCCAGCACTGTGCTCTAGGTTAAATAAATAAATCCCAGTCTCTGTGTGGTGATTTGGGTATACAGATGGTTTAGGAATAACTGCTGTTTTACTCTAGATAAATCAATAATATTAATAATCAACAACACTAATACAATTTTGGTAATTTATTGTTGTAAATATTAAATTAACATTTGCTTTTTTTAAAATTTAGCATTCTTGGAGACCATGAATAAAGTGCATTTTAGTGGTAACTCAGCCTTCTCAAATTCTATAGTATAGACTAGAAGCTGTGATCTGTACTTCCAAATCTGGTATTGGTATGGTATGGATGGTGCCTGTATTAACACTTGTGTATGTTGCAATGCCCCCGAGGCCCTGATAACTGCTCTCTATCTGCTGTTTTAGCTTCTTAAAAGGGCGACTGTGTGCAAGTGCCATGACGCTTTGTTCTATAAGTCTTTACATAAACACTGACAAAGATGGGACCACGCGTGAAAGAAAAAAAATCAATTAATTGTTAAACATTTTTCAGATTGCATTCCAAATAAAACATTTTACCAAAAGGGGAAAAAATGAATGTTTTAAGAATAATTGTCATGATTTTTTTATGGTTTGATGTTTTTACTAAACTTCTAATAGAAATGAAATGACATCATTTTTGTCATTTGTAACTGGAACTGGGTTGTTGGTCTGATCTATTGTATAAAAATATAAATAATCAAATAAAAATAAAGGTGCTTACTTATATTTTAGACAAGCCACCAGTTTTAAGTGATTAAAACCCATGTGATTTTAATATAGTTTTCCTATTGGTTACTGTAGTTATTAAAGAAAATTTTAGGATACTAGAAATTAATTATGCCTGACTTTACCTATTCTACGAACAAAACGTTTTTATTACACAAGCGTTAATATTGAATAAATATGTACTGCAAGTACACATGCAGGTATTATTTTACTTATTTAAAGATAATATTAGTGAGAAGTACTCATAATGCCAAAAACTGTGATAAACACATGTGGGTTGCTTCATACCTTAAAATTTTATATGTGCAAATTAATTATGAACATATTTTTTCCAGAGGATTTTTCAATTTTATTTTTTTTATTTTAATTTTTATTAATTACAATTTATTCTATGTGTATTCCCCCTGTAGCTTCTTCTCTCCTCGCCTCCAATCCCACCCTCCTCCCTGCCCCTCTCTCAGTCCACTGATAGAGGAGGTCTTCCTCCCCTTCCTTCTGTTCCTAGTCTACTATTTCCCACTTCTTTCATAAGATTCCCTGTACTCTGCCCAACAGTTGGCCATATGTCTCAGCATCTGCTTTGGTAACCTGCAGGGTAGAGCCTTTCAGAGGCCCTCTGTGGCAGGCTCCTGTCCTGTTCCCTGTTTTCTCCTTCTGATGTCCATCCTTTTTGCCTTTCTGAATGGGGATTGAGCATCTTAGCCAGAGTCCTCCTTCTTGATTAATTTCTTTACGTGCACAGATTTTAGTATGTTTATCCTACATTATATGTCTAATATCCACTTATGAGTGAGTATGTACCCTGTGTGTCTTTATGCTTCTGGGATGCTTCAATCAGAATGACCTTTTCCAGTTCCCACAATTTACCTACAAATTTCATGATTTCATTATTTTTTTTTATTGCTGAGTAATATTCCATTGTGTAGAGATACCACAATTTCTGTATCCATTCCTCAGTTGAGGGGCATCTGGGTTGTTTCCAGCTTCTGGCTATTAACAAATAAAGCTGTTACAAACATGGTTAAGCAAATGTCCTTGTTGTGTACTTGAGCATAGTTTGGATATATGCCTAGGAGTGGTATAGCTGGATCTTGAGTAAGCCCTATTGCTAATTATCTGAGAAAGCACCAGACTGATCTCCAGAGTGGTTGTACAAGAGGGTTCTGTAAGTATGTGGGTTTATTTCTGGATATTCTATTCAGTTCCATTGATCCACTAGTCTCTTTCTCTGCCAGTACCATAGCGTTTTTATTATTGTTACTCTATAGTAAAGCTTGAGGTCTGGGATGGAGATACCTCCAAAAGATTTTTTTGTAATTTTATTTATTTATTCATTTATATATTTATTCATTTAAATTTTTGTTTATTAAAATTTATTCAATTTATATCCCCACTGCAGCCCCCTCTCCCATCTTCTCTCAGGCCCACCTACCCTCCCTCTTCTCCCCCTATGTCCTTTCCCTAGTCAACTGATAGGGGAGGACCTTCTCTCATTCTATCTGACCCTAGCCTGTCAGGTCTCATCGAGGCTGGCTGCATTATATATCTTCCTCTATGGCCAGTTAGCATTGCATCCCCCAGGGAGAGCTGATCAAAGATCTTGCCACTGAGTTCATGTCAGGGACAGCCTCTGTACCCCTTACTAGGGAACTCACTTGGAAACTGAGCAGCCTATGGGTTTCATGTGAACAAGAGGTCTATGTCCTCTCCATGTATGGTCCTTGGTTGGAGTATCAGTCACTGCAGGCACCCCTTTGTCCAGGTTTTTTGGCTCTGTTGGTCTCTTTGTGGAATTCCTTTCCATTTCAAATCTTTCTATGTCTCTCTATTTCCATAAAGTTTCTGGCACTTTGCCCAAAATTTGGTTATGAGTTTCAGTATCTTCTTGGATACCTTGGTTGATAGAGTCTTTCAGAGGTCCTCTGTGGAAAGCTCATGTCCTGTTCCTTGTATTCTCCTACATACTATGTCTATCTTTTTCCCTTCTGAATGAAGTTTAAGCATCTTCCATAAGGTCCTCTCTGTTGTTTAGCGTCTTTAGGACTATAAATTTTAATATGTTTATCCTACATTATATGGCTAATATCCACTTTAAGTGAGTATATACAATATTTGTCTTTCACCTTCTTGGTTACCTCACTCAGGATGATCTTTTCTATTACAGAATTATTTTAGCTATTCTGGGTTTTTGTTTTTCCATATGCAATTGAGAATTGTTCTTTCAAGATTTGTAAAAATTTGTGTTGGTATTTTGATGGGAATTGCATTGAATCTGTAGATTTTTTTTTTGTAGGATATCCATTTTCACTATGTTAATCCTACTGATACATGAGCATGGGAGATCTTTCCATCTTCTGATATGTTCTTCAATTTCCTTCAGAGATTTGAAGTTTTTTTCATACAGGTCTTTTACTTGCTTGGTTAGAGTTATACCATGACACTTTATGTTATTTGTGGCTATTCTGAATGGTGTTGTTTCCCTAACTTTTTTCTCAGCCCGTTTATCTTTTGTGTACAGGAGAGCTTCAGATTTTTTTTTTTTTAGTTAATTTTGTATCCAGCCACTTTGCTGAAGGTGTTTATCAGCTGAAGTAGTTCTCTGGTAGAATTATGGGTGTCACTAAGGTATACTATCATACCATCTGCAAATAGTGTTACTTTGACTTCTTCCTTTAGGATTTGCAGCCCCATGATCTCCTTTGGTTGTCTTATTGCTCTAGCTAGGACTTCAATAACTATGTTGAAGAGATAAGGAGAGAGAGCAATGCCTCCTTTAAAACAAACAATCTAATACAAAACTTTGTGATGAAGGTTTGATTCTGTAAGAGAATTTTAGGAATTTTATGAAGGTGCTGACCTCATTAATTGAACATATTTGTTGATTAATAGATAACAGGTTTGGAGTTTTTTACATTTTTACTTTTTATATTAATTACAGTTTACTCACTTTGTGTCCCAGCTGTAGTCCCTCCCTGATTCCCTCCCAATCTCACTCTCCCTCCCTCATCTACTCCCATGCCTCTCTCCAAGTGCACAGATAGGGGAGGTCCCCCTCCCTTTCCATCTGACGCAATCTTATGAGATCTCCTCAGAACTTGCTGCATTGTCCTCCTCTGTGGCCTGGCAAGGTTGCTCCCCCATCAAGGGCAGGTGGTCAAAGAGCCAGCCACTGAGTTCATGTCAGAGACATTCCTTGTTCCCCTTACTAGGGTACCCACTTGGATACTGAGCTGCCATCATCTATATCTGAGCAGGGGTTCCAGGTTATCTCCATGCATCGCCCTTGGTTGGAGTATCAGTCTCAGAAAAGACCCCTGTGCCCAGATATTTTGGTTCTGTTGTAGTCCTTGTGGAACTCCTGTCTTCTCCATGTCTTACAATCTCCCCTTTCTTCCATAAGATTCTCTACACTCTGCCCAAAGTTTGGTTATGACTCTCAGTATCTGCTTTGATACACTGCTGGGTATAGTCTTTTAGAAGCCCTCCGTGGTAGGCTCTTGTTTCTTGTGTCCTCCTTTTTCCAATGTCCAACACGTTTGCCTTTCTGAGTAAGGGTTGATCATTTTACTTCTAGCTCAGCTTCTTTAGGTGTACAGATTTTTGTAGTTCTATCCTGTATCATATGTCTAATATCCACTTATAAGTGAGTATATACTGTGTGTGTCTTTCTGTTTCTGGAATATCTCACTCAGGATGATCTTTTCTAGTTCTCATGATTTGCTTGCAAATTTCAGCTGTTAAAGGCTAGGATCACAACCATAAATATAAGTTTGAAGTTTTATTAAGAGAGGATGTGTTTTCTTTCTGCTCTTTGGCTATCATAAGTGGGAGGCTTTGCTCTACCATATATATCCTGCCATAGTGTTTTTAATGGTTAATATCACTTGTTAACTTTATAAGATATAGATTCCCCTGAGAAATGGGGTTCTGGTTATGTCTATAAATTGGTACAACGATTTAGTTAAATAAGTTGTCAGTACCTGCTCATTGTTGGTAGCAACGTTGCCTAAGTTGAGTCTTAGACTATACTAAAATGAGAATGTTAACTGAACACAAGTATTTGTTGTTCTCTGTTTCCTAGTTATAGATAATATGACCAGATGTTTTCTTATGGAGTTAACCTTAGGATTTTCTGACAGAATGTACTATGGTAAAAATACACTGTTTTCCCCCCCTTAAGTTGTGCTGTAAAAGCATTTAATCACAACAACAGAAAAGTGACTAATACAGTGTCTGAAACAAAAGATCCAACTTGCCACAGACAGAAATGAGGAGCAAAATAAACTTTTGCTCCTTTGACCAAAATTTTTCAGTATTTTAAAGCAGTAATAGAAAGCTGCGAAAAAATACATTTGCCTTTCTCGTAGAAAATACTATAATCAATATATAAGAGAATAATAAAATCCCCACCTAAAAAGACAACACTACAAATATTAAAAGTATTTGATTTAATTAATTTGGTTTAAATTCAAAACATTTTGCTTGCAGTTCTGTGATTTTATATTTTATTCACATAGCCTTACTTTTTTATGGTTGTACTTTTTATTTTTGCATTTAGGGACATTTCGAAAGGTTGATTGAATGCCATCTTAATCTTTTTTTAAATTAGTTTTATTTTTATTAATTACAGTTTATTCACTTTGTATACCCCCTGTACCTCCCTTCCTTCTCCCCTTCCACTCCCAACCTCCCTCTTCCCCACTTGTGTGTCCCTCTCCCAGTCCACTGATAAGGGAGGTCCTCCCACCCTTCACTCTGATCCTAATCTATCAGGTCTCATCAGAAGTGGCTGCATTGTCTTCTTCTGTGGCCTGGTAGGCTGGTCCCCCCTCAGGGGGAGGTGATCAAAGAGAAGTCCAATCAGTTCCTGTCAGAGACAGTCCCTGACCCCATTACTATGGAACACACTTGTACACTGAACTGCCATAGGCTACCTCAGTGCAGGGGTTCCAGGCCATCTCCATGAGAGGTCCTTGGCTGGAGTATCACTTTCAGAAAAGACCCCTGTGCCCAGACTTTTTGGATCCGTTGCTCTCCTTGTGGAGTTCCTGTACTCTCCAGGTCTTACTATTTCCCACATCTTTGATAAGATTTCCTGCACTCTGCCCAAAGGTTGGCTATAAGTCTCAGCATCTGCCTTGATACCCTGCAATATAGAGCCTTTCAGAGGCCCTCCTTGGCAGGCTCCTGTCCGGTTCCCTGTTTTCTCCCTCCTCCAATGTCATCCTCTTTTCCTTTCTGAATGGAGATTGAGCATCTTAGGCACAGTCCTCCTTCCTGATTAGCTTCCTTAGGTGTATAGATTTTAGTATGTTTATCCTATATTATATGTCTAATATCCTCTTATGAATGAATATATACCCTGTGTGTCTTTCTGCTTCTGGGATACCTCACTCAGGATGATCTTTTCCAGTTCCCACCATTTACCTGTAAATTTCATGAGAACTTAAACAGCAACAAATCAAGTAATCCAATTAAAAATGGGATACAGAATTAAACAGAGAATTCTCATTAGAGGAATATCAAGTGGCAAAGAAACACTTAAAGAAATGTTCAAAGTCCTTAATCATCAGTGAAATGCAAATCAAAACAACCTTGAGATTTCACCTTCTACCCCTCAGAATGGCCAAGATGAATAACTCAAGTGACAGCACATGCTGGAGATGATGTGGAGAAAGGGGAACCCACCTCCACTGCTGGTGGGAATGTAAACTTATACAACCACTTTGGAAATCAATCTGGTGCTATGTCAGACAATTAGGAATAACGCTTCCTCAAGATCCAGCTATACCACTCCTAAGCATATATCCAAAAGATGCTCAACAAGGACATTTGCTCAACTATGTTTGTAGTAGCTTTACTTGTAATAGCTAGAAGCTTGAAACAACCCAGATGCCCCTCAACTGAGGAATGGATACAGAAATTGTGGTACATCTACACAATGGAATATTACTCAGCAATAAAAAACAAGGAAAGCCATCTCAATCTTAATTTTCTTAGTATGTAAGAAAAATGACACACTTTGTATAATAACATAATTCTAAGAAACAATTTCAAATTACAGCAAGCAATAACAAATTAATAAATAAATAAAGTAATGACTAATCCTTGGCTTGTACAGAAACAGCATATGGAATTGTAGTGTGCCCTTAGATTTCAATATACATGATTGACATTGCTCCACAATTCATTTGGGCAAAAACAGATGGTCCATCTGTTTTCAAGTTTCTCATCTCTTTATAGCTCAGACATCTATGTGATAGCCAAAGGAGAAAATAACAAGCCCTCTCCTCTCATGTTGCTATATTTCAAGGTTAGACTTTCTTGTGGCTGAAGAACCAACCTCTGAAAGATGAAAATAGCTTCCTTGCACACTCATCTACTTCATTCTTGGGCTCATAAAGAAAGAATTTTTATTTTTAAATATAAGATACATGAATTTTACATGAATTTATGAATTTCAGGTTCCAAAGCTGATAGAGAGAAATAAGGAGAATCTCCTGTCTTCCATTCCTTCGAATATATTGTTTCAGTCTATTAAAAATACATAAAAATTTATTCCCTTAAGAAACTAAGGTCAAGTCAAATTTTTTGTGACACCTTGAAGATGTAAACGTTGACAAGACAAATTATGTTTGATACTCTATCATCTTATTATTTAACATTTTAAATGTTTACAGTCCATTTTAGGATTTAAGCAAAAAACATACTCAGAATTGACAGGATTAATTTTTTTACATCTATGATCTTCACCAAGAATTCTTGCTAACCAATGACATATATTTAGCAAAATGCAAGGGTAGATTTTTAGGAGCTTCATGAGACTGTCTCTTTCCTATGAATGCTTTCCTTGAGCCTGTGGAATTTGATCATCTCAGATTTCTCATAGATCTGGGAACATTTACTGCTCACATTGTGCTACTGAAAAACAGTGAGATACAGAAACTGTAGGAAGAAATGTAAAAGATATGTCCTCTTGCATGAGTCTTTACGTTTTTGTTTAAGTTTCTTGTTACAATCTATGTAACATTAAATTTAATATTTAACTATGTTTTCAGTGATGGTAAGTGTATTAGAATACTGAGCAACAAACCCCATTATCCATCTCCAGATTGTTTTTATTGTTCTAACTGAAACATGTTTTCTAACACCATACTACACACACACACACACACACACACACACACACACACACACAAACACAGACACTAATATAAATATTCACACACACACATTAACTGATATACATATGTACATCATTTTTTACTATGTTTTATAGTTTTATTCATCCATGAATTGACTTGACTAATATCTATTTTACATTAATAAAAGTAGTATGACAGTTCACACTGATACACCAGTGTGAATTCAAGTTCTTTTATTTCAATTAATAGGATACGAATAAAAATTACTATTTCACATCATACTTTTCTAATTTTAGCTTCTGAGGAATTTCATATTGTTTTATCTAAAAGCTGGTTTGTTAGTATGCTCACCAACAATGTACAAAGATATTGTGAGTGTTTTTCTAAGCTATATCGTAGCCGTTTGTATTTCTTCTGAGAACTCTCTGTTAAGTTTGATTGATAGTCACATGTCCTCCCCACCCCCTTAGACAAAGTTTTATGATGTAGCAGAAATCACTAGGTAGATCAGGGACTGACCTCAAACTCACAGAGTTCTGCCTGCCTCTGCCTTGTCAAGTGTTTTTTTTTTTTTTTTTTTTTTCTTGGTGTTTAGGGTATTTTAAAATTTAACTTTCTTGCATTTCTAGACACTGTTCCTCTGCCTCAACTATACCTTGCACATATTTTTTTTCTTTCCTATTTTGTAGGGTGCATCTTGTTGGTTATAATTTCATGAAGTCACACCTGTTAGTGGTTGGTCTTATGCCCTGGAAACTAGTCCTAGAAAATCCTTACCACATTTCTTGAAGTTTGCTCTTTTGTTTTTCTTCTGGGAGTTACAGAATTTGAATTTTAACATTGATTCCTTTAATCTATTTAAAAATTTTTTTTTTTTCATGGTGAGAAAGAAGGATCAAGTTTCATTCTTCTATAATTCTTCTTCTTCTGGATAGAAAACTTAACAACGCCATTTTTTAAAAAATTCTATTAATTACACTTTATTCACTTTGTATCCCCCCTTAAGCCCCTCCTTCCTCCCCTCCCAATGCCACTATCCCTCCCTCTCTCCATGCATGCCCCTCCCCCAAGTCCACTGATAGGGGAGATCTTCCTCTCCTTTCTTCTAATCCTAGTCTATCAAATCTCACTAGGAGAGGCTACATTGTCATCTTCTGTGGCCTAGTAAGGCTGCTCCCCTCTGGGGGGAGGGGGGAGGTGATCAAAGAACAGGCCAATCAGTTCATGTCAGAGGCACTCCCTTTAAATGCTGCTTTAACAAGTGTATGGGTTCCCAGTTCTAGTCAATTGTCAATGTGTCTGTCTTTGTGCTACTACCGTGCTGGTTTTACATTAGGTAGTATGATACCTCAGGTAGTTTTTATTTTTTGTGACAGTTTTGAATATCTGGAGTCCTTTGCCCTTCCATATGAGTTAGAACATTTCTATTTTTTTCCATTTCTGTAAAGAATTATGTTAGAAATGTGATGTAGATTTTCTAGAATCTGTAGAATGCTTTTGATAGGATGACCATTATCACAGCAGGAGGTGTTATGTCTCCTTTTTCTTCTCTGGTTGCTTTCTTAAGTATTTTAAAACTTTCATTTGCTTGTTTATATTTAATCCTATACTTTTAAGGCTGTTATGAACAGCATTGTCTTCTTGATTTATTTCTCAATATGTCTGTCACATTTACATAGGAGAGATATTGGTTTGTATGTATTAATTTTATATCATGTTATGTTGCTAAATGTCTTTATTATCTGTGGGATTTTCTGGTAAAGTCTTTAGAATCTTTTTATGTATATAATCATATCATCTACAAATAAGGATGGTATGATTTCTCCTTTTCCTATGTGTGTTCTTTATCTCCATTTGTCTTATAGTGCTAGCTAAAACTTCAGGTACTACATTGAAAAGAAGAGAGGCTGGACATTTGTTTCCAGTGTCTGATTTTAGTGAAAATGCTTTGAGGTCGTTACCATTCAGCATGATGTTAGCTATGTCCTTGTTGCATTGCTATTACTATGTTGAGCTATATTCCTTCTACTAACAGCTTTTCTAGGACTTTTTTCATGAAAGGATGCTGGATTTTGTTAGGAAATAAGATATTCATTTTATTTCTATCCTCCAGTTTGTGTGGTAGATTAATTAATTAATTTAGGTATGTTAAACCATCCCGAATCCAGGAAATGCTGACTTGATTATGACATATAATATTTCTGATGTGCTCATGAATTTGTGAACATTTACCAATAATTTATATGTGTGTGATCCATTCATCATAGAAATTAGCATATGATTCTGTGTGTGTGTGTGTGTGTGTGTGTGTGTGTGTGTTTACCTGTATGTCTGTCTTTGGCTAGTATTTAATAAAAAGAATTCTTTTTAATAAAAAGAATTTGGGCATGGGCATAATGGTGCACACCTGTAATCCCAGCACTCAGGGAGGCAGAGGCACAAGGATCTTTGTAAGTTCGAGGCCTGCCTTGTTTACAAAGCAAGTCCAGGATGGCCATGGCTACACAGAGAAATGTTTAAGTGTCTCTCTTTCCAACTCCAATTTTTATTAATTTGTGGTTTTGTCTTGGTTGATTTGACTAATGGTTTGTCATTCTTGTTAATATACCCAGAGAATTAATTTTTCATATAATTGCTCCTCTGTATTTTTCTATTAAATTAATTTATTTCCAACATTCTTTTCCAAGGCTTTCAGGTGCATCATTAATTCATTAATTTGAGATGCTAAAAATTTTCTGATAAAGGTATATAGGACATTTCATCTTAGGGCTTCCTTCATTGTTTCCACTAGATTTTGGTATATTTTCATTCTCATTTTATTCTTGACTTGTTCTATGATCAAAGTCAGTACTGGAGACAGTGAGTCTCCATAGGTTTCTATACTTTCTATCAAATACAATATAATATATTATTTCAGATTTCTTATAATTATAGAGACTTGCTTTTGGTCCTAATATGTAGTTTATTTTGGACATGTTCCACGGATGATTGAGAAGAAGGTACACTCTTGGGGGTTTGGGTGGAATGCCGTATAGTTGTCCATTTAATTGTGACACTATTTGACTTCAGTGTTTATTTGTTTAGGGTGTGTCCAGATGATCTGTCTATTGATGGAAATGTGTTATTGAAGTCATCATCTATATCACTATAGTTTTATATCAAATCGTATTTCTTCTTCAGAATTTGCTGCTGCTGTGTGTGGTGACTACATTTTAGACTTGAGTGAATTTTTCTTTAAAAATACAATATCTTTTTTTTTTCTTCAGATTAGTTTTAAAATAATTTTTTGCAGATATTATAGTAGTTATGTGTGCTTGTTTCTTAGTTCCATTTGCTTGGCATGACATTTTCCAAAATTTTGCCTTAAGTTGCAGTCTAAATTGTAAGTGTAGTCTAAATTGTACCCTAAGTTGAGTTTTTCTTGGAGGCAGCAAAAATATACATCCTATTTTCTAATTCATAGTCGTTAACACCATTATTGTAAGGGGTACAGGGGCTGTCTCTGACATGAACTCAGTGACAGGCTCTCTGATCACCTCCCCCTGTGAGGGGTGCAGCCTTGCCAAGCCACAGAGGAAGATGTTGCAGCCAGCCCTGATGAGACCTATAAGCTAGGGTCAGATAGAATGGGAGGAGGACCTCCCCTATCAGGGGACTAGGGAAAGAGCATAGATGGGAAAGAGGGAAGGTGGGTGGGACTGGGAGAGACAAGGGGGCGCTGCAGTGGGAATACAAGTGAACAAACTCTAATAAATAAATGTATAAATAAAATTAAATCTAAAAAAGACCATTATTATTATTAAGAGTCATTATTGAAAAACATGATTTCATCCTTCTCATTTTGTTATGGTCATTTCTTATTAGACCTCTCCTGACTATCTATCTAGTCTTGAATCTTTTATTCTCTATGACATTTTGGGTACTTTGGTTATTGTCTTCCAAATGAATTATTCTTTCAAGTATAAGCTAGAACTATATTAGTGATTACAAACTTTTAACCAGTTTTTATTTTGCATATGTTTAATTTCCCTTCAATTTTACTAGTTTGCTGGGCATAATATTCTGGGTTTATAGTTGTTGACTTTCTGAATGAAATTGCATCTTACAAGATTCCTCTAGCTACAAAAGCTTCTGTCCAATAATCAGATGTTATTTTGAAGTGTATGTCTTTATGAGGGACTTGGCTATTTTCTCTCGAAGCTTTCAATATCCTTTCTTTATACTATGTTTTTAATAATTTAACTACAGTATGTCATGGGAAGTTTCTCTTCTATTTCTTTCTATTTTCAATAGAGTTCTGTAGAACTTTGTGCTGGATAAACATCTGATTATACCTCGGTCAGTGTTTTGTTCCTTCTTGTACACATAATCCAAGGTTGGATATCATCATCATATCTCTGTTTGTTTCATATATTTTGACTTTCACTCAGTGATCAAATTGTTCTGTCTTATCTTTCTTCCTGCCTCTCTGTTTTCTAGATGATCCATTTTATTGATATAATTTCCACTGTGGTTCTTATTGGCATGTTGAGTTATATATTTTGAACATTATTTCAGTTTGGGTTTTGTTTATCAATTTTATCACTATTTCCATATTCTGGACTTACTTTCATATTCAAGACTGACTTGCCTTGTTGTTGTGGGGTATATCTGTGACTTCTTAAATATATGAACATATTTATAATCATTTTAAATTAATTTTTAGTTCTTCAAAGTCATTTTTATCAGCTGACTCTATTATGGTATTAGTGATTTATATTATCTTGATTTTTCAAGTTGTTTCTCTTTGTGTACTCAGATTTGTGCATGTAGCATTAATTTATTTCTTTACTTTTCCTTTTTGTTTTTTATTTTTAAAATTCTAATCATTTTTTATAGCAGTGTTTAAGTTGCAGTGTTTAGTGCAAAATTAAACACTGGTGAGGTTCAGTTTTCATTCTGTGTGGTTGGTATTTAGGAATTCAATCTTCTTGAGTTTTTATCGGAAAGGTTAAATGTTACCCTGCTTCAGATAGGGTCTCCTGCCTGTGTCCGTAGCTTTGATGCAAGTTTCTCAACTTTACTCATGCCTTTCTTTCCCCAGCATCATATCTGCCACCCACCACGCCACATCAGGTGGAGTTGCTGGTAATGGGGAACTCCCTGCACACTTGTGTGAAGAAACCTGAGGGAAACCAATGGTTAGCCTGTTCTGCAGCTTGCTCTGAAGCTGTGGCAAGAAGTGGAATTCCCCGGCTCCAGTGGGTTACACCTACCGCCCAGGACTGTTCCTGAACTAAGGCATTTGCAAGTGTATCAAGCATTTCACACCTGAGCAACAGCCCCAGGCTCATTTTTTTTGCTTTCTTAATATTGTTTTTTTTTTCTTGTTATTAAAAAAAAGGGGGTTTTATTTCTAATTATCTTTTTTGTGTTGTGGTTGTTGATTTAATATTTTGTTTGTTTTTGATTTGTTTTGTTTTTACTATGTTATTATATAAATACAAACAGACAATAATGAAAAAAATGCTGACAAAAGCTCATATTTGAAGTTCTTATGTTCTATTTTTATACCTGTTTTGACTTCCCAAATGTACTAGAACCTGGAACCTTAATGTGAACAAGCCTATTTCTTCCTTAAGTTGCTTTTCTTAGAGGTTATTTTTTTTTTATCACAACAGCAGAAATGAAACTAGGAAAGATATTTATTTCATTGAAACAATATTCTTCTGAGTAGTATTGATATTTTTGCCACACTAAGTCCTCTAGTCCATGAACCTGTTTGTTGTATCTCGCTGCCCTTTTTGATTTCTTACTGTGCCAGACTATTTGTCTTATGAAAAATAACTAGTTTATATCCATACAGATAGGCACTGTCCATACATAATACTGTGGAGTTAATAGAAATAACAAATAATTCTATAGTCCATAAATTTTATTTGGTGCATAACAAATGTAAGTTGAAATATTTGCATTGTATTTCTCCATATATATATACACATTTGTGAAATTAACAAATGTTTACAAGTGTTTATTACATGTAGATTTATTTATATAACAATTAATATTGTTCAAATCTTTTCTTTGAAAAGGAGCCAATGCTCCAAAGATTGTTGTATTTAGCTAAATATTACTATAAATGAAAAATGTTTCCAATAATGTGTTTTAGATATAATTAATCAGATCCAAACTCTTGGGCTCAATTCCTGGTTCAAGGCATTCATGTAGATGCCTTTCTTCTAAGCATCAACTGATGGTGAACCTTGCCAGCCATTTTATTTCCTGTGTGCTTTAAGAGATGACATAAAATGGAGCAATATTGAGTTAAATGAAGAGAAAGTTCAAATCAGACAACAGTCCAGTTTAATACACATTTCTGGGAAACTGAATAGCAACAGAGTGCTGGGGTTTTGATACAGCTGCTTATCTTCGATATCTGGCAATGTGCCAGCTGCATTAGCTCAGGCATTAGCTGATGTAACGTTAGGAGACTAGGAGAGAGGAGCTCTCCAAATGCCACGTGAGAAGAGTTGACAATTTAACAGAACAATCTTTTGTACAACTTTTGTAAGTCAGCTTCCGCATCCTGAAGGGAGGTAATCCATTTGGGGTTTATAAAATTCTCAGGACAATGAATTGGAAATACACATTTTTCTCAATGTAGTTTCAAATGACAGTTTCTAAAAGAAAACCTTTTCTTGGTAACAGAGCACATTTTAATCAAATTCTACACTAAAAGCTTATGTACTATAGGAGAAGTTCTAAAGTAGAATGTGACAGATGAGTTCTTTTGAAAGATATACTGCTTGGGATTCCCTTAGGGACTGTGAAGCTCCTCTTTCTTGGGAGACACAGCTCTGAGAAGATTGATGAAATGCAGCAAGGCAGCAGCAAGGCTTTGGGATCATTAATTTAAAGTGTCTTTTCCTTTCCTCCTATGGTGTAAATTGCAGTGCAATCATTTTTCTTCACCTTTTGCTTTTGGTGATATTTTGTTGTTGTTGTTATGCTGGGATCATAATTCTCTGACACTAATTATGAATCACTCAGATCTACTTTATTTTTTTTGTAACTTCATGCCCTGGAGGATAGAGTCTATGAGGAGATAGCAATACACTGAGTATGATCTCTTAAAGATTGCATTTCAGCCAGGTATGTACAAGCCAGCAATTGCTTGTTTTCACCCTTTCTATTAAAAGTTGTAAAATGCTGCTTCAGCATTTATAGAAAGAAATTCTTAGATAATGCATCCTTTAAACATGCTTCAAAGTTAAGTTCAGGACAATGATCAATATTTGTCAAATGTTTAAAAATCCATTAATTATATCATTTATGGTCAATAGATGAACAGCAAATTATTTCTTACTTACAACTGTCCTTTGTACTTCAATAAACTTGTTTAATTTTATGCCAAAAATCAGGTGGAACTGAATTGAGTCTAATCTCATTAGGTTGTATTTTAGCACATATGTACTAGAACTGCTGGCTTAAATAATGCTCAATGGTGTAATGTCTAATATATATCTCCTGTACCAACACTCACCAAAATTACTTTCAATTCAAAGGTGTTATGCTTAGTAGAACTTAACCCTCCTAAATATATTTGTAAATGGCATTCACAGTCATTGATGTTATCAACAGGAAAAATAGCATCCAATTTTTGGTTTGCTTTTCTCTAAACCCAGAGTATCAGGTTGAACATTTTCTCTTCCTAGTAGAGATTTATTATTAAGAATCCACTGTACTTTATTTAAAAAATACATATTTTTAAAGAGATACATATTTTAATTAGACTATGTTGGTGATTTTTCAAACAAATATATTTCTATAAAGTTCCTTGGATTCAGTGGCACATTTAAGAAAAAAAAGGGGGGTGGGAGACCTTTATTTCATGGAAATAAATCTAAAAATGACCCGATTTTGAAATTTACCAAAGTCATATTATAAGACATGAAATAAAACAGGCCGGAATGAATGCTGACTTCGTTCCTCATGTTTTCAAGCCTAACTCCCACCCAAGAGTATAAGGACACATTTTTCCATATGCAGTCTTTCCCTTAGGATGCTTTACTTTTTCCCTCCCCCCTCTCTGTTATACATAATAAATCAAAGGTCTACACTGAGAAATTTCCTGTTAAGGCTCCACTTTCTTTGCTAACTGGTGCCCATATAACTTTCCATAGAGAACAAGCCACACAACATCTCAGAGTTATGTTTTCTTCCTCCCAGTCACGTTGTGAACTTTTTAGTGTAAGGTCTCCTCCTACCATTACTAATAGCTCAGAACCTAGCTAAAGTCTGAACTCATAATCATTATGCAATGACAGCAAGCAAATATATGTTTTTACATCATTTGAGAGTAAATAACTATAAGAACAAACAAGCACCAAAAAAAAAAAAAAAAAAAAACAATGTCTGAAGGACATTCTACAAGAATGTATATAAAAGGCAGACTTTATTAACAACTTAAACAATTAAATTTTATCTAAGTAAATATTTTAATGATTTTTATGGCTTTGATTTGGGTAAGTAAAGGCCAAACGTTCCATTGGAGAGTTTTTTTGTTTTTTGTTTTTTTCTGTGTGTAATATGCTACCAAGAATTTTGATGTAAGGGTTTGAAAGTATGGAAGAAGAAAATCCTGAAAGGACAGCAATGGAGTCAAAGGGAAATAATGCCTGAAAAGTTCCTTCTGGCATGTATGGGAAGCACTTCACAGTGAGTAATGATGGCTCCTCGTAGCATAGAAAGAACTTGACAGTGACAGCTAGTGTTAAAAAAAAAATGTTGCTGTTGGACTTGCACTGAATTATTACCATTAGCCAAAATCTTTGAAAATGTAACTGCATACTGTTTTTAAAGAGATGAATTATTTTAATTAAATCTTTCAAAGTCTGTCATTTGTCTTTCTTTACAGTATGTCATAGTTTTTCATTTATTTTCTTTTACAATTTATTAATTGTATATACTGATTGTAGCTCCTTCTTTCAACCTCTCCCAATCCTACTACCCTCTCTCCTTCTTCCCTTCATCTCTTTCCCCAAGTTCACTGAAAGGGGGAGTTCAGAACAATATGGGAGCCTACTGCAGAGAGTCCTCTGAAAGACTGTGTACTGCTATAATGTTTGCTTCATTAATGGGAAGAGAAAATTAAAGAGTTCACAAGCACACTGGTGTAATTTTATAGGGAGGATTTTGTCCAAGAGGCCATGTGTGGACTGTGAAAATGGTAAAAGCCAAATGTGAGAAGAGTTGAGGAAGAAAAACTGACAGCTTTAAGAGAATTATTGGAGATATGTTTCATGGTATCTCTATATAAAGGGAATGAAAATTCTAGTCATTTTCTTTGCATATTAACCAAAAAATCATTCTCAATGTTAAAAGATTTGAAACATCAAGATTTCCAACATGTATATTATGAATATACAAATTCTTGTTTTCTACGTTTTAAATATAGTGACAACATCATGATTTGAAAACATTTCTTCAAGCAACCTGAACTGTCACATCTGATGCTAATATTTAAGATGATACAAAAATGTAGTAATAAGGTAATTTAACAAACTTGAATGGTCTCCTCAAAGTTTCCGTATAAGGTTTCCCTCACCACAAACAATGAAAATACATGAAACACTATGCCGTAAACCAAAAGGGAAATCTAACATTCTTACTCAGATTGAAGGAGTACACAGTGATCTTGCTACACAAATGAAAAGCAGGATTGAGGCAGACTCGTGAGCAATAGAGTTCTTGAAACAGTCACCGATTAGAGACATCTGCCATTCTCAATACCAGAAAAACAGTCCTACTGCAGGGATAAAGTGAAACCCAAGAGGATATCGTGTTTCTGTCTAGGATCCATGATTCCTCTTTCAGGACTTTCTCTTGAATGATAAGTCCTGTGTGCAGACAAATGGAAATGGAATGCCAGAGACTCTGAATTTCAGATGGATGCAGACTGAAATAATCCCAACCCTATCATTAATATATTTATCACAGACAAGATAAAGGTAAATAATGTAAAGAACCCGTGAGAAAATGCACCTGAAATACAAAATATTGCTGTTGGATGCAAAACCAGATATGAAACTCCCAGGAAATGAACTTAATGATCTTAAATTTTAATGACATTAAAATTTAACAATATCATGTTAATACATATGGTAAGATACAAAGGAGCTGGCCATTTTAAGTGGTATACACTCTTATATTGATTAGAACATGGAGAAAAGGATATGAAGCCAGCAATATTTCCTGATGATGTGTAAATATCTCCTATGTGCCTCAGCTAAGCTATTTTCTTCCATAAAAAGTCAAAACCTTTCTGTGTAAAAACACACAAAGATTACTCAGTGTTTTTTGAGATAAAAGATAGAAC
Source organism: Psammomys obesus (assembly GCF_907164565.1). Taxonomy (NCBI): domain Eukaryota; kingdom Metazoa; phylum Chordata; class Mammalia; order Rodentia; family Muridae; genus Psammomys; species Psammomys obesus. The sequence continues at coordinate 26,583,568 of NW_026592118.1, read as the reverse complement.
ATGAGCATTTGGTTTATAACTGAAATATATATTTTGGTAAAACATATAAGAGAATGTATATTAAAAATTAATTTGGTAATTTTTTCTGTATTTACCCATGTTGGGGTGTCTTGAGCTTACAAAATAAAAAAAAATCATATATGATAATAAAATTACATGAAAAATTTAACAACTATTAATATGAATTTATTTTATATGATAACTTGAGATGCAAATCAGCTCCACATATATAGTTGGTATTGTCCATAGTAAATATTTACAGTTTTATTCTGAGTTCAAAACTTCTGCAAGTCAGAAATTCAGAATGTAATCACTATGTATCAGATTGTCTGATGTTTGTTATAATCTACCTACAAAGATGTCAACTATTTTCTTGTTTTATAGTGAATAAATCTGTATAGCTAGAGAACATAAGCAGCTGGGATATATACTTTATGTGTTTATAGACACATTCATATTTTTATTTATATAAATATAATTAATAGCTCAGATTCTTTATTTTGAGATTAACATTCAATTTTATTTATGTGTCTTGGGCATGGTTTTGGTGGTCCACAAATGCCAGGGGAGAGTTACCAGGTCTCAAAGAGCTAAGTGGTAGGTGGTAGTCAACCTACAGATACAGGTGTTGGGAACTGAACTCAGATTTTCTCTAAGAGGAAGCACTCTTAAATGCCGAGGCATAGTCTCAGTCCTGTAGTTCAAATTCTTAGAAATAAATGATAGATTATCAGTTCCTTTTTGCTTATATTTCTGTTCTCAATGGATTTCTTTATAATTAGTCTCAAAATAAGATTTTAAGAACCAAAGAAGGAAGAACAACTAAATAGTTTGAAAGCATAGTTTAGGACGAATTTTCTCACCTACACAAAAACATACAGTTCAAGATACTACAAAAATGTTTTTACCAAAAATCTTCGTCTACCTAAAGCAAAGATCTTTGAGAGCAACAGCATAAATGTGCGGGGAGGGAGGGGGGAGAGGATAATTCCCTATCATAAATAATGGGAGACATCTAAAGAATATGTTTATTTTGTCATTAAAGAACCTGAATATTTTTTCTGTTTACTTCATTTTTGTTACTACTACATAAAATGTATATCTACACATTACTCCAGTTAATATTTTTGTGAAATTTTTGCATTGATTGTTCAAATTATGTTTGTGCACTTCCTTTGGACTTACAAAAACTTATTTACTTTATATCTCAAGTGTGCCCCCTTCCCCTCTTCCCTGCCCCCCCCCCAGAAAAGGGAACTCCTGTATCAACCCTCCCTAGCACATCAAGTCACATCAGGACTGAGCATATCCTCCTCAACTGAGGGCAAGCAAGGCAGCCCTGCCAGAGGGAAGTGATCCAAAAGCAAGGAATAGAGTCCTTGTTGGAAAAAGCCCCCCACACACACCAGGCGACCCACAAAAGACCAACCTGCCCATTGGCCACACATGTGCAGGGGGCCTACGTGCAGACCATGCATGCTCCTTAGTTGATGTCTCAGTCTCTGTAAGTTTCCTGGGGCCTGGATTAGTTGTCTCTGTTGGTCTTCTTGTGGAGTGCCTGTCCCCTCCATGTTTTCCCACCTTTCCCCAAACACTTCCCCAAGACCCCCTGGGCTCTGTCCCATGCGTGGCTGCAAGTCCTGGCATCTGCCTTTCTACTGTGTGGTAGGTCTCAGTTTGGGCCAATCATTGTTTGGATATTCCCTGTTTATCACTGCACTTCTTGTAGGCTGGGTAATATTTATCCTACATAGAAGTGGACATTCATTGATGCAAAAAGGACTCCTCTATTAAAAAATCATTTAACAGTGGTAGTGAATTTTTACACTTATTAAATCAGAAGGAAAGCAACTTAAGGACAGTTCCCAGAGCAGGTCAATGGATTCTATTTTCTCATTGTACCAAAAAAAAAAAATGCTCTGGACAAACATTTATTTTACTAAAGGGGAAGGAAAATACAAAAAATGAGCCTGAATCTTCATACTATGCCCCAGCCTTCTTTCCACAAACAAGAAACATTAATGATTAGTCACACCTGAGGAATAAAAGTGAAGATTCAAATATAAATTATGACTATTTCACTTATTTTGAAGTGACTATGCATCAAAGGACAATTTTAGTCAATATGAAAGAATATTGTCAGAATTGAGTTTCTCACAGCATGAATTAGATAACAGAGAACTTGCTTCATCAAAAGTTGAAAATACTCATACTATGAGAAAAGCATGATCAGCAAAGGACTCACTGGAAAGGGTATGTAGAGAATTTTGAAAGGTGGCATGAAGTCTTGCCCATGTGATTTCCATAGCATAAGTTTAAAAGGGATCACATTTTTTTGGACATAGCCTCACTATGTAGTGCAGGCTGACATCAAGATCATCTGACTTCAGGATCTTTAATGCTATGACAAGAGGCACATGCCAAAATACCTAGCTACCACTGATCTTACATTATTAGTGTACACATCATTCATCCTAGAGAAGAATTAAAAATCTCCATCACAACAAAAACTATAGCCAAGTTATTAAGCTAAAGTTTATGAAATCTGATTTTGCTGTTTTCAGATTGATTTAATTTAGAAAACTGAAAGCATAGACACAGAAACTTTTTTGGGTTTGACATTTTTTAAAGTTTTTACTCATGTGTTACTGATTTTACCTTAAGTGAAAAAAAAATGCTAACAGCAAAGTCAATGGCACAATTCAACTGATGAGGAAGATGCTTAGAACATAGATTTTAAACATGCCTCTTAGTTTTCCAATTAACATCAGTCAAATGATACAGACTGTGTATGATATCAGAATAAATTGTTTGGGAAATTTCAACATACTGCAACATTATGAAGAGAGCATTAAATACAATACATTTGACCAACACTAAATACAATACATTTGACAAAAAAAATTAAAATATTGAAAGAAAACATGACTCCAAGGCTGGTATCTAGGGATACAAAAGATTTAAGAATAGATTGAAAGTGAAAATTATTACTTAATAAAAGTCAGTTATTAATTTATAAAGATGGCAAAAATCTATTAAATATATCTTTTAATGTTAAAATAATGACAGTGTTTTACCAATGAAAAACAGAATTAAAAATAAACTCACTAAACCATGTAAAAATAAAGGAGAAAACTGCATTTCATTCTTAGTGTTTATGTTGCTTAATTAACACATTATATTTTTAGAAAGTGGTTAGATTTATAGAAAAATGGGGTTGATAGGGCTGAAAATTACTACCCACACCTATATGACTAACATGTTGCTTAAATAATACACTTGTTATAATTAGAAAACCAATATTGATAATTTATAATATCTAAATATTTATAACACGTAATTACAGCTTAGTTTATAACTAGTATGAACATTCTACATGTTTATACTACAGTTTGTGGGTTTTGGCAAATGCATAATATCTTAAATAGAGCCTCATACAATTTCATATAGAATAGATCATAATAACTATTTTGGTTGCACCGATCAATATTTTCTTTTGTCAGGTCAGACACCTGCAAACTCCTGATTATTTTGCTCTATAATTTGTCTTTCCAAAATTCATGAAGTCATAGAGTGTTGACTTTGAAACCACATTTTTTTAACTCAATCATATGAATTTGTTGTGCTTCATTGATATTTGTGTTTTGTAGCTCATTCTTTTAAATCTATATAGATTTCAAAGAATCATTTGATTTGCTGTTTTATTGCATGTATGGGCATACATAATAATCTAGCAGATTCGAAGAAATTATTAAAATTGTGTTCAAGGCTTGTATGCAAAATTACTCAAAGGCATATTCATAAGATGAAAAAGTTGGTTAAAAAGCATATAACATTCACAAAGTGTTGGTTATAAAATGTATGTTACACATGTATGCGTATTATTAGAAAGCATGTTTTACACCAATGGTTATATTTGCACCACAGCTCTTTCAGTTAAGGTTTAAGGAACATCACACAGAAGGAAATTAAAATACTGAAACATGAGAGAATGAGAACATATGCTTTGAGATTGTGCCTCCATGAAATGGCAGGGAAGTTTCATTCATGATAACTCAATAATATGGCATCCTAAACAAGACCTGAACAGGTATAACAGCAAAAGACAGAGAATCTTAAGGGAGCTCAACCATAGACAAAGAACTACAGACAATGAGGAATGTTGAGTGCAGGAAAAATAGTCTTCCCCAATGAGGAGTCCCCTAATTTTTTTATCCAGTACCAAATGGTCAGCTCTTAAATCGTGTACATACAAGTAATATTAAACAGAATCAGCAAGGTGTGTGTGACGGTTACATAATAGTATACTCATTATATAATGATAACATGCATTAATATAATATGTAATAATGTAATAATATAATATGGCAAATGTAGATCATGATTTTGAGAGGGAATGAGGTGGAGCATGGTGGAAGTTGAAGGAAGGTTAGGAAAAGTAAGAAAATCTGTCATTTCATTTCAATAAATAATAAAATTATATTACAGAATAATAGGTATATTACTGCAGGATAAAACTCCATGTTATCTAGTAAAGGCAGATAACTATTTTTTACAAATGTTAGTGACTCTGTCTCAAGGAACGTAGAAGGACACTCACTTAACATTTTATCTTTAATATTCTAGGAGCCACTGAAGATAGATTAGCAAGCATCCATTCCTCACTTACCCATTAGGTACTTAATTATGCTGAATGTCTCTAAGCAATGAAGACGCAGTGAAGAAAACATAGGACTGTTACATAAAACTTAAATTATGTTATCACCGTAGAGGAGCAAGAGTGAAAGATAATCAAGAAAGACAATAAGGCATACATGAACCTCAAGAGAGCAGGGATTTTTATAATAAGCTTCGTTCTTTCACAATTTCATACATGAGCAGTAAGTCCAGCCAAATTGTGCTGCTAACTACAGCATGGTCAACAGAGTCTGTCAGCTGAGAACTGCAGCTGTATCTATCCCCTTTTACTCGGGACTCCTACAACTGACATTTCAGCACTGAAAGAGCATTGCTATGTAGCTAAGTGAATATTCTCTTAAGTATTTACTTTTGAAAGTATGAATTTCTAGGAATAAGATGCCACCCACTGCCAGCTGGGTACAGATAAAAATAAAATGAAATTTACCCTTAGACAAGGAGTCAAATTTTTTTCTAGTGTTTATGTATTTTAAACTCAAAGTCTTATCATTTTGAAGAAAAAAAAAAAGGAAATGTGTTCTTTTACCATTTATTCAGGAATATGTTAAGATCTTCAAGTGTTGCACACTCTTGCATTTAAAGTAATTTGAAAACAATATTGAGTTCAGTGCAGCCAGGAAGCCTGGTTGTCACTGCTCTGATCACTACCCAGCCACAGGGACCATTTTTCTCATTATTATATGAAATTATGTAATAAAGGTGCTCAGTTATTTAAATAGGATAATTTTAGTCACATCATAAATCTTTTAAAATTGTAATGAGATGCTCACGGGAAATGATAAAGCTAACCACAAACATTATCCACATTTACATATAAATTTCTCATCTATAATCATTTATGTGCACATATGTACATATGCATGTGCGGAATCTGATATTATTTGAATAACTAACGTAATAGAAATGAGTAGAGTTAACACTCAGATTCTATTTACGTTTGATTTATTGTGGTTATTTCCCAAGGATTCTGTCTTATTGGCAGCTGTTGAAACTTATGACAATATTGAATGCTTTGTGAGTGTGTTCTGTTGTTATCTATTTGACTTTTTTTGAGAGTCAAAGGAGTGAGTAAAGCTGAAACAGCAAAGGCTGAACATTAATGTTGATACACCATCTGTCTTCTTACACATGACACTAGGAGTCTCAGATCTACAGATGATTCTGCCACATTGAACTTCTCCAAATAATTCCAACAGAGATTGTATGAATTCTTTCTAAGAAAAATCCTTTAAATATTACTTATATTGAATGGGTGCCATTAAAAACCAAGAACTTTTTCATAGCAATACTTTCTTGGTTTTGAATAATTCTTTTCAAAGATGCTTGCACAGAAATCAGAGTGAAAGCATGTCTCTAATGCAGTTCTCCCGTCCTTGAGTATTTGAAGGTTTTATGAAATTTTTCTATATTTCCAGAATAACTACCAATTTAAACAGTATTTGTGCAGTAATTTATGCAAACTTAAGTCTTATTTCTACCATTTGTCTGTTTTATTTTTTTTAATATGGGATGTTATGTAAACAATATGAGTTCATTCTTGTAACTAGTGTAAGACATCAAATATGTTATGTGGGTTTTTAAAAATACATTGAGAAAAACATTTTCACAAATATATTACACAATTCACTTGCTCCTTTGATTGAATTTTTGTTTGTGTACAGACTTGCGAACTGAAGGAATCAGACATTGAGTCCTAAATGGGATACAGTGCTGCATTCTATAGGTCAGGCACCAGAGGGGACAAAAAAAAAGATAACTACATGAGGATGACTCATTTGATATCCAGCCGATAGGACCTTTCGGCAACGCCTGTGTGCTTCAAAACTTCAATATTTTCTTATTAAAGAAACCTGTAATGTTGTTTTTAACTATGACCATTTTTGTAAACAGATTGATGAGGAGGAGAGGAGAAGAAATTTGGTATATGGAATATAGTCAGAGTAAAAATACACTTAAATGAAATGTCTTTATGAAATCTAACTCTGTAAATTAGAGAGGTTAAATCAGCTTAAGTATTTGGATGTTGAAAGTCCAAGTGTCATGGATGAGTCTCTGGTAAGAATCTCACAGGCTTTACCACTGCTCAACAATGACAGACACTGCTCTGAGAGGAAGAGTGAGAGATGGTCATTAATGCATAACTAGAGTCTCACGTACTATACATTCTTCTGGAGGCACATATGTCCTCCCACCATGCCCTGTCATCTGACTCACTGTTGTACTGTAGACCAAGTTCCCAATATGACGTACAAAGAGTATCTTAGCAAAAGAATAAATCAAATGGATATGTTGGTGTATTTCTATATCTCAGCACTCAGATCAAATAAGGAGGAAGATGAGTTCAAAACTAGCCTTTGATAAACTGCCATATCCCCTACCATGTACATAATATATATTAATATATATATGCATATATATTTTGTGTTGTGTGTATATCATGTCTGATTCTTTATCTGTATATTTCTGTTATTCCCTTTCTCATATATGCTTAAAAAATAAGATTGTATTCTAAAGAATGAAAAATAGAGACGATATAAAAAACTGACAAAACACAGCATTTCTCTAAAGAAAAAGATTTGATTAAAAAAAAGATCATATTGGGGTCACTCATGTATACTATTATATTACCTGCAAATATTGATACTTTGAATTCTTCTTTTCCAATTTGTATTCCCTTGATCTCCTTTAATTGTCTTATTGCTCTAGCTAGGAACCCAAGTACTATGTTGAAGAATTACAGAGAGAGTGGGCAGCCTTTCCTTGTCCCTGATTTCAGTGGGGTTGATTTAAGTTTCTCTCCATTTGGTTTGATGTTGACTATATGTTTGTTGTATATTGTCATTTCTATGTTCAGGTAAGTGCCTTGTATTCCTGACGTCTCCAGAACTTTAAACCTGAACAAGTGTTCGATTTTGTCAAAGGCTTTTCAGTATTGAAGGAGAGGATCATATTTTTTTTTTTTTTTACTTTCAGTTTGTTTATAAAGTGGATTAAATTGGTGGATTTCCATATATTGAAACACCCTGCATATCTGGGATGAAGACTATTTAGTCATAGTGAATGATATCATTGATGTGTTTTTTGATTCAGTTTGCGAGTATTTTGTTGAATATTTTTGCATCAGTGTTCATCACTCCTGAGTATATACCCAAAAGATGCCCCACCATACAGTAAGGGCATTTGCTCAACTATGTACATAGCAGCTTTATTTGTTTTTTGATCTTTTATTTTAATTTAAATTTTTATTATTAGCTACATTTTATTAACTCTGTATCCCAGCTGTATCCTGCTCCCTCATTCTCTGCGGATCCCTCCCTCCCTCCCTCCCCTCCCTCCCTCATCTCCTCCCTGCCCCTTTCTAAGTCCACTGATTGGGGAAGACCTCCTCCCTTTTCATCTGACCCTGTTTTATCAGGTATCTTCAGGACTGGCTGCAAAGTCCTCCTCTGTGGCCTAGCAGGACTGCTCCTCCCTTGGTGGGTGGGGAGGTCAAAGAGCCTGCCATTGAGTTCCTGTCAGAAATAGTCCCTGTTCCCCTTATTATGGAAAACCGATTGGTTACTGAGCTACCACAGGCTACATCTGAGAAGAGGTTCTAGGTTATATCCATACATGGTCCTTAGTGGAGTGTCAGTCTCAGAAAGGAAACCTGTGCCCAGATATATTTGGTCCTTGTGGAGTTCCTATCCTTTCCATGTCATACTAACTCCCCCTTCTTTTATATAATTCCCTGCACTCTGCCGAAGGTTTGGTTATGAGTCTTAGTATCTGCTTTGATACACTGCTAGGTAGAGTCTTTCAGAGGCAGAATCTGGAAACAAACTAGATGTCCCCCAAGGGAGGAATGTATATCGAAATTTTGGTACATCTACATAATGGAATACTCAGCTATTAAAAATAAGGAAGTCTTGAAATTTATAGACAAATGGATGAAAGTAGAAGAGATCATCCTGAGTGAGGTAACCCATAAACAGAAAAACAGGCTTGGTATACACTCACTTACAAGCAGATATTGGCCATATAATAAGGACAGCCATCAACAGACCTAAAGAAGCTAACCACTAAGGAAGACCCTAGAGATAATGCTTAAATCTCATTCAGAATGGCAAACAGGATAGACACCAAAAGCGCTTGAAGAGAGGAAACAGTATTAGAACCTACTATAGAGGATCCTTTGAAAAGATTCACCCAACAGGTGATTGAAGCATATGCTGAGACTCTATATCAAACTTTAGGCAGAGCACAGGGAATCTTATGAATGAAGAATGGGGTGGGAATGGAGAGACATGGAGGGGACAGGAGCCCCACAAGGAGACCAACAAAACTAAAATATCTGAGCCCAGGGAATCCTGCAAAGACTGATGCACCAACAGAGGACCATACATGGAGAAGACCTAGACCCTCTACTCAGATGTGGCCTATTGGCAGCAGTCTCCATGTGGATCTCTGAGTGAGGAGAACAGGGGCTGCCTCTAGCATGAACTCAGTTGACTGCTCTCTGATCACTCGCCCCTGGTGTTGTGGTATTGTCAGACCACAGAGGAAGAGGATCCTGCATTCCTGATGAGACTTAACAATCTACGGGCAGATGGCAATAGTGAGAACTCTCTTTTTTAGTGGACTAGGGGAGGGAAACGGGGGAAGATGGAGGGAGGGTGGTACTGAGGAGAGTTGAGGGAGGGGGCTTCAAACAGGATATATAATGAATAAATTGTGAAGAAAAAATTAAAATTAAAAAAGATATTGCTCTCCATGACTATAAGCATCATCGCTTTTTGAACTCCTTATTACATACATAAAAAGTTCCACTAAATTCAAGAACAGACATCTCTGCTTGACATTTTTTTTTACCATGGATGTGTTTAACTACACCTTTTGAAATCTGGCTTTTAAAACAAAGAATAACATCCTTCCTACGAAAACGACTTCATCATACCACACTGCAAGCAAGTTTGCTTTTATGTGACCTCCAGCAAAGATTTCCCATCAGACATCAGCAAATTCAATTTCTTTTGATAAGGATTTAAGCTTTAATATCTGCTAAAACATGGAATTTTCTCCTTCATGATGACAGCAAAATATATTATTTTATTTACTTATTCAGATTGATTTATTAAATCAAATCAAATTTAAATTAAAGTAAAATACGGTTGTTGTAAAGTACACTGCAACAATTATTGTTGAATGTAAACACTTTTACCACCACACATTCAGGAAACCTGTTTTCCCTATCTTATTATGCCCTTATCATCTAACCCCAGCATTCTCTTCTACTTTGTCATGGCCACCTAAGAATTCTAGTAGAGTGTTTCTCAGTGAATTATGTGATGGCTCACTGGATAAAGAAGAATGCCCTCATGCCTGACAACTTGAATTCAACACCAAGGACCTAAACGGTCAAAGTAGGCAATCAACTCCAGCAAGTTGCTTTCTGATCTTCACATGTGATTCATGGGGAGTGCTTACATACACGGCAAATGAATAGACAGATAAGCAAATAAGCAAACATATAAATGTAAGAAAATAAATATGTTCAAGTATGTTAAGTTATGGCATGGTTAAAAGATAAAGAGTTACCAGAAGCATATATACTTTTGAAAAAGACTAGCATTCAGAATCAGGGACAAAATGTTCTGTTTTTTTTGTTGTTGTTTTGGTTTGGTTAGGCTTTTCTCTTATTATACAATGAAACATAGTAAATGATGACTGAGTTATGTACAAATAAAATTTAAATTGATGTGGAAACAATCTGTATACTGAAGCACAGTAATACCGGAAGCTCTTGTAGCATATCATAGACCATCCTTGTTATTCTTTCTGAGACAACTTTCCTTTCCATAAATTGGAAATGGATTTTTGGAGTCCACTTTAATTGAAAACATAAAGAATGAATTAAATTGCTCTAGTAAAAATAGGCATCTTCTCTGGAGAAAAAAGGTTTTGCTTCATGTTCCTCCAAAACCTACGTAGAAAATCATACTACAGTATGCTATGCCAAAAGAGGAATAGAGGAGATGCTCCAAGAGAAATTACTTGAAAATTTGATTATACAGAATAAATAAATATATTTTCTAAGGCACCAAAATATGATTTATCTTGAAAAAATATTTTGTGTATATTGTCCTTCAACATGTTAGACAGAGATAGTTTTTCCTCTTAGCGTTAGCTTTGTTTGAGTGGCTGGGAATTTCTGTGACTGTTGCTTGTACCTGAAAAAACTATCAGTGGTAGGGTGTGTCAGCAATCATGATAAGACACAACTGTGTATTTTCAAACGGGAAACTAGTATGAAAAATCTTCTTCTTTGTTGGGTCTTGTGTGGTTTAGGTATCAGGTATCAGGGTAAGTATAGCCTCACAGAATGAATTTGACAATGTTTCTTCTATTTCTATTTTGTGAAATAGCTTGACGAGTATTGGTAGTAGCTTGCCTTAGAAAGTTTGGTAGAATTCTGCACTGAAACCATATGGTCCTGGACTTTTTTGTTTGGGACACTTTTAAGGACTACTATTTCCTTAGGGGTTATAGGTCTATTTAAATTGTTTAAGAGTGTGTGGGGGTAGGCACTATAGGAGAATGGGGCTTTAGTGAAACTGTTCTCTTATGACTATAATTTTTGACATAAGAAGAAAAATAAAACTGTTGCTGTTTCTGTATATGAGGAAAAGCAAGGCATTCCTCCATCTAAGCACAGCTAAACCTCTAGACATTGTGTGTAGAATAAACATAGAAGCTTCCAGACCAGTAGGAAATTAAGGCCTGAGTGGTGATGGAAAGTTTTACTGTGTGGTTACTCCCAGACTGGAGCAGAACCAGTTGCTTAATCAAGAATGGCATATGTCACAAACAAAAAGAGAAACCGCAAAAGCAAAATAACAATTCTGAAGCAGCACAACTTCATCAGAGTCCTTTAATCAGTAGTAAATTTTAAAAAAAGGTAAAGAAATTGAAGAATGAGAAGCAAATGTTCAAATCCTAAGCAACTTCCTAAAAGGAGGACAATGTAAAGGCTGAAAAATGGCTGGGCAATATTGTATGTATTCACAACAGGAAAGCCGTGTAGAGGATTTGGTAACTATCTCTTATTTCAGCATTGACTTATTTTCTACAAAACCAGGGAGCACTTCTAGAATTCTGGAGTTGGTAAGAGGAAGTCTCTATAATCTCTAATTTATTTGGTGAAACATTCATGTCATCACACATTAGGAGTATTATGTTCCTAATGACTGACCAGATCTTTTGGTTCTGTTGCTCTCCTTGTGGAGCTCCTGTCCCCTCCAGGTCTTACTATCTCCCCCTTCTTTCCTAAGATTCCCTGCACTCTGTACAAAGTTTAGTTATGAATCTCAGCATCAACTTTGATACCCTGCTTGGTAGAGTCTTTCAGAGGCCCTCTGTGGTTGGCTCCTGTCCTGTTTCGTGTTTTCTCCTTCTTCCAATATCCATCCAGATTGTATTTCTGAATGAGGATTGATCATCTTACCCAGGGTCCATGGCAGCTGAGTATCCAAGTGGGTTCTTTAGTAAGGGGAACAGGGACTGTCTCTGACATGAACTCAGTGTCTGGCTCTTTGATCACTTCCCCCGATGGGGGAGCAGCCTTAACAGACCACAGAGGAAGACAATACTCCAATCCTGATGAGAGGTGATAGGCTAGGGTCAGATGGAAGAGGAGGAGGACCTCCCTTATCAGTGGACTGGGGCAGGGACATGGGAGGAGAAGTAGGAGGAAGGGTGGGATTGGGAGAAGACAGGGGTGAGACAAAATGAATAACTTGCAATAAATAAAAAAGCAAAACAACAAGACCACATAATGAGTGTTCCACATATAAATTAAAATATTATTAGAGTAGTTTTTAAATGCTGCAAGGGATATTTTGAGAGAACGTAAGCCAAGACTTATTCTCAGATGATATGCTCAACAATGTTGCTTATATATTTTTACACATGTGTGAAAAAATACGTAATCAAAACTTACAGAAGTTTGTCAGTAATGTGGAACACTATATATAAGTCATTTAGAATGAATTCTTAAATTTTAGCTTTTGTAATATGCAGGCTTCAGTAAGTCCTTAGCCTAACAGATAAATGTGAAACATTTCACCAATGTTCTTGTAGAAATTCTTTAATTTATGGTGGGTAGTGCCATGTCTGAGCAGATGATATCAGGCTATATAAGAAAGAAGGCTGAGAAAGCCATGAGGGGCAAGACAGTAAGCTGAATTATTCTATGGTCTCTGCTTCATTTCCTGACTCTATGTCCCTGTCTTGAGTTCCTGCCCTGATTTCACTAAATGATGGATTAGAAACAAAGTATTGAAAAATTAAATTAACCCCCTTGCTCTGGAAGTTGGTTTTGGTCAGTGTTTTCTGTAATAGAAAGAAAAACTTTAGACAAAGTGCAGGGAATCTTATGAAAGAAGGGTGAGATAGAAAGACATGGAGAGGACAGGAGCTCCACAAGGAGATCAACAGATCCAAAAATTCTGGGCACAAGGGTCTTCTCTGAGGCTGTTACTCCAACCAAGGATCATGCATGGATATAATCTAGAACCCCTACAACCAATGAACAGATTTAGCCCATGGTAGCTCAGTATCCAAGTGGGTTCCCTAGTAATGGGAACAGGGACTGACTCAGACATAAACTCAGTGACAAGCTCTTTGACCACCTCCCCCTGAGGAGGTTTCAGCCTTACCAGGCCACAGAGGAAGACAATACAGCCTGTCCTGATGAGACCTGATAGGCTAGGGTCAGAGGGAAGGGGAAGAGGATCTTCCCTATCAGTGGATTTGAGGAGGGACATGGGGGTTGATGAGGGAGGGTGGGTTAGGAGGGGATGAGGGCAGGGGCTACAGTGGGGATACAAAGTGAATAAATTGTAATTTAAAAAAGCATAAATAAAATAATAAAAACAATATATAAAAACTAAAGAATACGGTTTACATAAAACATATGACTATAAACAAAGCATTTTTAAATTAGCAAATTTTATGGTTTACGTTTTGAAAATTTGCAAAAATTATTGAATATTTAAAGGTAAAGTTATTTGGAATCATAAATTTACTAATAATAAATTTACGGATTAGGCAAGATGGTGGCGCCGGGATGACTCTTGTTCTGACCAGCAGCACAGCAGGATCGGCACAGTGACCAGCAGTCAGAACTCGCGGCCATAAAACAGAAGTGATTGTGTTTCCCAGGTGAGAGGATACTCCACGGTGGGGGAATCAATCAATTAAACTCACCCAGCTAAACCACGGAAGAGATGCTGGTTCCACCAAGTGCTTGGTCACCAGCCCAGAGCCACACACCAGCGTGCTCTGATCACTGTCCCAGACTGAACTGTGGGCACCAAAACATCTGAGAGACTGAGATTTCCAGTCAAGAGATAACCCAATGGTGCAGGAAACGATTGGGACCCACCTTAGGCCACCCAGACATTCCCTGGAAAAGACTAGGAGTTCCAAGGGCTCCCAGGAGCTAACCCAGAGTCAGAGCTGGGGACCCAGGTGCAGGCACAGAGTCCAGCCTGTGTGCCTGACTTGCTGCTCCAGATAGAACTGTGGGCCTCAGGGCACCAGAGACTGAGTTTCTCTATAGGGTGCAAACCAACAAGGAGGGGAACGGCTGGTCTGATCTCAGAGCACTCAGCCGATACCACCACCCCGAAAAAGTCTCGGGAAAAATTACCCAGTTTCAGCAGATGCCCAGGCACCCAATCCCCAGAAAGGCAGAAAGGTGGAGCCACGTAAGTCTATGCAGGTTCTACTTGCCATCACAGACAGAACAGCTGTCCTCAAAGCAAAGACTGGGTGTCCCTGTCAGGAGAAAACCCCACAGCAAGGGAATCACCAGGTCCAACGGTCAGGACACCAAGCTCCAAAAGACTTTCTGGACTCTAGGCTCTAGCCTTCTACTGCAGGCATGAGCACTGTGCTCACCCGCCATTATTGAGTACTGCTAGGGCAGTGGGGCATACAGCTGCATCCTCAGACCTCACAAAAGCCAGAGAGCCATTACAGCAGCCCTCAGATACTGCGTCAAGGATCAACCAGTTATCCCTAGCTAAACTGACAAAACTGTGGGAATCCCTGGTTCTTCAAGAGGGCTACACCCAAAAATTACACCTTAAGATCAACAGCTGCTGCTTACTAAATTCAGAGCAAGAAACCCAGCAGCAGGGCAGCCATCACCAGACCTCTCCTGATGAGAGGAGAGCCTTCCTGAGCACTACAGTTACCGTATAGGTCCATACACCTGAAGTGAACTGTGACAATTCCTGAGAAGCACCACCTTTCAGTTGACCATACCCAAAAAGGAGAGGAGAACTTCAGAACCCCTAGAGTGGATTCTCCCAACCCCAGGACCCAGTAGGCATCAGAAATTAACAGACAACACCTGAGACAGAGAGATGGGTAGAGGCCAGCGAAAAAGCACAACCAACAAAAGGCAAAGCAATATGGCATCCCCAGAACCCAGTTATCCGGGGGCAAGTAGCCATGGACACCCTAACATAAGTGAAATTCAAGAAGATAATCTTACATCTATGCTTATGAATAGGTTAATGGAGGAAGCAAATAAAATGCATAAGAATTAGAGGAAGATATAATAAAACAGATTATGGTCATCCGGAAAGAAATACAGGAAGATGCAGCCAAACAATTTGTGGCATTCAGAGAGGAAATGATTAAATCACTGAAAGAAATAAAAGAAACAAGGGATTGTTCAAATAAACAGCTGAAGAAATTGAAGGGAAAAATAGGAAAACACAGTCAGACAGGTGAAGGAAATCAACAAAATGGCTCAAGATCTGAAGATAGAATTGGAAAAATTAAAGAAAACACAAATGGAGGAAATCATGGAGAGGGAGAACCTAAGAAAGAAAACAGGAACGACAGAGGTTAGCATAACCAACAGACTACAAGAGATGAAAGAAAGAATCTCAGGTGTGGAAGATACAATGGAAGAAATCGATGTATCCATCAAAGAAATTATTAAATTTAAATATTCTTGACACAAACCATCCAAGAAATCCAAGACAACATAAAAAGACAAAACCTAAGATTAATAGGAATAGAGGAAAAAGAAGATTCCCTCCTCCAAGGCCCAGAAAATATTTTCAACAACATTGTTGAAGAAAATTTCCCCAACTTAAAGGGGAGACCTATAAGAATACAAGAGGCCTACAGAACACCTAATAAATTAGACTAGAAAAGAAAATCCTCTCGTCACATAATAATCAAAACAGAAAGTATACAGAACAAAGAAAAAATACTAAAAGCTGCAAGGGAAAAAGGCCAAGTAACATATAATGCCAAACCCATCAGAATCACACCTGACTTCTCAACAGAAACTATGAAAGCCAGAAGAGCCTGGACGGATATCATGCAGACCCTAAGAGAACACAGATGTCAACCCAGGCTACTATACCCTGCAAAACTCTCAGTCCTCATAGACGGAGAAAACAAGATATTCAATGACAAAAACAAATTTCAACAATACCTACACACAAATCCAGCATTACAGAAGACACTGGAAGGGAAAATACAACCCAAGAAAACTAACTACTTTCAAGAAAACAGAGGAAATAAATAACCTCACTACAGCAAAACAAAAAGTAGCGAAACACACATAGCCAATATCAATATCAAAGGATCTAACAGCCACTGGACATTAATCTCTCTCAACATCAATGGACTCAATTCTCCAATAAAAAGATACAGACTAACAGAATGGATGTGTAAACAAGACCCAGCAATCTGTTGCATACAAGAAACACACCTAAGTTACAAAGATAGACATTACCTGAGAGTAGAGGGCTGGAAGACAGTTTTCCAAGCAAATGGACCCAAGACGCAAGCAGGAGTAGCCATTCTAATATCTAATAAAATAGATTTTCAACCAAATTAATCAAAAGAGATAGAGAAGGACACTTCATACTCATCAAGGGAAAAATCCACCAGGAAGATATCATAATCCTGAACATCTATGCCCTAAATGCAAGGGCACCCACATTTGTAAAAGAAACTTTAATAAAACTTAAACCACACATAGACCCCCACACATTAATAGTGGGAGACTTCAACATCCCACTCTCAAAAAAGGACAGGTCAACAAAACAGAAATTAAACAAAGAAACAATAACTCTGACTGAGGCCATGAATCAAATGGACCTCACGGACATCTCAGAACCTTTCACCCAAACACAAAATAATTTACCTTCTTCTCAGCACGTCATGGAACCTTCTCCAAAATAGACCATATAGTTGGTCACAAAGCAAGACTCAACAAATACAAGAAGATTGAAATAATCCCTTGTATCCTATCTGATCACCATGGACTAAAGCTGGACCTCAATGACAAAAATAGCAAAAGGCCTACACACACATGCAAACTGAACCACTTGCTACTAAATGACAGCTGGGTTAGGGAAGAAAGAAAGAAAGAAATTAAAGTCTTCCTAGAATTCAATGAAAATGAAGGCACAACATACCCAAACATATGGGACGCAATGAAAGCAGTGCTAAGAGGAAAGTTCATAGCACTAAGTGCCTTCAGGAAGAAATAAGAAACATCTCATGCTTGCAACTTAATGGCTCACTTAAAAGCACTAGGGGAAAAAAAAAGAAGCAGACACACCAAAGAGGAGTAGACGGCTGGAAATAATCAAACTCAGGGCTGAAATCAATCAATTAGAAACAAATAAAACAATTCAAAGAATCAATGAAACCAAGAGCTGGTTCTTTGAGAAAATTAACAAGATAGAAAAACCCTTAGCCAAACTAACTAAAAGGCAGAGAGAATCTATCCAAATCAACAAAATCAGAAACAAAAGGGGGACATAACCACAGACACTGAAGAAATCCAAACAATAATTAGGTCTTACTTCCAAAGTCTATATGCCACAAAATTTGAAAATCTAAATGAATTGACAATTTTCTTGACAGATTCTACATGCCAAAGCTGAATCAAGACTAGGTAAACCAATTAAATAGTCCTATAACCCCTAAGGAAATAGAAGCTGTCATCAAAATTCTACCATCCAAAAAAAGCCCAGGGCCAGATGGTTTCAGCGCAGAATTCTACCAGACCTTCAAAGAAGAGCTATCACCAATACTCTTCAAACCATTCCACAAAATAGAAACAGAAGGAACACTATCAAACTCATTCTATGAAGCCACAGTCACCTTGGTACCTAAATCTCACATAGACCCAACAAAGAAAGAGAATTTCAGTCCAGTCTCCCTCATGAACAGAGTGCAGGGAATCTTAGGAAAGAAGTGGGAAGCAGTAAGATCTGGAGAGGACAGGAACTCCACAAGGAGAGCAACAGAACCAAAAAATCTGAGCACAGGGGTCTTTCCTGAGACTGATACTCCAACCAAGGACTATGCATGGAGATAACCTAAGACCCCTGCACAGATGTAGCCCATGGCAGTTCAGTATTCAAGTGGGTTCCATTGTAATAAGAACAGGGACTGTCTCTGACATGAACTGATTGGCCTGCTCTTTGATTATCACCCCCTGAGGGAGAAGCAGCATTACCAGGCCACAGAAGAAGATAATGCAGCCACTCCTGATGAGACCTAATTCACTAGGATCAGATGGTTGGAAAGGAGGACCTCCCCTATCAGTGGACTTGAGGAGGGTCATGCATGCAGAGGGTGGAGGAAGGGAGGGATTCGGATGGGAGAAGGGAGGAAACCACAGGGGGGATACAAAGTAAATAAAGTGTAATTAATAATGAAAAAAATAATAAATTTACTATGTATGATGCATGTGAAAATGTTACTTTTTATCAGCTTAAATCGCTAAGTAAAAATAAGTTACAGGGTTTTAATATGTTAAAATGTTTTAAAATCAACAGGATAGATAGTTTGTTGTTATTGAGGTTCACAACAATCCTATACTATTTAGAATTATAGAGAAAAAAATTTCAAGGAAAAAAATATGCCAGATCCTTGTAGGAAATGTGGGCGTCAAGTGTAAAAGTCATGTGGACCTGTCAAGAAGACAAGGACAAAATGATATACAACCTTCCAGTAATCAGATTAACAACTGCAGATCTCTACTGAATGTCAACACTAGCTTTTTAATGTCAAATTTCTGTTAGGTGATGGACTGTTCTGGCAAATGTGTTAGTTTATGACATTTGTTAACCTATGAGTTAATGACCCCCGTACTTTAAGTACCCAATGGAAAACCAGGATTCCTATGATCCCTAGAGTCTCTCTGTTGCCTTCAAACACACTCTTTACACTATGAGCTGCCCTGACCCATCCCCAATCCATAATACCATTTTCCATATCCGTAAATAGGTTTATAGGTGGAAATAGAATGGATGGAGCAAAACTTCCATCATGAATATTGTAAAGGAAAATATCTAGGGACAGAAGTTTACACTAAGATTAAAACTAGAAGTTGGGAATATTAGCTAGAACAAACAAAGCACAGCTGTGAAAATACTTAGAGAGATTTAACCGTAACTCCAAATATGTTAATGTTTCAGACTGTGTCTTTTAGTTTATGATTACCCATTCTGTGATATTTGTTCAAAATATTTTAAGGTGGGTTATAATTTCAGAGTGAATCTGGACATTAATTTTTTTTAACCTGAAGGGTAAAAAAATATAGAGAGAGGAGAATTCAAATACTGCTTTTCTGTCTTTTTTTTTTTTTTTTTTTTTTTACTTTTTCAAGGGGAAACACCTCTGGATCTGGATCTCTTTTGGAACCAAAATACAAAATATAGACTAAGAATAGAACACCCTAACAATGATTGCCAGAATTGCATTTAGGGCTCTTCTCACCCCAGAGTATTTGCCAATTCCTACTTAACACTTCCCAAATATTTTTAGGACTTCAAAGTCTCTTATTGCTTGCACAGCTGGTAGCTAAAAATACTTACACTGTTACTTTGGCAGTCAGAGATTGCTCTCATAAGTATTAGTTATTCAGAAATGCTTTTATAATTTGATCTCACATGGAAGCTGGATGGCTCAAGATGAAAAAGGTCAAGTCAAAAAAAGTCCATGCCCTTCAGAAATAAAGTCGGGAATCAGTTATTTTAGAACAGAAGATAGATTCTGTAAATCAAAAGGATGGTACCAAAGGTTAAGATAATTCTTCAAAAATGAAGACACAGATGGGATCATTTTAGCTAAGTCTTCAAATAATCCTGCTGATGAGGCTATCTATTGCAGCAAACTTGACCTAGTCGCTTAAGGATGCACAGATGGGTGCTGTCTAACATCAATGAATTTAAAGAGGAGACACTGGGATAGAATCATGATAAGTTAAGGTCCAAAGAGAGTAAAAGCAGGCACCTGGAAGGCTCAGTTAAAGAATTAAGTATACATTCCAGTATGTTATATGGTTAAGATAGAACAACAGCTCATATTTCTGTGAAGGATGAAGCAGTAGTGAGGCTGTGATTGTGAAACCAGGAAAAAAGGACAAAAGTTAAACAAACAAAAAACCCACATGTGGTTGAAAGAGGGATGTCCGGAGCTGGGACGATAGCTAAGGACACCATACATTCTGTACATGCGTTAGAACCTTAGTTCAGCCCCCAACACTTTGGGGAAAAGAGAGATGAGGTGGCACATATGTGTAACTCCTGTTCCAGGGAGAAGGAGACAGTCAGATTATCCCAGATTGGGCAGGTCAGCCAGTTTACCATAAACGAATAACTCTAATTTCTGAGAGACACACCACCTTAATTAGTTAATACAGTGGAAAGAGAAGAAGATACTGGACAATAATATCTGGCCACATACAGAGGAACTTACACAGAGAGAGAGAGAGAGAGAGAGAGAGAGAGAGAGAGTGACCATCAGGCTGTCTGTAAAATAGGAAATGCATAACATGGGAAATCCAAGCAGCTGTCTAGGTATGATTAAATTACAATCGAGAAAGCCCTGACTAAAAAACGCTTTTCAGTTTAAAATAGATTATTGTTTTCTATTTCAACTGTTAAAATTTTCTCTTTAATCAAAATGAGTCTGTTTTTTTTCCCCCTCAGAAACACGTCTTGATAGCTAAATGAATTATAATACCTATAACATTTTCTTCTAAGATGCTGTTCCACTGGCTGTCATCAATGGTACAGTTTTGGAAATTTCCACATTATAAAGGCTAAAACACCAACAAAACAAATCTGTCAGCTTTTGGACTGCTTTTATGCTCAGAGTACCCTTGGGAATCCAGGCGCTTTTTGAACATGGTCTAGAGGGACCTGAAGCCTCCTCACAACTTACACACATACTTCTTCAACTTACACAACAAACAACAGAGCAACTGGGCCCTTCCTTCCTTCTTTTTTTTCCGGTAGACCTCTAGGTGCAATTTAATAGACAGTATAACAGACACAAGAGAATAACAGACATATGACACAAGAATAAAGAGGCATGGATTAAAACAATTAGATCAAAGTTATAAAAATATCAAAAATAAAAGTTCCATGCAAACATGACTTGACTTTATCTTTGATATATTTTATAGATAATTCTGAAGCAGAAATTTAAAAAAAAAAAAACCCACTAGATGGTCTTATGTAATTCCAGGCTATATGAGGGAAAGGTAGTTTAGGAAACATGGAAAATGTTATTTTCTTTCCACTGTTTTTTGTTTTTTTTTTTTTTGTTTTGTTTTTGTTTTTTGAGCTATTTAAATAAATTATCTAGGGTAGAGAGGTATTTTTTCTCATTTTTAAATAAAATAATGGTTTCTAAACATCTGTTTTAGGTTCCTCAGAATTTTCTAGCTGTAAGTACAGATGGCCACTTTAAGCTGTGACTGCAATGGAAGATTTCCCAGGTGCTTCAGCCTGATCTTTGGAGCTCAGTAATGCATTCTGAATGGTCACATGCTGACATAGCCACAGCATTTGCTCTCTGCTCCTTGCCATGATGAGGCAGTCTATAAGAATTTAAGTGTTTGTTCTATCAGGCCCACTTCTTTGTGGATCCCAGTTTAATCTGAGTCAGGTCCCTTATCATCCTAACTGAACTTTTTTTTTTTCCCCTCACACATGTTCTCAGGGGGGAATCATGACATAGTCGTGGAGAACACCTACCATCATCACCTTGCCTGTTACTGCAATTTAAAATCTTTCAGCTGTAAAGCTTTCTTTTATGCATAGCTGCTGACTCATAACCTTTGCAGCTGACACCTGTCTGTGTCTAGCTAGCTTTTCCTTCCATTTACTCTACATATGTAAATAACGCAGTAGCTCCTTCAGGACCAGTTGTAACCAGATCAGTTTCATCACCTTCATTGAAGTCTTCATGGAACAAAAGATTTTATCTTTGTTACTATCCTTCGCTACAAAAGCACCTAGCATGCTTTATATATAAGCCATCCTAACCATAGTGAAATAAAAGCAAAGAGCATTATGAGTAATCTTAAAAATGAGTTGATTCAGAATTCTTACTTCAGAATTTCTTAAAGAACAAAGCACTGAGGAACAATTACATCGCATTCCTGATTCATGATGTATTTACTAAAACATTCAACTACTATGAAAGTCAAACTGAATGCAGAATGTGACAGTAGACTAATACTGGCAGCAGCATTAGTTTGAGTCATTCATAGTCCATCATTTTATGCAGGTTTTCTGGGAGTCTTTTTAGTCTGCCAAAAGCTTTAAGACATTAAAGCTAGGAATGACAGGTATGCCGTAAAAAAAGATATCACAGATACTTCATAGTCATGGAAAATAAGGCCCATAGATGACACCATAATTCTTTCCAGTGAAAGAGCGATGTGGTAGTGTATAAATTAAATCTGGTTACAATAAAGAATACAACTTAATACTAAAACAATTTTCTAATGGTTTAGAAGGTTGACGGCATTATCCTGAGTTCTCTTTGTATGGCTTGCAGACAGCTGGCCTCTCCTTTGTTCATACATGACCTGTCCTCTGTGGGTGAGACTCCCTGGGGTTTTTATCTGTGCACCCTCATAAAACACCAGTTTCTGGCATCAGAGCCAGTACTAATGACCCAATCTTAACTTAACCATCACATCAAAAAATTGGTCTTCAAACATTCTAAGATTCTTGAGATTTCAAATTTCAATGTGAAACCCCATTAAAGAGAGTTATTTATTTATTTATCTATCTCTCCATTTATTTATTTATTTATTTATTTATTTATGTGTTTGTTTATTTCTTGAATGATGTATACAGATGTATGTCAGCCATTTACGCCATAGTATGCCTGTATAGATCAGAGAACAATTTTCAGGAGTTATTTCTTTCTTCTACCATATAACCTCAAAAGATGGAACTTCTGTGAATAGACTTGGCATCAAGCACCTTTACCCGAAAGATATATCAACTCAAATCGTAATTTAGAAGTAAGAAACTGTCCAGTAATTCCCACTGAAACATGGTTGGAGTAAGCATTAGTGAAATGATCCATAGGTGAACACTTCATATTTTACATTAGGTTTGACCTTAATAAGTAAATGGATAGGGGAAATAAGGGAATAATGACTTGAAAATCTAAAATCCATCAGTGAATTGCCTATTGGAGTAATGGTGGCATAAATGCTACCACCATAACCAATCACATTCTGATTGGAAGAGAGTCTCCACAAGACAGAAATCATAACCAGCACAGTTAATAGGCCAAAGAGCCCACAGATACTTGGGTCATATGCTCTAGAGGAAAAAGTAATTACTTAGAATAATTATTATCCTAATAAATAATAATAATTATAATTTATCCTAATTTTATTATTATTTATCCTAGTAAAGAATAATTATTATCCAAAATTGATCTAACTGATTTTTGAAGTAATATGTTGATACCCACAGATTAATGCATCCCTCAACCCTCCTCCAAAGGAGCTGTTTTTTTGCAGTATTGTGATTAACACAGAAGTGCAAAATTAGTGGACATGCAGCAAAAAAAGTGAGTACAACGTAAAAAGCCCTAAGTGGAACACTTCCAGCACACAACATGCTTCAAGGATAAGGGATCGTTACAGAAGGGGATCATAAAGATTTTGAGAGCCAGAGGCAGTGAAAAAAACGCAACAAAAGTATTTTCTGAATACAGTAGGTCAGTCCCACTTGTGAACTAACAGTGGCTGAGACTTCCTGCCCAGGGCTGTATAAAATGAAGCCGTCCAAAATCCCAACATGAAAGTGAGGGCCATCACAAAGCCACACACCTAGCTGTGGCCCTGTTGGCGCTTGACGATTTCTGGGAAAGGAAGAGTCCGTTGCCTTTAGGATCTGGCCCCTCTGAGTCTTGCATCCTCCTTTAGAGCGCCCTACACCCATGAGTAGGCCAGCAGTACTAAATGGGCTCAATGAGTATTTTCTAAGAGTACATGAGCTTGGGAGGACATATCGGTAGTGTTGGAGATAAAGGAGGAATGCGGGGGTGGAATAAGGACTTAAGAAAGACACATTATAATCATGAATAAAATTTTCAAACAATGAAAAAAAGGCTCATAAAAATTTTATGCTTGTGCCCGCCCTGTCACAGGCCTTTAGCTTGACAAAGAGATGACCCACCCCCTCAGTTTCCATTCTTTTTCCCAGACCACTCACCTCCCACCACAGTTCTCCCACACCTGACCCCCACCCTTGTTTCCCTCCCCATTCCGTCTCCTGCCAAGTTCCCTCTCTTCATCCACTTCTGCTGTCTGTTCTATTTCCTCTTCTGAGTGACATTCCCGCACCCTCCCTTGGGCCCTTCTTGTTACTTAGCTTCTTTGGGTCTGTGGATTGTAGCATGCTGTCCTGTGCTACAGGTCTAATATCTGCTTATAAATGAGCTCCTGAAATGATATGAGCGTGACTCTAGCTGAAACTCCTTACTGCGGGGCTGGGGGCGAGGGGGGGGGTGACATGAAGAGTGAAGTGAACACCTCCTGGCCAGGCAGGACTAGCTGAAGGAGGAGAGCAACAGCCCACTGACAAAACCTTTGATCCAAGAGTTTCCCTGCCTACAAAAAGTGCAGGGATAATGAGGGAACAAGATGGAGGGAAAGCCCAACCAATAACTGTCCCAATCTGAGACCCACCCATGGTAGAGAGGCAATCCTGACACTATTAATGATGCTCTGCTATGTGTGCAGACAGGAACCTAGCATGACCAACATCCTAATTTGTTTATTTCTGAAATTAGAAATATATATATATTTAAAACATCCTGAATTAAGCTTTAAAAATTGGGAAGTTGCATTTGAGTGATGCAAAGCAATGTCCTCCTAAACTATGATTGAATTGCTTGTATCTGAAGGTCCCATATCCACATTTGTCATGTCTGAGCCTCACGTCCATATCTGAGTCATATCTGGCTCAGAGTTCTTGGACATGTTTTCACTGGAACTACTTTGAAGAATATGACTTCAGCTCTGATGAGTTCTGTATTTAACACACGTCTTGGTACAAATTCAACTACTTTTCTTCTCTACTGAACCTTGTACTAATGGAATATAAGAGGTTATGACTAACATTACAATTAGACCTTCCATAGAACTCAGGCTGTTAATGAGAATTATGGCACCAGCGAAATCCGTTGCTTTTATACTTAATAATGCTGCTATCTT
Source organism: Psammomys obesus (assembly GCF_907164565.1). Classification (NCBI taxonomy): domain Eukaryota; kingdom Metazoa; phylum Chordata; class Mammalia; order Rodentia; family Muridae; genus Psammomys; species Psammomys obesus. The sequence continues at coordinate 26,558,298 of NW_026592118.1, read as the reverse complement.
GGTGAATCTGGATCCCCCATGATGAATAAGTCTATGGACAGATCCATGGGGCAAGAGAAACAGACTATAAGAAGAGCACTTTAACTTGGTTCATAAGTTTAAATCTCAGAAATCTCAGAAGAAGAAGAAAAAAAAAACAGCTACTTGTTAACCAAAATAGCAAATAAAAATAAAAACAAATCTCATGTGTACACTTAGAACAATCATAAATTTTAACAGAAAATGCTTCCTTCCTTTGGGACCAAACTCATTAAATAGCCATGATTGGAGAAGAGTATGTATCTTATGCCTTAGGCTAGCAATACTCCTTGATAACAAGCCTCAACTTCTTTTTCTGGATAATAATTTAGCTTGACTTCCATTTTTTCATACGTGGTAAATGACCTTTTGCTTTTAACCTAACAAATGAATTTATTTCATATTAGAGTGTAAATAAAACTTATGCTTCTTAATGAATGAAAGTAAATTTGTCAAAGCACAGCAATTTATAGGAATAAGCTCCAGCTTCCCAATGTACCTCAGAGAAAAAGAGAATCTAGAAATGTGGCTTATTACATTGCATATTTGGTCAAATGTACAATTCTAATGTAAAATTTAGCATATGCAGAAATAAAAAAGTTTGAAAGCTGATCAATCTACTTCCCTCAACAATTAAATATTCCCTTCAGTAATTTGATTTCCTCACCAAATTCAACTGAAAACAGTTTTTATATCCTTCAGTTTGCCCTTCAATATGTTTCAGTTGTTTCTACTCTCTGAAAACACCACTTCAGTTCATTATGTTAAAGGAAAACCTTTTCCTACCACTGTTCTTAAACACCACTCTTAAGGAGCATTTTACTAACACAAAAATCTATCATGATTCACTAATATGTCTATAACATATATGAAGAAAATTCTAGAAATTACTTTATAAAATATTAAGCCAATACCCTTTGTACATTAACTTTTGGGTTTATAGATGTGAGTAATAATGTATAATTCATTTATCTATTGAGAGATTGTAAACCATATACTATACATTTTAACAATATGAACATTTCTAGTGAATGCATAAAATGTTGAGATTTCAGTTAGGAAAGACACTCATTTCTTTTTTTAAAAGTTATTATTATTTATTACAACTTATTCACTTTGTATCCCAGCTGTGGTCCCTCCCTTGTCTCCTCCCAATCCCACTCTCCCACCCTCTTCTCTCAATCCCCCTCCCCTAGTCCACTGATAGGGGAGGTCTTCTTCTCAACTATGCTCAACTCATCAAGCTCTGTTGGAAAGTTTCAAAAACATGGACACATAGAAGATCTTGGTTAGCCTTAGCGTGCCAAAAAACAAAACAAAAAGACAAATATTCAGAAGAGGTACTTGAACAAAGTCAGGATAATAAGGTTGGAAGATAAGAAAGACTTATCTTTAAATCAATCAGAATGCACCATAAGAATGAATGAAATTGTCAAAGAATAAATTCAATAAGATAAAAAAAAAACCCTATGACTTAATTAAGCACATGTCTCCTAATTGAATCATAAAATGATAATATAGAATTGTAACTTGACAGTGAGGTCTCTAAGGTCCTTAGTGATTATTAAAAAACAAAAACAAAACAAAAAAAAAACTGCATTGCTGGCGGTTTGACTGAAAACGTCACCAAAGGCTTACATATTTATACACTTGGTCCATAGCTGCTGATACTGATTGGGGAGGTTTAGGAGATGCAGCCTTTTTGAAGGAAGAATTTAGTTGGAGGTGGGCTGTGCGAGTTTAAATATTGGAGCAAATTCAGTTCCTATTTTGTTTTGTACTTGTGGTAAGAAACGTGAGATTTCAGATTCAGAACCCTGCTGAATAAACTTGTTTTTTTCTTTAAGTTGCCTTCATTGTAGTGTTTTATCTCACAGACAGAAAAGGAATTAATATGAGTAGTTTATCTATTCAAGTAGTGTCACTATTCTAATGTGCTGTATTTCTTTAAAGCGTATGTCAGTTGGGGCACATATGTCTTTAAAAGGATTTACATTATGAAAACTGGAACTAAGACTCCAAGAATACTTATCTTATTCTTGCTCTGTATTGCTGCTGATGACTAAATCTGATGAGCCTAAAATCATCAGATAAAAGGAAATCCTATTATCATCCATGAGATATTTTCTTTTTTGTTGAATTACCAGTTGAATTACCAGTATGGTTTTGCTAATACTAATGCTCACATATTTACTTTACTATTCTGGAAAATCTGAATGATTGCTCAAGCACTTTTTTCCTTCAAATACTGACTGATTTTTTATTCTCTTACTCATTTCTTAATCTATTTGTGTATTCTGAATAACTATCATCTTCAAGTGTTCTTGTGATTTCATTCTACTTGCTCACACATTTCTTATGATTAAAATAGTAAAATTGAGTAGAAATGGTAGCATCAGCATTTTGAGCAATAAAGAATCAAGTAGCAATGAGCTACCCCACCACCACTCTGTTGCTAAATTCTACTGTGATTCTGGAATAGACCTGGCTAGCATTGTTGAGGTAATGAAGAAGAGAGACAACACACAGAAAAGCTGGGGCTAGGCAGTCTTGGCTCTCTAATTAAGAAAATGCAGAGCTGTGGAATCCCTGTGTTTTGGCTACATATTGTAAACAGGGATATGAGGGTTTTGCAAACAGCCGAACAAGGAAGTGACATTATTGCATGCATATAAACAAGAAGGCAGGGCTGGTGGCATATATATATACAGCAGGACCAAGGAAACAGGTTTTAGCTCTTTGAGTAGGAGCTGGCTTTGTAAGAAAGCAGTCTCAGACCATGAGCGTCCAGGGGAAGAAAGCTGTGGTGAGTATTTTCTGCTCACAGTATCAACAATTAACTCACTTCCTGGCAAGTACCCATGAAGAAAGCCTTTACTGTGTCTAAGCTTAGATTGGTGTATGTGTATGGGGAGAGGGGAGCTTTGCAACTTTCTTATGGGTCTAAGGCTTTGGGATTCTCCAAATGGCCATGTCCATGTCAATAGCACCCGTTCAATCTCGACTTTACCCACTAAGGACTTCCTTTTTCCTGTACAGTTTCCATACTTTTCACTATAACATCGACCAATATATTCAGTCTGGTATTTCCAAGACTCTTTGAAAATATCTTTCAGTCATCATATGCAATAAAAAATAGCTAAATGAGCAAAGGGGGAATATAATAGGTGGTTTGCAGTCTGAAAACAGTATTTCCATCTCTTGACTCCAAGTTTTGAGTCACTCATTTTCACGTGAGATAACTAATATACTATGACAATGACCCAAATGTCCACAACTATACAAGAGCTATAGCATAAATATTTAAATGTCTGTCTTTTTCGTAAAATATTACTCCTCATTAGATTCAACTTATAAAACTTTATATTTTGTGAAAAGTAGCATTTACTGTGCTCACAAAATAGCAATACTAGAACTGCTATTATTTAAAATAATAAATTTGAAAAGCCCATTCTAATTCAGCAAGTTGTATTAGAAAGAATTTTGTCCTAAATTCTGTAAAACAAAATTTGCTTTCCTAGGAAATGCTCTGGAACAGACAAAAAATGCCATGTTAGACAAACTGAATAAAATAAAGAAATATTGTAGGACAGAATCTGTCAATGCATAAAAAAAACAATTTATAACATTTTGGTAGATATGGTTTTCAATATATTACCTCACAAACATTACATAGATAATTATATTCTCATTTTTTTTATATTTCTCATCCTAAATTGTATACTTTGAATTTTTTGGATCATATTGCTACATTCTATCTATTAAAAATAAATCCATTCCATTAACCTAACAATCAGAGTCCAACTTCTACAAGGCCCAAACTTAGAAGCTAAGTACAAATTAAAAATCTATTTTGGAAATAAATTCAGAACTAAATGCTATGTAATCTTATATCATTAATTTTCCCTCAACTTACAAAACATTAGGTCAGTTTATCCATTGAGTTCAGCTATATGGACTCATTTCAAGTACTAGGCAACAGTTTTCAAGAGCATCTCCAGACAGTTGTAATACGTCAGTGGGACAATAAAAACCTTGGGAAATTATAAGTCATCATAACTAGCTAGTGAAGACAGAAGTTACTAGTACTCTCTAAGACACGTATATGTATCTTAGAAATGTTTCTATTGTCAGGCACTCGTGTTGTTAAAAAATCAGTGGTAAAAGAAATCGTAATCAAACACAAGCAAATTATTTTCTCTTTATATACAATTGATATAAAATAGTACCGAGTTATTTAAAAGTATTTATTCAACACTAGTAGTTTTATATAGTATAGCTAATAATAATCCAGATCAATAAAAAATTGCTTGCTGCCAGAAAAAAAGAAAGATGGTGCGTTTCATCCCATTCAGCCGATATAAAATAAACTGAATTAAATATTAAGCTATATATAACTAAGAAATAAAGATTCAAATTATAGTTGTTTTAGACCTGAAGTTAAAGCAAATTATTTTATTATAAGGAAAATCTATTTAATCCGTAGGTTTATAATTTCTGCCTAAATTTAAAGTGTTTAGTAAGCAAAGCAAAGACTGATAAATGAAGGCAAATAGAATACCTTTTTTTTTTTTTTATTACTTGGTTTGCTGCTTTCAGCTTTTTTTTTCTGAAATATATTTATTATTTTTTTCTTTTTAGTTACATTTTGTTAACTCTGTGTCCCAGCTGTATCCCGCTCCCTCGCTCCCTCATTCCCTCCCCAACCCCACACTCCCTCCCTGGTCTCCTCCCTGCCCCTTTCCAAGTCCACTGATAGGGGAGGACCTCCTCCCCTTTCATCTGACCCTATTTTATCAGTTATCTTCAGGGCTGGCTGCAAAGTCCTCCTCTGTGGCCTAACAGACTGCTCCTCCCCGGGGGGGGGGGGGGGGGTCAAACAGCCTGCCCTTGAGATCCTGTTAGAAATAGTCCATGTTCCCCTTACTTTGGAAAACTACTTGGTTACTGAGCTACCACGGGCCACATCCGAGCAGAAGTTCTAGGTTATATCCATAGATGGTCCTTGGTTGAGTGTCAGTCTCAGAAAAGACCCTGTGCCCAGATATGTTTGGTCCTTGTAGAGCTCCTATCCTTTCCATATCATATTAACTTCCCTTCTTTCATATGATTCCCTGCACTCTGCCGAGGGTTTGGTTATGAGTCTTAGTGTCTGCTTTGAAACACTGCTAGGTAGAGTCTTTCAGATGCCTTTTGTGGTAGACTCCTGTCATAAGTTCAATGCACATCCCTTAACTAAGGCCTAATGAAAATTTCATCAGTGACTATGAAAACATAAACGAATACACTTGATTTTGAAATGTATGGCTCCCAGTTTTGTTTATTTACCAATGATTTTCAGAAGTTTTCATAATACCACAATAAAACATGATAATTAAGATATACTGTATTAGAGTTGTAATATCATTGTATATTCTCCACTGTTTGTGTGTGAGTTACAATTTATAATAAGGTACTGACTATGGTCAAAAGATTGTTTCTCTGCTCTAGTGATGGTCATTTATGCTCAGAAAGAAGAACTCTCTGGGTCAAACATTCTTCATTCTATAAGCAGAATTGTTACCAAGGGAAAAGGAGCAATAGAGCAAAAAATAGCAGACAATTCCTGCAACTGAAAGCTCCTACTCAGTCCTCTCCCTTGGTCATTTTAGATGATAGAGATGTCCCATTTAGACATGAGCTCTCCACAGTCTCTCATTCTGTGAGCTTTGTGGGTCTCTCTGTATTAATCGCCATGTGTTGAAAAACAATTCTCTTCAATAGAGCAAATCCAAGAATAAAATATTTCTATATGAGTAGATGTGTTTCCAATTTCAAATTTCCATTTATCACCTTTTGTTACTCAACATCATGATTTAGAGGGAACATATAAGAAGATAAATGAGCAGAGCATCTACCCGTAACTCTCCTCTCTAGTGCCTTAGACACATTTATGGGAATCAGGACTGCTCACCACACCCTGGAACCCAGATTTTAAGTACATCTGCTTTGGGTTCTGTTTCCCTTTTTAGAAAAACTTTCAAGAGCTTTATGGCATCCTTGCTCAATTGGCTATATTTATAGGCTGACACTTTGCTATACACTATAATGCCACTGCCTCTTAGCAATCCTCAGGCATTCACATAAGTGAAACTGGGCTGTCTGAAAGCTGGTTATCTTTTGCTATTTTTTGCTAGAAATAATTACCATTTTGACTGTTGGTTAAATGACTGCATCAAAAAATCCGTTTGTGACACTTAGACAATAGGACAATTTTAAGAGTTTAAAGAACAGACACCAAAGCAACCACAAAAACTTCAACACAAAATTTACACTGCCTGCAAGATGTGCAGGGATAAAGATAGAGTGGATAGAGCAGAAATTGAGGGAATGCCCAACCAATGCCCAACCCAACCAAAGATGGTAATATGTTCAATTTTTCATATTCAGCCAGAGGAAGAAAGTAATAAATTTAAATAAGATTTTTTTCAAATATATTATATGTACAAATAAGGTGTACATTTTCCTCTTATATTAAAAATTTCAAAGATGCATATATGTTTTGATCAAATCTATTCCTCTTTCCTTCCCTTCACGTCCATTTTCTATTCCCTCCCACCAAAGTTTTGCAGTGATTTTTAAATCTATCACGTGGCTTAAATAAAATTAGGCACATGTGTAAATACATGTATCATATTTCTTCAAGCATCTGAACACTCAGAAAATATATGTGTATATAATAAAATTTATTAAAGAAGGAAATTGGCCATGGACTACATCTGTGCAGGGGTTATCTCCATGCCTGGTACTTGGTTGAAGTATGAGTCTCTGGGAAGACCCCTGTGTTCAAATTTTCTGGTTCTGTTGCTCTCCTTGTGGCGTTCCTTTCCTCTCCAGGTCTTGCATGGCAGTGTAGTGTCCAAGTGGGTTACATAGTAATGGGAAGAGGGACTGCCTCTAACATAATCTGATAGGCCTGTTCTTTGATCACCTCCCCCTGAGAAGAGAGCAGCCTTATCAGGCCACAGAAGATGACGATGCAGCCATTCCTGATATGATATGATAGAATAAAATCAGAAGGAAGGAGAGGAGGACCTCCCCTATCAGAGGACTTGGGGAGGGGCATGTGTGAAGAAGGGGGAAGGAGGGTGGGACCAGCAGGGGAGGAGGAAGGGGCTTATGGGGGAATACAAAGTGAATAAACTGTAATTTAAAAAAAAGAAGGAAATTGGCTTGAAAGGGTAAATGAACATTCTGTGGTCATAAGAAATTTCTAAATTTGTCTGGGTGTAGTTACATTGCCATGCATAATCATAAAACTAAATGCATAAGATCTTTCTTTCTATTTTGTAAGGATTAATTGCTAAGTAGGGTAGAAGGAATTATCAGTGTGAGCCGATGGTATTACTTTATACTGTTTTAAGTGAGTAAAACCTCAACATTTATATTAATATATGAGTTGTGATGGGACGACATTACATGCATAGTAAACATATATGGAAATGAACATCTGTGATAAATCTTAAAGAATAGAGTAGTCAACTGCAAGAGCTTAGAAGCAAAGGAGGTAGCAAATGTTCAAATACTGTAGAGTTTCTCCTGTCAATCATACACTGCCTGTCAGAGTAAACGGTCACTAGCCGTGATTCTGTGCCTTTCTCCCTCTGCCTTCAACCAGGGCCCAAAGGGGCCCATGAAGTCTGAAGCACCAACCAAGGACGATGAATGGTCTGGGCCTAGGTCCTGTACTTATAAATACCCCATGGGCATCTTAGGCTTCACCTGGGCCTACTATTTAGAAGACTGTGGAATATCTCTGACATGGACTATGTTAACCACTTTTTGTTCACTTTCCCCTGATGGGACAGCTCTAACAGGCCACAGGGGAAGAAGATGAACTCAATCCTCATGGTAATAGATGAGCTGGGGTGTTCAAATGAGGTGGCTCTCCTATTCTGAAGAAACTGGGAGAGGGAGGATGCCAGAGTGCAGGTGGGACTGGGAGGAAAGGAGGAAGTGACCTAAGTCCGAGAAGTAAATTGAATTAATTTATGAAAAAAAAATGTTCTTTTAAGGGCCCTATGCTCATTTTAATGTATCCCTGACAAACTGTTATCCCCCCAAATTGTTCTATTTCATTTTGTTGCTTATATCAAAGCTGCCACAACTTCAATTGACACATGAATTAGAAGCACAAATCACATTCCCTAAAATTTCCAGAATTTGTATTTTATCCTGTGAATGCTGAGTGGCCTACAGTTTCTCTTCCCCATTTCATCCTTCAGTAATACAGTAGTACAAGACTTTACTCTTCTGTATCTGAAACACTTTAAATTTGGCATCTGCATACCTGGGTATGCGGAAACGCTTGCTAAGGAAATCTTGTGAGTTTTCACTGCTGCTGACAGGAGTACCAAATGTAGAAAAGTTGCTTCCGTTCTGTGGAGAAGTTTTCATGGTGAATCTCTAATCGCCCTTCTATTGGCTTTACTCTGTATAGACATGAAGGATACAGGGTAAGTGTAGGACACGCTAGTTTAGGTGGGAAGCTGATAAAATAGGTTCTCACCTAGGTATAGAGAACAAAGAAAGAGGTTGAGGATCTTCAATTCAGATCTAAAATATCAGAAGAGTGAAAATACACGGAGCAAGTATTTATTATATACCATCCACTGAACAGGTCCTTTTGGAGGATCAGTTTACATGCTTTCAAGACATCAGAGTTATTAGCTGAGTGTTTAAAGCAACTATTACATGTCTGTGCCATTCAGGATTAAGCAAGGCATTTTTTTAATCTAATTAACAGACACCCAATTACATTTTTAAAGATTTTTGTTTGTTTGTTTTAACTTAAAGAAATTTAAATTGAAGGATATTTACTTTAGACTGCAATGCTAAGAAGATTATTCAGTTTATCTGTGCTGTTTGAAGTTACTTTTAGAGATAGAGGACATTTACAGTGACCCCACAACCTATCTGCATCTACAATGCACTCCCCGTCTGCTTATGCTTTTACTCTCACAGAATTTTTTAATGATCCTCATTAAAATTATTTTGTGATAATTATTATATTAATTATCTTTAAATTCCAAATAAGAAATAATCATATTTCAAATTAATTCTTTTCTTACATCCATTGGCATCAAGGAACAAAGTTTAATGACACAAGGAGTTATTTACATAAACACATTCATAATGAAAACCTAAAATAAGCAAATAAAATAGAATTTTCACATGGACACGAAGGTAATTAGCCCACTTAAGCAGTCCTGTAATATCAGGGGCTCAGGAAGCAATTACCAATCAAGCTAAATCGATTACTATAAAAGAAAAAGAACAAAAACTGTGAATGAAATTCAGCTGAAAGAAACCTGTCAGGCTGCATAACAAATATCAATCTCACTAAATTGATTGCTGGGGAATAAGAGCATTAAGAAAGCAACCAGAAAACTTCAAGCCTGTGCAACATAAAATCTCCCAAATTAGAGAACACGCTAACAGCTGAATGAATGACTTGAACAAGTAACCAAACATGAGCTCACCCTGAAACCGGAATATTTACTAGGAGCTAAAATGAAGCCTGAAGTCAGCGTTATCATTTCAGGAGGAAGTGAGAGAATATGACAAAGAAAATCACCTGTTTCCTGGCCTCCGTGCCATTTTCTACTTTTTCAGCAATATGAAGCACTCCAGACACTCTGGTCCTCTATCATTATTTTCTTTCATTGGGTTTAGAGCATGGTTAGCAATTTTTATGTACTCAGCATAAGATAAAATAGACAAGAATTTTGAGCTTTCTTCATTTCATGTAGAAGGGAAAAGCCACCTACTATTTCATCAGATGAGCATATTTTACCCATGGTTAAACTGAGAAAAAAAAATAGTTTTAAAGTGTACAGGAGAGAACAATTTCAATTGGCCTCCTCCAACTGTTCCTGCAATATCTGCCTTTAATTTTCTTTCTTTTTTATTAATTACACTTTATTCACTTTGTGTCCCCCCTGTAGCTCCCTCTCTCCTCCCCTCCCAAACCCTCCCTTCCTCCTCCTTCTCCACACATGTCCCTCCCCAAGTCCACTGATAGGGGAGGTCTTCATGTCCTTCCTTCTGATCCTAGTTTATTAGGTCTCATCAGGAGTGGCTGCATTGTCTTCCTCTGTGGCCTGGTAAGGCTGCTCCCGACTCAGGGGGAGGTGATCAAAGAGCAGGCCAATCAGTTCATGTCAGAGGCAGTCCCTGTCCACATTGCTATGGAACCCACTTGGACACTGAACTGCCATGGGCTACATCTGTGCAGTGATTCTAGGTTATCTCCATGCATGGTACTTGATTGGAGTATCAGCCTCAGGAAAGATTCCTGTGCTCAGAGTTTTTGGTTCTGTTGCTCTCCTTGTGGAGCTCCTGTCCTTTCCAGCTCTTACAATTTTCCACTTTTTTTCATAAGATTCCCTGCACTCTGTCCAAAGGTTGGCCAAAAGTCTCAGCATCTGCTTTGATAGTCTGCAGGGCAGAGCCTTTCAAGGCCCTCTGTGGCAGATTCCTACCTTGTTACCTGTTTTCTCCTTCTTATGATGTCCATCCTCTTTGCCTTTCTAGATGGAGATTGAGCATCTTAGCAAGAGTCCTCCCTCTTGATTAGTTTCTTTAGGTGTACAGATTTTAGTAGATTTATCCTATATTATATGTCTATATGAGTGAGTATATACTGTGTATATCTTTCTGCTTCTGGGATAGCTCAATCAATATGTACTTTTGGTTCAGCCATCAGTAAATTGCAAGTTGTAACTTCTTAAGCTTTTGACTATTCCACATTTGCCCTGCTCTCTCTGTGTGTTTATGTATGTCAGTGTGTCTGTGTGTGTTGCGGTATGTATGTATGCATATGTGCACAGATCATAATAAGATATTTTGCATTTCCCAATACAATCATTTTATAGAAATAAATTGAAGTGTTCTGAGAAAAGCAAAAATTGTATATACTGAATCCACTAGATAGTGGTCATTAAAAGACAGATTCCTTGTTTTCAATTTGCTATCATTATCATCATACAAGCTTTGGTGATGTGTGAATGGAGAGAACAGGAGCTCCACAAGGACAAAATATATCACGGCATGGGGGTTCTCTGTGAGACTGTTTCTCCAACCAAGGACCATGTATGGATATAACCTAGAACCCCTGTTCGGATGTAGCCCATGGTAGTTCAGTACCCAAGTGGGTTTTCCCTAGTAAGGGGAACAGGAAATATTTTTGACATGAATTCAAGAACTGGCTCCTTTACCTCCCCCCCCCACCCCGGGGGGAGGAACAGCCTTGCTAGACCACAGAGGAGGGCATTGCAGCCAGTACTGAAGATAACTGATAGGCTAGGGTCAGATGGAAGGGGAGGAGGACCTCCCCTAGCAGTGGACTTGGAAAGGGAGAGGGAGGAGATGAGGGAGGGAGGATGGGATTGGGAGGGAATGAGGAATAACCTGTGATTAATATTAAAAAAAATAAAAATTAAAAAATTAAATTTAATGAACTTCAAAAAAATAAATTAAGTTTATTTATTTATTCATTCATTTTACAACACTAATGCAGCCCTCTCAATCCTCTCTCCCTAGTCCCACCCTCCTACCCTTTTCCCTTTTCCCCTCCCCTTCTCAGAAAGGGAGAGCTCCAAAGGTCAACCCACCCCAACACATCAAGTCATATCAGGGCTGAGCACATCCTTTACTACTGAGGCAAGGCAAGGACGTCCAGCTAGGGAGAAGTGATCCACAAGCACACACAACAAAGCCCAGGTCAGAAAAAGTCCCTGTTCCACCTGATAGGAAACCCACATGAAAACCAAGTTGCCCATCAGTTACATATGTGTAGGAGGCCTAGATATAGCTGGTCCATGCTCCTCGGCTGGTGCTTCAGTCTCTGCTAGCTCCCATGGGCCTAGGTTAATTGACATTTTTGGTCTTCTTATGGAATTCTTGTCCCTTCTGGGTCCTTCTATCCTTCCCTCCATTCTTCCACAAGACTTCCCAGGCTCCACCCCCTGTTTGGTTGCAAGTCTCAGCATGTTTCTGTCAGTTTCTGGGTGGAGCCTCTGAAAGCACAGTTATGCTAGGCTCCTGTCTGCAAACATGTAAGAGTATCAGGAACAGTATCTCTCTACCATGGGGTGGGTCTCGGGTTGGGCCATTCCCCCAGTCTCTGCTTCTGCTAAATAAAAAGCTTCTTCTAGAGTTGCAATGATGACATATAGTCACACAATGAATTAACTTGGGTTTTGATATGAGAATATAGAATATGTCTATTCCATTATCTACAATAAAGTTTATGGTAATTAAACATCTTCCAGGATTCATTGAGATTAATTCATCACACACCTAGACACACCCTGTGGGGTCAAGTTTTCAGTTTTTCAACCCATGATTCTATTAAGAACATGAGACCTCGGAACCTGCTACAGAGGGCCTCTGAAAGCCAGAAGAAAACAGGAAACAACCTTGAAACCTGCCACAGAGGGCCTCTGAAAGCTTCTGCAGTATAGACTGTCAAAGCAGATGCTGAGCCTGATGGCCAACTGATGGGCAGAGTGAATGGAATTCTATGTAAGAAGTGGGAAATAGTAAGAGCTGGAGGGGACAGGAACTCCACAAGGAGAGCAACAGAACAAGATAATTTGAACACAGGGAACTTCCCAGAGACTCATACTCCAACCAAGGACTATTCGTGGAGATGACCTGGAATCCCTGCACAGATGTAGCCCATGGCAGTTCAGTGTCCAAGTGGGTTACATAGTAATGGGAAGAGGGACTGCCTCAGACATAATCTGATTGGCCTGCTCGTTGATCACTTCCCCCTGAGGGGGGAGCAGCCTTACCAGTCCACAGTAGAGGACAATGCAGCCACTTTTGATGAGAACTGATGACTAAGATCAGAAAGAAGAGGAGAACCTCCCCTATCAGTGGACTTGGGGAGGGGCATGCATGCAGAAAGGGGAGGGAGGGTGGGATCGGGAGGGGAGGAGGGAGGGACTTATGGGGGGATGCAAAATGAATAAAGTGTAATTAATAAAAAAGTAAAAAAAAAATTCATCACCATAAATAAAAAAACAAAATAAAAAAAAAACATGAGACCCACAGTTCCCTGCTTCATTCTAACATCTTGTCTATGGATTTACCAGGAAGCAGAAATTAACCCATAACAACTTCATTGTCCTATATTTTCTTTCTCCCTAACTCCCTCTATCTATTATATCTTTCTTTAACCAGGTAAAGAATTATTCAGAGAACTGTAAAATGTCATCTAGTTAATCCTAAAATAAATGAAGATAATAAAATGAAGACAGTTTGTTTTGTTGTGTAGTATTTGTTGGTAGATAATAGTTTTGCTATTTCTGATTTTTAATGTTAAACCTGCAGATAATAGCTATATTTAGAATAGAGGAAATAATAAATTTTATAGAAATATCACTTAAAATCTAGGAAATTTGCTAGTAATTAAGTGAGATAAGAAAATGATTTTTTATTATAGAATGAAAACTAACTTTCTCACTAAAGTTTAGACAGCCAACTTTCAGAATAAAAATCAAATGAATGTATTTAATTTTATGTAATTTTTAAGTTTATATTAAAATATTAACTTTGAAATATTAAAAAGAGAATATTGTTATGTTCTATTTCTAGTAAAATATACTAAAATATAGTTCATTTTCTCATTAGAAGAAAAAGTCCATTAATTCATTGTGATTCTCTGTTTTGAGAACAAATAGACTACTTTGAAAAAAAATGGCTAGGGAGTTCACTAATAATTTGAAAAACTAAATAAAAAGAATGTATGGAAATTATACATAATATAGTAAGTTATAAACTTTAATGTTAATGATTTATTTCCTTTTGAACAAGTTTATAAAACTTTTTGCTTTAAACTAATATTTTACAATCATTGTCCTTAAACAGAAAACATATTTCTGTGATTTTTTTTGGCATAGGTCAGCCTTATAGCATAATCAATGCATTTTTCTCTATAAACTATTAGCATCAGTTTAATAAAGATGAAAGGTGAATCTGGTGAACATCTGAAATACAAAAGATTCACACAATTACTTTATACAAACCCATAATTTATATTATAAACAGTAGTTCAAATACCTGTATAAGCTTCACAGGAGAATTTTACACATTCTGTAACAATGTGTTTTTCTCCTTTTTCCCCAACATTACATACAGACCTGATACATAGTAGATGCTAATGAATGTAATTAGAATAAACACATTTAATTAAAATTTATTATTGAAAACTCAATAGGACAAAATGAAACAAGTTTTCATATAGAAATGTCTTTAATTTAAAGGGGTTTGCTTACATAATTTATTCACATCCTTTCTTAAAAATCATCTACATCTTAAAAGAAATTTGATATCCATATTTGTATTCATTTGCATATAAATATGTTTTTAAGACATTTCAATGGTTCATCATGTGTAATGACTTTGATGCTTTTAATTCTGGAATCAAATAAAACAAGCTAAAGAGAACTACATTCCAACTAAAGGAAAAAAGTTCCCATGTTACATTAACATGGGTTACTGTGGGGTTAGGTCATTGGTCATTTCACATACGCTCTGAGTCATTATCAAAGAAATTATGCACATCAGTAAAAACCTTATATATAGCTGTTAATAATATTGTTTTACTGGTTATAAGCTTATATTTTGTGCCAAAAAGGATGTCTCTATCAGGGAATAAAGTATGTGCTATGCAAGCATGAGGTTCTGCATTTATATCTCAAAAGCCAGTGAAGTTACAAAAAAATTTTTTTTAAAAAATACATGAATAGCAGAGTGTGATAATAAACCCCATGCTGGTGGGGGTTGGGTGAATGCAGAGGCAAATTGACCACTGAAGCTCATTGTCCCCTCAGCACTGTAGAAACTGATGAGCATCAAGTTCTCTGAGGATACCTAACTAAAAAAATTAACAGTAGAGAATGTGATGGGAGAAATGAGAATGCCTCACTCCTGGGGCTCATATGTTTAAATCCTTAACCCTCTTCTTTCATAAGAATCCCTGCACTCTTCCCAAAGTTTGACTATGAGTCTAATCATCTGCTTTGATTCCCTGATGGGTAGAGTTTTTCAGAGGTTCTCTGTGGTGGCTCCTGTCCTGTTTCTTGTCTTCTCCTACTTCTAAAGTCTATCTTGTTTGCCCTTGTGAGCGAGGCTTCAGCTTCTTGCCCAGGGTTCTCCTGATTGCTGAGCTTCTTTAGGACTTTAGATTTTAGTATGTTTATCCTATATTATATCCACTTATAAGTGATATATACCATATGTGCCTTTCTGCTTCTGGGTTACCTCACTCAGTGTGATCTTTTCTAGTTCCCACCATTTGCCTGCAAATTTCATGGTTTTCATGCTTTTAATAGCTGAGTAGCATTCCACTCAGTAAATGTACCATACTTTTTGTATCCATTCCTCCATTGAGGGGCATCCAGATTGTTTCCAGATTGATTCAGGCTATTACGAATAAAGCTGCTACGAACATGGTTGAGTAAATGTCCTTATTGAATGGTGTGGCATCTTTCAGATATATGCCAGGAGTGTTACAGCTGGATCTTGAGGTATCACTATTCCTAATTTTCTGAGAAAGCACCAGATTGATTTCCAAAGTACAAGTTTACTTCAAAAACCTGGAGGGGACAGGAAGTCCATAAGGAGAGCAACATAACCAAAATATCTGGCCCCAGGGAACTTTTCTGAGACTGATACTCCAACCAAGGACCATTCATTGAGATAAGCTAGAACCCATGCACAGATGTAGCCCATGGCAGCTCAGTATCAAAGTTCCCTAGTAATGGGGACAGGGACTGTCTCTGACATGAACTCAGTGACTAGCTCTTTGAACACCTCCCCCTGAGGGAGGAGCAGCCTTACAAGGCCACAGAGGAAGACAATGCAGCCAGTCCTGATGAGACCTGATAGGCTGGGGTCAGATGGAAGGGGAGGAGATCCTCCCTTATCAGTGGACTTAGAGAGGAGCATGGGAGGAGAAGAGGGAGGAAGAGTGGAATTGGGAGGGGATGAGGGAGAGGGCTATAGCTGGGATACAAAGTGAATAAATCATAATAAATAAAAATAAATAAATAAGAAAAAGTCCTTAATTCCTAGTTGATGAACTGATGGGAAGAGTAGGAGATGTGGCCTTGTTAGAGAAGATGTTTCTTGGTCAGAGCAGGTATATACTTGAGGGTGAGGTTGGGGTGAAGTTTCAAAGCACATAGTCCATGTCAGGTCCAGTGTCTTGCTCTCTGCCTGTTCCTGCAGATTTGCACCCAAGCTCTCAGTCCCATGCCTGTGTACCTGTCTGCCAACATGCTTCCTGCCATGTTAATGCATTAAGGCTCTGTCATGATAAACAAGCCCCATTTAAATGCTTCCTTATGTAAGAATGGACTCGTCATGATGTCCCTTCACAGCAATATCGCAGGCTCTAAGACAGAGAGCAATGAAAGAAATTCACTCGATATTAATCTCTGGCCTGAGCATGCACATTCCCAAATGTTGATGCAATCACAGGCGCATGTAGGTGAAGCCAAAGAGAAGGTACATGTCACACACACAACACTCACAAACACACACACAGACACAGACCACCCCCCCCCCCAGCACACCACAAGCACAACCACAGCAACACAGGCACAAATATAAAGTATCTATTAATGGTGACTGAGTACACATGACTATATAACATCAAGATAATCCTTCCATCATTAAGAGCTTTTTACAAAATTCCTACTGTATGTCATGCCTTTAGTAGCTGATAGGCTTTTAGCAGTGTAAAAATTATATGTATAATATAATTTATAAGTATATATGTATATATGTATACTCAAAAATTGCATTCAAGTAATGATAGATAAGTTAATACCTCTGCCAGTGCTAAATATTTTAACAAGAAAAGAAAGGAAAATTTATTTTGACGTTACACGTTCAGGGATGGCTGACTGTACCGAGTGAGGATATAATGGAGGTGAGAAAATGGTCAATAGGAAACCCCGGGAGAGTAAATGCCATAGGAAGCAGAGAGTAAGATGCAGAAGTGGTTCCAAGTGGTTCGGGATGTTTCAAGAAACTTGGGGAGGCTTATTAGGCAGAAGCAGAATGCAAGGCAGGGCAGGGGCGTGAACGAGGTGAGTCACCAGACAACAGGAGCAAGATGGAAAGCAGCCAGACAAAATAGTTTAAGGACGCATATTATCACTCTCAGCCACACGGAAAGCCGCTAGCGAGGAACAGCTGTTGGAATTCATCTCTGAAGGGTTGCTCAGCAGAGAAAAAGAGCTCGCACCGTGCAGTACTTAGCATCTTAGTAGTTAGTTTCCTGCCTCCCTATCACACAAATCTGCTTACAGCACACCCCACTATGGATCTTACAGTAACTGTCCACCTTCCCTTCACCACAACAACCACTAGTGAAAATGCCGAGCTCTGACCTCCAAGGGGAAAAGAGTTACACGGGAACATTGGGCTGTCCTCCTTGGCACCGGATGAGCTTCACTTGTGGAGACTGGGTCCTAGAAATCTCTGCCCACCAAAGCCAGCTGTAGACGAGTGATATCCCATTTTTCATTGTCCATCATGAATTCAAAGAATGAAATTCACGGACCCCAGAGAGTGGGGTTTTGAGACAAGTTTATTATAGATTCGTAAGTAGAAATGTGGAAGGTAGATAGGAGAGTTAAAGACAGATAGCACATGAGAACAGATGCCCAGAGCCCCAGAGCGCCTATATAAACGGGGGGGGGGGTCTCAGGAACTAGGATTACATTGCTGCTAGTCTCTGGGCATCTGAGTCTGGCAACCCAGCGCCTCACCTGGAGCAAGCAGAAAAGCTCCCCCCAAACTCAAAGGGAATATGAGATAGTTTATTCTGGAGCCAAATTTTAGTGGCCATGGCCTAGGACATGGCCTAGGACACACGGAGATAATCTAGATTATCCTAGATTACATGTCAATGCGGAAGTGGTTTCTTAGTGTTTTACTAGTAACAGAACAAAGAAAGTTAAAAATCAAGACATTTAAAAAAATTACAATGGTGGAAATGTCAGAGAGGGGTTTTAGCAAGGTGAGTGAATCTCTCCTGCAGGTCTCAGGGACTATCTCATGACATTTTTAGCCTTGAATTAGAAAGTAAGGGTTCTCCTTCTTCTGATGTTCAGCCTCTTTGCCTTTCTGGATAGGAACTGAGCATTTTAGCAAGAGTCCTCCCTCTTGATTAGTTTCTTTAGGTGTACAGATTTTAGTAGGTTTATCTTATATTATATGTCTATATGAGTGAGAAAAGAGGGAACAAGTCAGGAGCCTGACACAGAGGACCTCTGAAAGGCTCTGCCCTGTAGACTATCAATGTAGATACTGAGACTTATGGGCAACCTTTGGGCAGAGTGCAGGGAATTTTAGGAAAGAAGTGGGAAACAGTAAGATCTGGAGAGGACAGGAATTCTACAAAGAGAGCAACAGAACCAAAAATTCTGAGCACAGGGGTCTTTCCTGAGATTGATATTCCAACCAAGGACTATGCATGGAGATAACCTAAGACCCCTGCACAGATGTAGCCCATGGCAGTTCAGTATCCAAATGGGTTCCATAGTAGTAGGTACAGGGACTGTCTCTGACATGAACTGATTGGCCTGCTCTTTAATTACCTCCTCCTGAGGGGGAAGCAGCATTACCAGGCCACAGAAGAAGACAATGCAGCCATTCCTGATGAGACCTAATTGACTAGGATCAGAAGAAAGGAGAAGTCCTCTCCTATCAGTGGACTTGAGGAGGGGCATGCATGCAGACGGTGGAGGAAGGGAGGGATTGGGGCAGGAAGAGGGAGAGAACCACAGGGGGGATACAAAGTGAATAAAGTGTAATTAATAAAAAAAAAACATTTTGGAAAAAAAAAAAGTAAAGGTTGCTTATACATTCCAAATATCAGAAAGAGCCTAGGTTACTACTAATATGCTGGCAATAAATGGATATTAAAGAGACAGACTGTATATTAAGACAATTTCATCTCCTAACCTGCAATGTTCCAGCTCTCTGTTAGCCATCATTCAGCCTTGTGGAAGATTTAAGACTATTGTGGTGGTTTGTTTTGTTTTGTTTTATTTCTGGAAACTTCAGTTCACACCTTTCAATGTGATTGACATTTCTATCTGCTGACAAAAACTTTGCCTTCTATATTTCTCCCTTTTTACTTTTTTCGTATGGAGTATTGTTTTCAGTTTTTTAATGATAAAAAATGTGTCCTTCAAAAAATTGTGCCTGTTTAATGTTTTATTCCTAAATAAGAGTAAAGGAGTTATTAGATGATGATTGTAAAAGAGGAGAAAAACATTAAATTTATTTTTACTATGTTTTTAAATTTTTTTATTTAAAACAATTTTAAATTTAAATATATTTGATTAGATTCTTCCCCTTTCCCAATATCTTCCAAAATATCTCCCTTTCCTACCCTCACAACTTTAAGTTCTTACTCAAGCAAAAATAAAAACAAGAACCAAATGATAACAAAACTCCCTAAAACAAACACGCAAACAAATAAATAACTAAACAAAACAAACAAAAACAACACCAAACTGTAACCAAAATAAAAGTGTGACAAACTGTGGATTCCATCACCTGTTGGTCAGCTACTCCTGTACATAAGGCCTGTGCTCAAGTGATTGATATATCTGGTGTTACTCCACTAGAGAAAAATGATTTTCCCTCTCCCAGCAGATATAAATGACAGTTCAGTTGTTAACCTTTACTGTAGTGGCTGAGTTTTCTTTCATTAATTCATTATTTGAATATAAAAATAAAATACAGTAAATAAAACAGAAACTAGTTCACCAAAGTTAGACTGGGCAAACCATCAGAAGGAAAGGAAGCCCAAGAGAAGACACAAGAATCAGAGACTCCCTCATTCACACACTCCAGAATGTGATACAAAACTAAACTGGAAGATATATTTATCCTCTGAGGACCTGTGCACGTTGTCTGGTTTCTGTGAATTCACATGAGCTTTGCTTAGTTGATTAAAAGGACCTTGTTCTCCTTGTATCCTCCCTCCCCGTCTGGCTCTTACACTCTTTCCGCCTCTTATTCCAAGCATTTTTTTTTCTGAACTCTGAAGGGAGGGATTTGATAGAGAGATCAGATCTCATCTAGAGCTGGTTGTTCCAAGATCTCTCTATCTTTTGTGTATGAATAATCCTTAGCTGTTGGTCTTTTTATGCGTTCCCATCTGCTGTAGGAGAAATTTTCTCTGATGATGACTAAGTAGGTTTCTTGAATAATAGAGTGCATGTTTCTATTATAGTATGTGCTATCATTTATTTGGACTACAGCCTATTTTCTACTATATGCAAAATCAATTTAATGACAACAGTAATTTTAATTACCTAAGTATATGTTTTCCATATTGAACTACATGATAATAAAATAATTTTATAGTATGCTTAATTTTATTTTCTTATACATGTTTAATACTGCTTGAGATCTTTTTCAATTACTTTGGTAATATATTAAGGATATATACATATGTATAATTTGAAATGTAAAATGAGCTTCTACTGTACTGACAAAAATTGAACAGTTTTATATAATTTGGAGTAAACATATAATTAATCTAATATGAATTATATATTATAATTATGTCAATTATCTTTTGAGGTCTGTCACAAAAATCGCCAAATGACAGATAATATCAAATTTTGATGATTAAGGGAACAAATGGGAATGATAGGTAGAAAATAGGGGCTTGAAAAGTGTGGTGTAACATACATGTAAGAACGGTACTGATCTCTGTGTCAGGCATACTACACACTAGTATTTTAGCTTTATAAGTAGAAAGAGGTGGGATCAGAGCCAGGAAATTCAGACAGACACCAGAAGTGCATGCTTGCAGGAAGAAAGAATTATGGTTGGTTGCAGCTTTTGGAAGGACATAATTATGGTTCTGTGGGTAGAGTCTGCATTGAGCTTTGATTTTCTTTACAGCCAGTCTATCACTTCCTTGGTGACAGTAAGCACTGCCAACAAACCAACTCATTACAGCGTCTAACCTGCCCAGACTTCTGAGTCAAGAATTTCCTGAGCTAAAAAACAGGATGGCCAAGGTGGCTCTCTAGACACTTCTGGTAAGGGTTTTCAATGTCAGATCATGAAATATGATTTTATTCCTGCTACCAGAGACTGTCCAGTTTGCCTAAAAGGTATGATACAGAGAGGATAACATTTCTTACCACTTTCGTTTTTCTTGTTTTTGTGACATAAGAGGAAAGAATCTTAGAGACTGAGCTGCCATGGGCTACATGGGAACAGAGGCTGTCTCTGACATGAACCCAGTTGCTTGCTCTTTGATCACCTCCACCTGAGAGGGGAGCTGCCTTACCAGACCACAGAGTAAAACAATGTAGCCAGTTCTGATGAGACCTGACAGGCTAGAGTCAGAGGGAAGCTGAGGAGGACCTCTCCTATCAGTGGAAATGGGGAGGGGTATGGGAGTAGATAAGGGAAATGGGGGTAAGATTGGGAGGAGACAGGAAGGGGGATACAGCTGAGATACAAAGTAAATAAACTTTAATTAATTAAAAATAAACACATTTTATCTTTTTTTCTTTTTTATTATTAGTTACATTTTATTAACTCTGTATTCCAGCTGTATCCTGCTCCTTCATTCTCTGCCAATCCCACCCTCCCTCCCTCCCTTCCTCCCTCCCTCCCTCCCTCCCTCCCTCCCTCCCTCCCTCCCTCCCTCCCTCCCTCCCTCCCTCCCAGCCCCTTTCTAAATCCACTGATTGGGGAGGACCTCCTCCCTTTTCATCTGACCCTGTTTTATCAGGTATCTTCAGGACTGGCTGCAAAGTCCTCCTCTGTGGCCTAGCAGAACTGCTCCTCCCTTGGGGGGTGGGGAGGTCAAAGAGCCTGCCATTGAGTTCCTGTCAAAAATATTCCCTGTTCCCCTTACTATGGGAAACCAATTGGTTACTGACCTACCATGGGCTACATCCAAGCAGAGGTTCTAGGTTATATCCATACATGGTCCTTGGTGGAGTGTCAGTCTCAGAAAAGGCCCCTGTGCCCAGATATATTTGGTCTTTGTGGAGCTCCTATCCTTTCCAAGTCATACTAACTCCCCTTCTTTCATATGATTCCCTGCACTCTGCCGAAGGTTTGGTTATGAGTCTTAGTATCTGCTTTGATACATATTTTTAAATTTTATTTTATTTTATTAATTACACTTTATTCACTTTGTATCCCCCCATAAGCCCCTCCCTCCTTCCCTCCCAATCCTCTTCCTCTTCCTCCCTCCCTCTTCCTCACATATGCCTTCCCCAATGGGAGGTCCTCCCCTCCTTCCTTCTGTTCTTAGTCTATCAGATCACATCAGGAGTGGCTGCATTGTCATCTTCTATGGCCTGGTAAGGCTGCTCCCCCCTCAGAGAGAGGTGATCAAAGAGCAGGCCAATCAGATTATGTCAGAGGCAGTCCCTCTTCCCATTACTATGTAACCCACTTGGACACTAAACTGCCATGGGCTACATCTGTGCAGGGGTTCTAGGTTATCTCCATGCATGGTACTTGGTTGGAGTATGAGTCTCTGGGAAGACCACTGTGTTCAAATTTTCTGCTTCTGTTGATCTCCTTGTGGGGTTCCTGTCCTCTCCAGATCTTCCTATTCCCCACTTTTTATATAAGATCCCATGCACTCTGCCCAACAGTTGGCCATAAGTCTCAGCATCTGCTTTGATAGTCTGCAGGGCAGAGCCTTTCAGAGGCCCTCTGTGGCAGGTTCCTAGGTTGTTTCCTGTTTTCTTCTTCTTCTGATGTCCATCCTCTTAGCCTTTTGGGATGGGGATCAAGCGTTTTAGTCAGGGTCCTCTCTCTTGATTAGTTTCTTTAGATGTACAGATTGTAGTAAGTTTATTCTATGTTATATGCTCTGAGCCATCTCTCCAGCCCCTGATAAACATTTTTAAAAAGAGGAAAAAATATTTACTCTGGCAGTCTTTGATTCAAAAAACATTTCCTGATTTTTTGCAATAAAGCTGCAAATGTCCAAGGCATACCAAATCTTCTAGGACTATAAAGAAAAACATACAATTCCAATATGAGATGTTAAATACATACATTCAAATAATGCTGTCCAAAAAAAAATTCATAAAAGGCTTTACTAGACTAACTAGTATTTTATTAACATATGGTCAGAATTCAAGCACACATTTCCTGACCTTGAATAGTTATACATTTTCCTTATCATCATTTTATATTAAAAATGATGCAAATAGATCGAAGACCTTCATATAAGACCAGAAACTACAAGAAGTAAACAGAGAAAATACTTCAAGATGCAGTCATATAGATGATTTCATGAATATGACTAAGGAAATAGTAAGAATTGAAAAGGGGAATGGCATCCTATCAGAAGGTTTCTGCACAGCAAATAAAACAACAGGGTGGAGAGATTACCTAAGTAATAAATGAAAACTTAGACAGTTATTAATCAGACAGGAAATTTTTTTTCAGGAATATGTAAGGAGTTTGGCACTGTGGCACATGCTTATAATCCCAGGACTCAGGGAGGGAGAGGCAAGCAAATCTCTCGAGTTCAAGTCCAGTCTGGTTTAGAAAGCATAGGACAGCCAAGGCTTCTTACACAAAGAAGCCCTGTCTCAAAAAGCAAAACAACACAAAACAGAACAGAGAAAAAAGTAAGGATTGTGGGAGTTTTGTCATTTTTCTCTTTCATGCTTTACCTTCGCATATCATTTTTCTTCTTTCTGCAACTAGCCATTTGACTGTTTTTGTTTCTGTCTCTGAAAACTAAATAGTACCAGGTAGGCAAATTCATCTGGACAAAAATTGTATAATGTGTCATATGCAGTTTTGTAACTTGAAACTTATTTGTTCCTCAGTTAAAATTTTTATATACACACAAATAACAAAACTGGACTCAGTAGGTTAAATACATATACATACAATATACATATTGTATATATGTTATTATATATATATAAATATATGTTGTTAAATATATATATTTATGAAATATACATATGCATAAATATGTGTGTGAGTGTGTGTATATGTAATAATAGTTAAAGAAAATGCAGCTATCAGCTTGAGAGTGGGGATATAGAAGGGCTCAAAGGAGGATATCTGGAGAGACAAGGGGGAGGAAGGAGAGTGAGAAAGGGGTATAATTATATTTTAATTAAACACACTGTTAAAAATTCCAACAGATCTCAGCCTTCAAGTGGGCTCCCTAGTAAGGGGATAGGGCTGTCTCTGACATGAACTCAGTGGCTGGCTCTGGAGAGAGTGCAGCCTTACCAGACCACTGAGAAAGATAATGATGAGACTTGATAAGCTAGGGCTAGATAGAAAGGGAAGAGGACCTCCCTTATCAGTGCACTGGGGGAGGGACATGAGAAGAGAAGAGGGAAGGAAGGTGGAATTGGGAGGAGATGAACGAGGGGGCTACAGCTGAGATACAAAAATGAATAAATTGTAATATAAAAATAAATTAATTAACTAATAAAAAATTCCAATAGAGATAAAATATCTAGAAGCTTAGAGTTAAAACAGAGTTTAGGTGTATCTTAAGTGTTCACTCAAAATAATAATTTCTGTTCTTACTTCTATAGCCAATAAAATTCTGAATATTCATATTTTCCATTTTGTTCTAAGTAATTCTGCTAACAATGGGGCAACATATTTTCATCTTTGGTAACATTTACTAATATTTTTATGAATGACTGTCAATCTTTCTTACTCAAATCAGTAACATTTACTGATTTAAATGCAGCTTGTATTTTATAGAACAATGAAAATTTCTGGATGAAATATTTGGAGTTAATAATGAGCTGAAAATATTTCATAATGGAGACAAAACATAATCGGTGTCATATTTACCCTGAGGATATGTTTTCTTTATTATAACTTATTTTAATGAATTAATTTGGATTAATTCTCCTGCTGAGTAATATCACAACTGGTTATTTTTAAATCTGTTGCACAAATGAATAAATTACTCAATGAGGAAGATTCTTTTGCTTATTTAACTAAGCTAGATTCACCTAGAAAATGTCCCCAGGACACATCTTTTTTTCCCTCACACACTGAGTTGCTCCTGTAATATAAAGACAAGAAATCAAATTTTTGTATTTGAATCAAGGATACAATATAATCTCATTCCTGTGAAATGGATTTTTAAGCATATATCTCTGTTGGATCACAAAAGAAATTAATCTCTCAGCTTGAAATGTTAAACATAGCCTTAGAAAACAAGTACTTATTTTCATTATCACATTCATTTTGAGAGCTATCAGTTCATAATACGTTTTCCACATGAAACTCAGTGTTTTACTCTGAACGCATCTACATATACAAATCATATATGAATTATATCTCTTAATATGTGAAACACAGCAATGTACGAAACAAGAATTTAAATTTTTACTTTTGTAATAATAGATTTTTGTTAGAATCTACATATGGATAAGTTGTGAAGAAAGCAATGTAAGAAATATTGACATACATTATTGACAGAAAAACTAAAAATTGTTAGGAGATATTATTAATTCTGTATTGCTAGGTATTGTTAACATTGGTCAGCATATGCTTGGACAGGATTCCAGGTGGCACATCCAAATAGTCTTTAACTAATATGGCTACAACTAAATCAATGAAGAAAAGCATCTGAGTTCGAACTTAGAGAAGTCTGTTTCAAGTTTATAATATGATGTGTAAGCTTCCCACAGTGCCCATGACAGTCTATCACAAAGCTACAAAGACATCATAATTCTGAAATAGAAGTATATTCAACAGAGTTGTTTTTCTATCCTTTATTTCAACAGAGTTGTTTTTCTATCCTTTAAGCTTCCAAATGTTTGTGCTCTGCTTGCTCCTCAGGTTCTATTGGAGCATCTTTGGCTAAGCCTCATCTGCTGCACACCTTCTATAATGTTCCATGGGGATATTTAGTCCAACACAGATAATACATGACAGTTTTCACATTTTAAGATATGCGATTGTTATCTGAAAAATATCTTGCAGGATGAAAGGTAACATCAACAAAGTTTATGAAAGTAAGTACACAAATATCTTTGTGAACTATGACCATTATCAGACTATTGCAATGTAGGACAATTAAAAACTAGTAATAAGGGTGGGGAGATGGTTCAGTATGTGAAAACACTTGTGCCGACATGAGAACATGGGTTTTTCTCCTCAGCACTCATTTAAAGAGCTTGACAGGGCTGCATTTGCTTATAACCCCAATGTTGAAGAGCAGAGACACGCACATCTAAGGAGCTTGTTAGTAGCCATCAAGGGTATAATGGTAAGATTTCAGATCTCTGAGAGACCCTATCACAAGAAATAAAGTAGAGAGTGTTAGAAGGCATTCAACATCCTCCGCTGTACCATCCCATTAACCAACATGGGTATGTGAACACACATACTGACATGCATGTACCACACACACACACATACAAAAAACACAAGTAATGCATAGCATACTTCCACATAAAGAGCAGTAATAATATCAACACTAACACCAGGAATCGTGGTTTATTAAACATCTCTTGTTTATAGACTCGTTTTGGACAGCCTTTAAGGGGAGTTGGACAGCACTCAACTTCCAATTGACTCATAATATGCACAAATCAAATGTAGTTATTATTATCTCTGAACATTATTATTCTCTTCCATGAAGAGAATTAATATGCATAATTCTCTGTCAGTATCCTTTCAAATGCTCTGCCAGAAGCATTTCTCACTTCTGGAGGACTGGGCACAACATGTAATCGCAATTTCACACTCTACCCTTCAACTCCAAATCAATTACAACTCTAGCATCCCAACTATTTCATTGGCCAAATGAGTATTTCCATCCAGTAAACCTGCCCTGATAATGCTACGCCTTCAAAGTGTTTCCATTTTTCTGCCTTTCTTTTTTTTTTTTTCTTTACGCCATTATTATTCAACAAGAAATTGAGAAACGGGCACACAAAGAAACACATAAATTATGTGGAATATAGAATTAAGAAAATAATAAAATGGCAAATGATACCCACTTAATAAAATGTCAACAGTTATCTGAAAACCTCTATGGACTTGCTTTCTTCCCTCCTCTGCTGGTTGTAATGACTGCCTGAATTTTGGATTCTTCCTTTCTTTTTCCTTTTTTTTTTTTTTTTTTAGGCAGTTTTATTAGCTTTACTATGGAATGATTTCCATATATAGAACAATGGCAGATATGGTACAGACCCGCTACTTATACTCATCATGTTTTTAATATATTACCTACCTAGTAAATTAATATGCTATATTTTACATATTTAAATAATCAATCTTTTTGGACATTTTTATTAACTATTATTATTTATTAAAATTTATTCACTTTGTATCCTGGCTGTAGCCCCTCCCCCATTTCCTCCTAATCCCACCCTTCCTCCCTCTTCTCTCCCATGCCTCTCCCCTAGTCCACTGAGAGTTGAGGTCCTCCTCCCCTTCCATCTGACACTAGCCTACCAGGTCTCATCAGGACTGGCTGCAACATCTTCCTCTGTGGCCTGGCAAGGCTGCACCCCCAGGGGAAGTTGGTCAGAGAGCCTGTCACTGAGTTCATGCCAGAAACCACTGACTCAACTGATCGAGGTATGGAAGCAGAGGCAGAGACTGATAGCCAAACTTTGGGCAGAGCGTAGGGAATTTTATGAAAAAGGTGAGAGATAGAAAGACCTGGAGGGGACAGTAGCTCCAAAAGGAGACCAACAGAGCCCCCCAATAAAACTGGGTCTTGGGGGCCTTGCAGAGACTTATACCCCAACCAAGGAACATGCTTGGAGAGGACTTAAAACCCCTGCTCAGATGTAGCCCGTAGTCTCATTCTCCAAGTGGGTTCCCTAGTAAAGAATCAATCTTATCACATTACTTTTGAACAATATTCCATGCTTTATTTGAATACCTTCATTTTTCCCCTGATGAGGCTGGGACAGAGTATTCCACAGAAGACGTGAACAGAGGTGTCAATCTCCATGCACTGAACTCAAGCTATAAGCATTGGCTTGTCACTAATTGTCTGTCTAAACTAGTAGTTGTCAGATTTGTCCATAACAGTGTTCCTCAGCCTCCTAAAATCACAGCCTAGAGAACACATATTAAGAGCAAGGAGATAAAAATCTGCACTTTTTTATTAAACATCTGAGGTAGTGTTTGATTGTGTAACCCTGATAGTCTGGTACTTGTTAGGTAGCCCAAGTTTGCCTCAGTCACTTGAGTGCTGGGATTGCAGGGATTCACCATTACTCCTTCTAAAAATGATCAAATTCTGTTGGGGCCTTTGAGACAGCATCTCACAACTTAACACAGAATTCAATTCAGCCTTTCTCCAAGGAGCTCTAGTACTTTTGCTGTCTAATGTTTTTTTTTCTGATTTATTGGTGTTGTGTATTAGAAACAAAAATCTTGGTCCAAGAGTGACAGCACACGCCTTCAATCTCAGCACACAGGAGACTATAGCAAGAGGATTGTGAGCAAACCTGACTACAGAGAATGATCCATGATCCATGATCCATTCTCTTCCTTCCTGGCCACTCTCATTCTCTAAAAAAAAAAACAAAAACAAAAACAAAAAACAAAACAAAAAGCCAATATCCTGAAGCAAAACATGGCCACTACTTATGGGATTTTCTCACTTGTAACAGCTCTCAGACAGAAACTGAAAATATATTTGTGATCATTAAACCAATGTGCTTACTAACACATGTCTGTATGCATCCTTGCATACGGATAGCTGCATTTTTGTTCAGTGAAGCATCAAGGTATTGATTCATTCAGCTTTCATTCTGGGTCACGAAAGTCTTTCCAGATCTCTCTCTTTCTTCCTTGTAATGTTCTACTTCAACATCAGAAAACCTGACCCTCAACTAAATATATTATACACAGTATATATGTAATATACTGTGCCTTTTGTCTTTAGCCTTATAGTCTCTGTTCAGTTCCAGATTTACTGAGGTCAGTTTAGAAACTAAAACAAAATTATACTATACACAATGAAATTACTTTACATGTTTAATGCAGTTAGATTATTTTGTCATTTTGATACCTCAATTGACATTGTAATTGAGTACATTATGTATAGCTCTTTGTGTTTCATGTTCTACAGTGTTGAAAAACACATTGTTATGCATTCCCCAAATCACTATTACACAGGTAGTTTTTGGTACCTTTAAAATTTACTTTGCTTAGAACTTTCAACCTTACCCTCTTTCTGAACCCTCAGAAAACCACTGGCCTCTCTTCAGTCTTTAAAATTGTGCCTCTTCTACATTTCATATAGTTGCTGTGACACAGTCTCTTTAGGCTAGCCTCTTTTATGTAGAAATATCATGTTTTCCTCACGCAAAACTTGTGCTTCATATTTTCCATTGAAGACTGAATATTCCATTTTATGAATTTTCCAAGGTCACTACATCTAGAGAATCTAAATTGGTAACTGATGCTTTTTCTTAACATTCCACAGCTAAAATAATTATGTTGTTATAAAATTACTGAGGCTTTCTGTTTGGCTCATTCAAGCCTAGAATTACAAACTCATTGTAATGCTCAGTTCACAATAAAGCATTTCTAACTTTTTGAAAGGTCTATTTGAAGATTAGAAAAATGAATGAAGGAGTACTATTATTGCAATGATGCCCTAATAATAAGTTTGCTTCTCCATTCAGTTTCTTTATTTTAAAGATTATCATCAAGATGTTCTATCCGTTTTCTACATCATCATCTCCCACAAACAATGGCTTTAATTAATGACTTACTATTATATGATGGTCATTAGAGTAAAAAAATTGGAATTGGCCATGTAATTACTGTTCCTATCATTGTATAAGACTATTGGAAACTATTGTCTGCTATAATCATCAATACATCTCATCACATAAAGACCTGTATGATAAACATTCAGGCTAAATGCCAAGAAGAGTTTGTGTCTGAATATTTTTCTTTTTTTTTCCTGTCACTCTTTGGCAGGAATCTCTTAAATTAGGTTATATGAAATTCAACAATATTAAAACATTTCTATCAATTTCCAGTATGACAATCTCTCTTTTTATTAAATATTTTAAAGATTTTTAGATACCTAATTGATGTAATTAATTAATATTTATAAATTAGAAATTTCGTAGTGAGATTTATACTTAGCAAATATATCTCAATATTTTATAATGAATTTACAGGCCATAAATAATAAGTGATGACTCCAAATTGAATTTGCATATAATAAGGCAATTTGGAGGACAGTGCTTGGATAGGCATATCCCAAAATGATAGATGACATTTTTTAAAATGTCTTTTAAAATTCTCAGCTTAGGAAGTGACAAGTCAACTATGTTTGTCAGGGGTCAGAAACTATAATAAGATATAATTCCTGTGATAAGCAAATGCTGAAACTGGCATTTGCCCTGGAGGTGTCATTTGATAGCTGTTGACCTAGATTCCGGGATATAATGACCAAAACGCTTACGGGACATGAAGCAAAATCTGGAACCTCAGCAAACAGATGACATTTTAAACCATCATTAAAAGCCCAATGAACTCCCAAACAGGAAGCACCCACATACAAATAAAGCAGGTTAAAATTAATCTGGCAAAGATGACAATAACAGAACTTTAAAGTCTCCTCTAGGAACTTTTGGAAAGGAATGTGCACCCAAAGAGATTTGGAGCTACAAGTAGCTAACACCAGTACATTTCAACATGGCTTAATTAGAAAAAGTGTTCCAGCTAATCTCAAATTATTATTATTTTCACTAATGTACATTCCCAGAAATGTGGTACAAACAGTGTGAGATACAGAAGTTTAACAAGTTCTAGAAGAAAGAAAACGTATACTTCAGAGGAAGATGCGACAAGACAATATTAAATAAAAGAAATATTAACCAAGACTTTTACAAATTATATAAATAATATGGATTTACTTGTTAAGAAGCTAAAATTACAATGTTGCTGATATTTTTAAAGTTGAATATGAAATTTTAAAATGAACGTAAAACTTTCATTCATGGTACCGAGAGACAAAGGTGTTTTACAGGAAGAACTGACTCTATAGGAACAAGGCTTTTCCTAGTTATTAGAAAGCAGAGCTACAGCTGGGATACAAAGTGAATAAACTGTAACTAACATAAAAAATTTAAAATTAAAAAAGAAAGAAAACAGAGACACTAGAATGAAAAGAAAAGCCTTGCTACTGAGATAGAGATATACCCCATACAAAGCAATTTTTATGAATGAGGTGGAACATGATAGTTTTAAGCAGACTTAAGCTGCTCATAAGTAAAGTTGAAAAACTAACTTTTGGGCAGAGTGCATGGAATCTTATGTAAAAAGTGGGAAATAGTAAGAGCTGGAGAGGACGGGAACCCCACAAGGAGAACAACAGAACCAGCAAATTTGAACACAGCGGTCTTCCCAGAGACTCATACTCCAACCAAGTACCAGGCATGGAGATAACCTAGAACCCCTGCACAGATGTAGCCCATGGCAGTTTAGTGTCCAAGTGGGTTACATAGTAATGGGAAGAGGGACTGCCTCTGACATGAACTGATTGGCCTGCTCTTTGATCACCTCCCCCTGAGGGGGGAGCAGCCTTACCAGGCCATAGAAGATGACAATGTAGCCACTCCTGATATGATCTGATAGACTAAGATCAGAAGGAAGGAGAAGAAGACCTCCCTTGTCAGTGGACTTGGGGAGGGACATGTGTGAAGAAGGGGGAGGAACGGTATCGGGAGGGGAGGAGGGAGAGGCTTATGGGGGGATACAAAGTGAATAAAGTGTAATTAATAAAAAAAGAAAAACTAACTCTAATAATAGTCATAAAACATCTCCATGTGCTTAAGGAATTAAGAAATATATTGCAGTTAATGAAAATGCCAAAAAGTAGAGACTACAGAAATGAAATAACAAACAAGTATAAGTATAAATAAACACTACTTATATAAAGCAATACTATTACATAAATTGTAATATCAAAATTAATGCATAGATATATTTCTGTGGAGCAAATGCATTTAAGTTAATTTTTGGAAATAACACATGCTGAGGTTCTTACGTTAATTAGAAAAAAGACTTTGGCATATTAAATTCAAACATTTTAGTATCTGAAATAAATACTAAACCAAGAAAATTATTGACTAGTAGAGAAAAATAGAATTGAAGTATTAAAAGACCCAATGACCAAAAAAAATTAAAAGTTAAACAATTAGAAGAGAACAAAGATAAAGTAAAAAAATAAATTGTGAGAATTGGTAATCAACGGAGTCTATTGTCTCGATAAAAGTAAAGAAGATAAATTATTCAGCTAATAGTGATTCACAAATTCAATTTTAAAACATAAAAAATATACTAAACAGATGCTGCATAGGAAAACACTGAATAAAAAGTTAAAAGAACAGAAAAACTATTTTGAATTGGATAAAATATAATAAAGCAATCAAAACAAAATGAATGTGGTATTATTGATGGCCGGTCACACGTGTTTATTAAAAGCCCCATTAGTAATATGTGCATAGGGAGCAAAGCTACAATTCACCAAGAAGGGGGGACAATACAAACTCCATACAAAACTCCTAGTAAAGTAGGCTCAATTTGTTTAAAGCAAAGGCAGGTACATCTGCCAATAGTGGAAGAGAACCAAATGAACAACAAACACAAATCATTAAGCTTATCATACAAGGAAATAAGCAAAATTCAACTTTTGTCTATTTTAATTTTTTCACAATAACAATTGCTGGTCTGAAAGTAGAGTAACAAGAATTAATTCCTCATTGCTAGTGAGACTATCAAACAGTAATCCATAGGGGAAATCTTTGTGTTGTTACCTAAATTTGCATATTATATGCCTATCCTGGAGCATGAGCTACCTACCAGATATCACACTCTTAAAGAAGCCAGTTTTCTGCTTTCCTAGCAATCATCAGTTGCCAGTATTTTCTCAGCCGGTAGTGGAACTTCATGCCCACCAATCTTCTCCTTCATTCTGAGGTCTTTCTGGGTTTATCTTGTGCATTCGTACATCTCTCAGTACTCATGGGAGATGCTGCTTCTTGCAGTGGACGGCAGATAACTCAGAGACCCACAACGGGTCACTGAGAATAGAATAACAGTATCATAGAGCATTCAGCTTTCCTTAGATTCTCACGCTCTTCCTCCAGTTGGAACAGTGCCAGTGTGATACTCAACCTCTCCATAATACTACAGCATATATGTAGCACGGTATAATCAAAGCACTAAAACCTTTTCTTATCACAAAGAACTTGAAGAGCAACAAGACAAATACTACATCAGTTTTGCCATATGGCACGCGTGAAAGGTAATCAGTCTTCTTAAATTACTGAATAAAATTTGTCAGGTGCTCCACAGTTTTTTTCTTTGATTATCTTTTAGATCTAATATGTGGGTGTAGTCTAAAAATACAAAAGAAAAACGAGTTTCAAATGATTATTAAGATACAAATCACTTGAAATACTAAAGCATGTATCAATAAATATATAATAATAACTATATATAAAATATTATGTAGGCACAGTAATACCTATCAATAGAAAATTGTTAACACACACACACACACACACACACATATTATTACGTTAGAACCTGTGAAGAAAGTGTGACAATATATATTTTCAACGCTGAAATTCTTCACAATGTGCTTTTTACTGAAAGAGTGAAACTTATCAATGAACACCTGTAGCTGTGCAAATATGCATATATAAATTAACGTGAAATCCATTGTGTCCTTGCAGAGAAGGTTAAGATTGAAGCAATGAGAGGATAGAGTGAAAGAATGTATGCAGAGTTAATACTAGGTAAATTTCTTCAGGGAACTCACACAGGGCTTACACTCTTTCATCATAGCATAGTCGCTATATCATGATGAAATTTAATATATAACATATGATATACATATATATACCACAGTCAGTGGTTCAAATTAGAATCATCTCATCTCATATTTCTTAAGTAGTATGACAATGATGCTGCCTTTTGGAGAAAATGTGACTCCTGCGGTAGGCTTTAAGGTTTCAAAAGCCCATGCCACATCCAGTCTTGTTCCCCTCCTTCGCTTTTTGCCTGCCTGTCTGGTACTTATAGAAAAGATGTGAGCTCTCAATTACTTCTCCAACACCATGCCTGCTTGCCACTGTGCTTACACCATGATGTCCATGCACTAACCTGCTGAACCTGCAAGCCAGCCAATTATATGTGTCCTCTTATTTTTTGGTTATGAAGTCTCTTTAAAGCTAAGGTTATTTTTACAAGCCTGTGTTTGTTTCTCGGTTTCTTTCTTAGCCCAGCTACTTTCTTTACCCAGATATCACACAAATAATGGAGATTCTATTATTTTAACAAGCTTCATAGCACAAAACTGAGCAGTTATTCTTCTATTCTTAAGCATTGAAGCTAACTTGGTTTCCTCTGAGGGTGCATCCCAGAGATACTTGCACTTTGATGCTCTCCTCGTCTGTCTCCTCTCATCTGATATTTCCTGACCTCCAGATGGCTGAATCCTCTCCTTCCACTCTTAAAGCTTCCCTTCCAGGCTAGCAGGAAGTCCAGGTCTATTCTCTCCCCCACCGTTCAGTGCTTGGTTGTAAGCTGCTTTATTGACATATCAGGGGACAGTTGGCTAGCAGAGTTTATACAACATTGAGACAGGATTCTCAAAATAAGGATTGCAACTAGGTATGAGGTGTATAGAAATCAGGACTTGAATTATACAATAATCTGCACCATCCACGTTGATAGTGCTAGATCTTCACTGAGTCTCCAGGTTCAAATCCTACTTTCCCCAAAACACCACACAGGTCCACTTTGAGATAATGTTAATGGTAACCCCTTGGCAGAGTCAAGTACATAACATAGGCCATTATATACCTGTGATGAAAGTGAGATTGTAAATCCAAGTCAGAGGAGACCAGAAAGGAATGTAAGATTTTTTTAAGGCTTGTCTGAGGATTAGAAAACTAATAAAGAATCTCTATTAAATGTGGTTCCAGCCAAAATATATGCAAATGTAAGATAAGATAATCTCAGTTAATATCAAAGGTTTCATAGGGGAATAAAAGATGCTAACACACAAGAAACTTAGCAAACAACTTAGAATACCAAATGACTATCAGTAGGCAGAGCCTCTGACTACTGTCAACAGTTATACACACTCACAAATATCGTTTCTATAGAGTAGGAAATAAAAACTCTGAAAAGAAAATGCCATCCTGATCCATCCACCTGCTCCACACAACAGCACAAATCTTGAAAAAGAAACTGAAATAAATTCATGCTGGAAATGTCAATTTACAGTGTCATGTATATATATTTAGTTGTTTTGGAGAAATTATTCCTCTAACGTCCCTTAAATGCTTTATAAGCAAATGTAACATGTGTGCATGTGGATGTGTTTAGAATTAATGGAAAACTGACAAATCATCTCCAAAATTTGAAAAGATATAGTCAAGATCATTGGATGTAGATTTTTCTGATTAAATATTTTCCTTAAGCAATAAATTTCAGAGCAAAAGGTTAACTGAAAATTAAATAAAGAACATTTTATTTTCTTAGTGAACCATGTACTAACATAATTAATCATTCATAATTTTATTTTACACATATAAAGAGATTAACTTTCAATTTTGTTATATGGTTTCATCAAGTGTAAACAGATGCATATTAGATGGCTTTTATAATTTACAGACTTGACTATAAAAATAATTTAGACTATCTGGTAAGCTAGCTTAAAGAAGCTTATGAATAGTAAAATGTCATTTATGAAAGAGTATTGCAGAAGATATAATTTATAATTGGCTAATTTTTGTCAACATAGTATCCATGCTCAGTATGGTATAACATTTTTAACATTTGTTCTCTGTACATTTATACAGTTCAACTTTGGAAGAAGAGTTTTCAAGGGGAAACAAATTTTCTAATAGGCAATGATGTACCATTGGACTGAATTATTTGATAGGATCTTTTAAACAATATTTTAGCAAAATTGTATTGTTAAACCTAAATCATATCAACACAAAGCTGTGAAGACAGAAACCACGAAGAAAAGTCTGTATTGTTTTGTAGGAAAAGATGAATTAGCATAGTAAACTCAGGCTAGTGATCTCATTTAGATTTGGACTCTAAACCATGAATAGTTCAATACTCTGTGGGAAAAAATAACAGATAATCTTTTCCACAGTAAAACCATTTCTGCCTGAATATGGAAGATAATGCAATATGATCCCCATGTATTTTCACTTTGTTGATAAGATTCATAATACATAAACACTAACTAGGTTTAACTCATAATAAGAATCTTCAAATATTGGATGACTAGCAATCCCTGGGGCATTTAAAGTGGGAAAAAAATTTCATATGCATCAGAGGTTTCCATTCAGCCATGCTTGATGGAAGGATTTGGTGTGGTAATGCATTCAGGAGTACTTTGAACTCCAAGTAAAAGAGCATTAAGAGAAAGTTGACATAAGTATCTTAACAAGAAAACGTGTGTACCTCAATTCAATGAGAAGACTAATACACCTAACAGTGGACTGCCACTATGGCAATTTACAAAATGGCAATAGCATTCTGATGAAATTTTAATTCATATTACAATGAGGAAGGAAAACAAAACAAAGAAAGGTTCACCATAAGGGATTGTCTTATAAGCTTTATCATCCTGAATTGTTTTAGGCAAGTCAGTACTGCAGATAAATGCTTTTGCTGAGAAGAGAAAAGGAAGGGGACAGAGAGGGTGTAAAATAATTAGATAGATAGATAGATAGATAGATAGATAGATAGATAGATAGATAGATAGATAGATAGA
>NW_026592118.1:26447309-26521402 GCF_907164565.1 Psammomys obesus | reverse complement strand
AGATAGATAGATAGATAGATAGATAGATAGATAGATAGATAGATAGAGACAGGAGCTATTTATAATAAATGCCAGTTCTTCGATAATTAAATGTTACCACACAAATTGTTCGTACAAATGGCTCCTTTATAGTCCTGTTTATTCTAAAGAGTTCATGACATTGGTGTGGTTGAACTCAGTGTTTGAAGCAGAGTCAAGGATATAAATGTCCTTTTTCTAGTCCTTACTGAGTAGCCACAAAGAATTATTCATCTAAGCATTTTTGTGACATCCTCAACATAATTTATTATATTTCCTCAGTATTTTTTCCACAGTCAACATTCCTTTAATCTGTACTACTAATGTACACACTGTCAATACATTCAGGAGAGCAGTCGCTAATAGTATTAAATTGTTCCAACTCTCTACTTAAGATTTCCAGTGAAGGGCTGGAGAGATAGCTTGGTGATTAAGAACGCTTGTTGCTCTTGAAGAGGACCAGGGTTTGTTTACAAACACCACACGGCAGTTCAACAACATCTGTAGCTCGAGTTGCAGGGGACCCAACACCTTCTTCTGGCTCCCAAAGGCACCAAACCCAAACATAGTGCACCTATATTCACACAGGCAAAATATTCATATACAAAATAAAAATGTTATACATTTTAAATTACACTTTAATTTTTATTGCTTCACCTCTTCCCTTTACTTCCTCCAGTCCCATGTTCCCCCTACTGTCAAAATGAAGCTTCTTCACCAATTATGATTGTAATACATGCTCTTCTCTCTCTCTCTCTCTTAGAAACATGGAAATATAAATAAAACCTGCTAAATCTTTTTGTATATATGGTTTCAGGGCTGACTGCTTTATATTAGACAACCAATTAGGGTCTAATTCCTGGGAGAGGCTAACTCCCTCTCTCTCGGCAGGTATCAGCCACCTGTAGTTCCTTGGCCAAGAGTGTGATCCCATGAGATGGTCCCTTCTATGTTAGCATGTCTACTGATCTTGACATGGTTCAGACCTTGTTTATGCAGCCACTTCTAGGAGAAATTGTTTCACAGATGAACATCTCAGTATTCTGGCTCCTCTTTTGTGATATTTCCTGAGCCACATATGCAGGAACGGTGACTTAGATGTATCTATAGGAGCTAGGCTCCTCATGATCCACTGATCTCTGGGGTATCCAGGTGTGGTTTCCTGTGATAATCTTCATTTGTTTCAGATGTGCCTAAAAATCATGCAGAATACATATGTGTGTATCTACACTATGTATATGCCATTAAGGTTGGCAATGTGTTCCTGACAAAAACATGGACACTGAGCTGCCATGGGCTACATCTGTGCAGGGTTCTAGGTTATCTCCATGAATGGTCCTTGGTTGGAGAATCAGTCTCAGCTATTGCCTCAGTTTTAAGGTAAAATTCATTATGATATTTTGTCTGTTTATTTGGCATTTATATCTTAACATTCTACTTTATCCATATCTACCTTAAATGCCATTTAAGATCACTTAAACTTTCTATAGGTATTTAACTCAGGACCTTGTACATGCTAGGTAATCATCTTCCCACTGATCCATTTTCCTAGCCCTCATAATATGTTTCACTAACATTTCTAGATTACTTATATTCTGGGAAGCTTTTGCCTTACAACCGATTTATAGTGCTCAGGTTATCAAGGCCTGAAGATGGCTTCCTGATTTACAGACACAGTTCCTGCAGTCCTTTACCTTGAAGCTACACATTTGTTTTGTAACTAAAATATTTATTTAATAAAAGTTAAAAGTCTTACATTGCTACATTTAGAATTTTACACTTATGACAAATTTTGAAAGGTTATTTGATTTTTTTTTTACTTGTCTTTGTTTTCTTTTTCTATTGAAGTAACTAATGGCGTTAAGAAAGTGAAGGATTTCTACCAACTGAAACAGAAAGCAAGCAGGGCTTAGGTATATTGAAAGTGTCATCAAGACTCAATCCCCAGTAGTCAGCCCTAGACACACATACATATGAGCAACACTAAAGGGACTCTCATATCTATCTACCTATACATATGTGAGAGAGAAAAAAGCATAGAAACATGTATATAATGAGTACTCCTGGATTTGGGAGATAGGGAACACATGTCAGCTGGAGAAAAAAAAGAAACAATGCTATAAAGATAAAATTAATATATGCCATTATAAAAAGTAAAATAAATAAATAGAATACTTTAAAAGGCTAAAGAAGCTTGACTAACCACATCCTAATTTGGTGCAAAATAGACACTGTTTATCCTCAAAGTGCTAGGGCTTTGCTGAGACAGAAAGGCCTGAAGAAGGAGCCCTAAAATAATCATGTCTGGTGTTAAAGAAAGTAAGGAGGCTTTGCTGAGACTTGCAGGCATGAAAAGCATGCATGGGCTGGGCAGAGGTCCATTACACATATGGAGCAAGTCTGTAGCTTGATCATCATGTGGATCCCCTAACAATGGGAGTAGGGGCTGTCTCTGACTCTGTTGCCTGCCTTTGGATTGCTTCCCCCAATCTGGCCTGCCTTGTCTGGACCCAGTGGGAGAGGATGCACTTAGTCCTTCTGGGACTTGATATGCCAAGGGTGTTGGTACTCCTGGAGGACCTCCCCTTCTCAAGGGGAGGGGACAATGAGGAAAGACAGGATCGAGAGTGAGACTAGCAAAAGAGGAGGGGAGGAACTTTGATCATGCTGTAAAGCAATTAAATAAATTAATGGAGGAAAATACATCAAATTTCCTCTCCCTCTCTCACTCAGACGTTTAGAATTCCAACTTGGCTGAGCCTCAACTCATCTAGCATTAAAAATACAGAAACTTAAACAAACAAATCAAAAAACAAAGAGTAGGACCTGGGATAGGTAGGTCCATTGTGGAAGAAAGGAAACAACAGGAAAGGCGATTGACCACTGAAACAAATGCATGCTTCAGTGTTTTAGGAGCAACAGCCTTAGTTTACAAAGAGCAATGATAAAATGTTTTCAATTATTTGTAAGCTGGGTATTAACGTGTCTATAAACATTGCCTTATAACTCTTCTAAGAATTTCTGTTACACAAACATACCTTCAAAGATAAAAAACATTTGATATTTTAAACATCCTGTTTCTCTTGTATGTGATGTTAGTGGACATAGATAGGATATGAGATTAATATGTTGATAGGACATAGCATCATCAGCAGGTGTTTATTCCCACTCAGCTTTAAGAAAATATATACCAAAAAATGGTATGCTTGCAATAGAAGTCCTGGACTTCAATCACTAAAATGAGATTTTTTTTTTTCTCTCTTCTACATGGAACAGATACCTAAGAAAGCTTTTGAGTCTTTTTCAAACCAGCATTTCAAGGGGTCTTTGCTGACTGAAATCTAGATTTGGCTTAGCAAATCCTACCACTGAGTTCAAAGATAGCTCTAAATTTGACCCCATATGTTTTTCTGTCTTTAGAGAGGCTGTAAAGCAAGTGGGATTAATGGAAAACATGAATAAAAGGTCTCAGGTCCCAAAAACATCATAAAGGGAGCCAAGCTATTGAACTCGGCATGGTTGCTCATGGAGTGAGTCAAATGAAGTTCCACTCACTTTGTACTGACAGGTGAAATATTATTTGATGTTTGTGTGTGGGAGTATGGGCCTAAATGTTAAAAATCTGCTTCTTATAGCTCCAGTTGTTTTAGCCTCTGTATGCCTTCTAATGATGATAAAAAGAGGTAAGCTTTTTCCTGCTTAGAAAGTTACAGAATAGCAAATAAAAATAGCTATTGTGGTGGTAACAATATGTAAATATTAGATGCTCTATAGTCAAAATATGTTCTGACTAACATCAAGTGCTTGCTTTTTGGTGAAGTACAAATTGATTAATGAGTCAAGAGGTAACTAAAGAAGAAATGTCCAATTACAATGTGTGGATATGGAATTGAAGGAGACAATCATGGGTGTATGAAGGTGACCAATGAGGTGATTTGCCAAGGTAAACACCATCCTTAACATTAAAGTGTACAGTTCCTCCACATTACAAAACTTCAGAATGGCAACATATGCTCTTCTAAAAGCAATATTTACATATTTTATATACATATATATTTATGTACACATAGATCATGAATCTGTGAATATTATACATACATTATATGTACAATTTGTTATATTTTGTGCATGTCATTTATTCAACTTCACAAACAAAAGAATGGCATTAGGATACACAAGAGTTGACATTTAAGGATCTGGAGTCAGAACATTAGGGTTACTGGAACTCCTCCAGTTGCTGCGTGGCTTGGCTCAAGTTGTTTGGCTTCTCAGTATTCCTGTTTCATTGATTCTAAGGTGGATACACAATAATGAGAGCAATTACCTCACATTTTTATTCTGATAAAGTTGTTTTCACTTTTCTGCAGAAAATACCTCTAGGACCGTAGAAGATGCCTAAAACTTCAGGTGGTATTGGTATACATCCATACATGGTACAGTGTGGCTTTGTTCCGTCTTGATGACAAAGTTTCCTACTTACAATAAGGCATAATTTACAAAACAAACAAAGTCAAAACTAATACATAACTACACAAGGATCCAGTGCGCTATGTGAGTTACGCAGTGATTATGTGACTGTGGTTTCTTAGCAATCCTGTTACGCCATTGCAGTCTAGCTTCAGATACCCAGGGCAGTTCCCAGTACCGACTGTCTCGTCAGTAGGTAGCAATTACAAATGGGCATGCTGGACAAAAGATAGCACAAGACCTCTCTAGGCAACTGTGAAAGACTCTAGAGTGCTGAGACACAGGGAAAGGATCCTATCTGAATCCAGCTCGTAGAGGTGTACTGAGGCAACTTACAGGGGCAAAGGTGACAGGTGACAAATGGCACTTTCACCACCGAGAAGTCGCACATCTGGCTTTATTTTCTAAGCATGCCCAGAGCTGAGGTTAGATCACATGTTTACTTTTGCAGATCCCTTGACTTAAAGATTAAAAATAAGAGAATTACAAAATGATATAGCATCTTCCTGCGAAGGAGGAAGACTAGTTTCTGCATCCGATCAGCTAGATTACTTCATTGATATTAACATTAAATCCTTAGATATAATGATCAACCTGCTGCATTAACCTGTATTTCCTGTCACAACACAACCTGCCCTGACTCCCATCTATTCTATCAATTCTTGCTAGCAACTGCCAAAATTCTGAGTTGACTTTTTACGTCCATATTATAGAAAGAATCAGTTTCTTAGGGCAACAATGTCTGTGGTGTTATTTAAAAAAATAAAAATTAGCCCAACGATAAAGGCAAAAGTAATCCCAGCAATGATCTAGGTAAGGAATAGATATTTTTGAATAAAATAAATCTAAAATTACCAAAGAAAGATATTCCTTAAAAAGGATTAATGTTCAAAAGTAGCACATTAAAAAATGATGTTTCAAAAAACATAGAACCAGAGAGATTATATCTAAGAAGCTCATGTTTCCTTATTAAATGAGTTTTCAAGGTGTAACAGAGTAGGTCATATGGAATTGGAAAAATACAAGAAAATATTCATATATTAACAGTCAGAAATAAATGGGAAATGTTACAAAATGACTTTTGTTAAAGTCCTCTTGAATTTATGTTGTAAAATAAAAAAGGACACGTGAATATTCTGCAAAGCCAATGGAATTATAAATTCATAAAAGTTTGACTTCTGTTCTACCTTTGCTGTTTATAATCACTGGTACATGGAGAAAAGACAATTATGTTTAAAAAATTAAAATGATATTACATTTATATTTTATAGTACGGTCATTCGTTTAGCTCCTCAAAGTGGAGTCTGCTTTAGTATCAAAACAATGAACCAAAAAAGTTACAAATAACAAATAAAGGTGGGTCATAATTACATGGGTACTAAAAGCCAACCTTCCCAAAAATTAAAATAGCTCCACGAAGCTGAACATTTGGCACATACAATAAACCTAGCACTTGGTACTCAGAGGCAAACAGAAATAGGTTGATCTCTGTGAGTTCGAGACCATCAGGTATACATGGTGAGTTTCCGGACAGTCAGGGATGCGGAGAGAGATCCTGTTAAGCAGCGTGTAGTTCTATGGCTACAAAATCAAACTGGCATAAAGAAACTTTCAAATTAAATGAGTATAAAATATCATTGTTTTATATGAAATTTACTTTATATTAAATTTACAAAAAAAATAATTCAAAGACTCCGACTATTAAATAAATGATTCATGAGATATAAATGGCTATGCCTATAGAATGAAGCATGTAGTCAGTCTAAATACAGAGCCTGATAGTACCTACAGAGGACTTGGGCATTGCTTAAAATCTCTGTTTTCCTTTAGGCCGTACTATGTTTTTTATTTTAACTGTATGTCTGATATTTCTATTGTATATAGTATGAAAAAGTTATATTGGATATAGATAGTTAAAATATTAAAGAGATAACACCCACATTATGATATATAATGGTGTACAGATCACTCAGGAACCTCTTCTATAATGGCTTTAACAAGAATTTCTCTTCTAAACGTCATGTCTCACTCAGTCCCATAGCAGTTCCTGGAAATAATACTGCTTGGCACTGTGAGGCAAACAGTATCCTTTGGGTTCTCCATTCATAAAATGCAATGCTTGGCAAACCAGGGAAAGTGTGAACTGAAGTTTCCACAAAAGTCCTACCTAGGTTGAGGGTTCTCCAGACTGATTGAATGGTTAGATCTTTATGAGCACAGCATGTCGCACAAACAGATATTCCAGTCCTCTCAATAACTATGTGTTGTCCACCCCTATCTTTGAGATAATATCCTATTCATATTCAGTTAATTTT
Organism: Psammomys obesus; assembly: GCF_907164565.1. Classification (NCBI taxonomy): domain Eukaryota; kingdom Metazoa; phylum Chordata; class Mammalia; order Rodentia; family Muridae; genus Psammomys; species Psammomys obesus. Next base: position 26,514,602 of record NW_026592118.1, on the reverse strand, counting down.
TTAATGTATTCTGAGTAGACCATTAGCTTCTACCAATGAAAGAATTAATGTCACCAGATAGCATCTAAACTATATAGCAGAGATTTCCCACCTTTATTATAACCTTCTTTCCAATTTATTTTTAATGTCTTGGCTTATGGCTTTGTTTTCCTGACTAAACTCATTCATGCATGGTGTAAATGTAGCACAATGTCTGTCTCCATTCCTCAGTTGAGGGATATCTGGATTGTTTTCAGATTCTGGCTATTACAAATAAAGCTGCTATGAACATGGTTGAGCAAATGTCCTTGTTGTATACTTGAGCTTAATATGGATATATGCCTAAGAGTGGTAGAGTTGGATAGTGAGAAAGCACTATTCCTAATTTTCTGGGAAAGCACCAGAATGATTTCCAAAGTGGTTGTACAAGTTTACATTCACACCAGCAGTGGAGGAGGGTTCCCCTTTCTCCACATCCTCTCTGGTATGTGTTGTCACTTGAGTTTTTTTATCTTAGCCATTCTGATGGGTATAAGGTAAAATCCCAGGATCATTTTTATTTGTGTTTCCCTGATAGCTAAGGATGTTGAGCATTCCTTTAAGTTTTTCTCTGCCATTCAATATTCCTCTATTCAGAATTCTCTGTTTAACTCTGTACCCCATTTTTAATGGGATTATTGATTTGTTGCTTTTTAACGTCTTTAGTTCTTTATATATTCTGGATATTAGCCCTCTGTCAGATATAAGGTTGGTGAGGATCCTTTCCCATTTTTTAGACTGTTGTTTTGTTCTGATTACATTGCTTTACAGAAGCATTTCAGTTTCATGGGATCCCATTTATTGATTGTTGATCTTAGGGCCTGCGCTGTTGGTGTTCTGTTCAGGAAGACTACTCAGAAATCAAAAACAAGGAAATCCCTCCCTTTCTCCCCCTTCTCCACACACTCCCCTCCCCAAGTCCACTGGTAGGGGAGGGTTTCTTTTTCTTAGTTCTGATCCTAGTCTGTTAGGTCTCATCAGGAGTGGCTGCATTGTCTTCCTCTGTGGCCTGGTAAGGCTGCTCCCCGCTCAGGGGGAGGTGATCAAAGAGCAGGCCAATCAGTTCATGTCAGAAGCAGTCCCTGTTCCCATTACTATGGAAGCCACTTGGACATTGAACTGCCATGGGCTACTTCTGTGCACGGGTTCTAGGCTGTCTCTATGCATGGTACTTGGTTGGAGTATGAGTCTCAGGAAAGACCCCTGTGCTAAAATTTTTTGGTTCTGTTGCTCTCCTTGTGGACCTCCTGTCCTCTGATTGAGAGGGGAGGAGGGAAGGAACTAGAGCAGGAATACAAAGTAAATAAAGCACAATTGAAAAAAAAAAAAAAACCTCTGTGAGCTTCCCAAATGCTGGAACACCAAAGTGATGTTTCTGTGTTATAAGCCTGGACAGATTACTAGACTGTCACATTGTTTGTCATGTCTGTCTGAGCTCTGTGATGAGACTTAGTTCAAGAAAGTCTTATGAGTCTCTAACTCATAGTCTTTAGGGCCCAACATACAAAAGATGCACAGAACAAAAGCATATTACATACATGAACCATACATTCATCCATAAAGACATTTTTATAATTAAAAAAAAGAAAACAAAGAGATCATGAAATTTGCAGGCATATGTTGGGAACTAGAAAATATCATCCTGAGTGAGTTATCCCAGAAGCAGAAAGACACACATGGTATATACTCACTTATAAGTGAGGGGGGAGCAACCTTGCCAGGTCACAGAGGAAGACAATGCAGCCAGTCCTGATGAGACCTGATAGGCTAGGGTCAGATGGAATGGGAGGAGGTCCTCCCAGTGAACTCGGGAGGGGCATGGGTGGAGAAGAGGGAAGTAGGGTTGGATTGGGAGGGGATGAGAGAAGAGGCTACAGCTGGGATACAAAGTGAATAAACTCTAATTAATAAAAAAATAAATAATTTTTAAAAATCAATGCAACTCTTCCTACATCGAACCCCATCATTTTGGGTAGGCGCAATCAATGTTCTGGGTCCATGGTCACTTCTTTCATGGTCTGGAATAAACATGTTTATTTCTGTTAAAATTATATATAATTTTACAAATGCTTTAACAAATTGCTTACATGAACTCTATTAAATACTCAGGGCAGTGATTACATTCATGCAACTCATTCAGTATCAAGAATTCACTGTCTGTGACACCTGTGATAGATACATCATTAGTAAGGATAGTAATCCTTACTAATTTTATTCTGTAAATCAGTTGTAATTTACAGGAAAAAAAATAACTTTCTTAGTTAAAAAGCGAATGCAATGCGCGGGTGCGCGCGCGCGCGCACACACACACACACACACACACACACACACACACACACACACACCACAGTTCTCACTCAAAGGAAATAAAAGGTTTAACCTAGAGCTGATATGAAGTGACCAGGATCCAGGAAAGTGATCCAGGCAGCCACAATTGTGTGTTGAAATGCAGAATGTTTGTCTTTATGTTTTCTATGAAGAAAGAGTCAGCAGAGACTATCTAGAATATTTAACATTTAGGAAGGCAGAAGCAGTCACACATACAGATGACAGCAGAAACTCACAAAATCTTAACAAACAGAATATTAAGAGGGTCGGACTAGCATAGTATATCATGTGGGACAGAAGCTAGGAATGAATCCTATTGAAAGACAAGAGGAAAATAAGACAGAAAGTTGAAGGGGAATTATAGGCCAGATTAATTTCTTGTTTTTATTCATTTACTTACTGATTTGTAGGTTGAATTTATGCTTGAGAAGAAAGTGAGGAGAAGAAACTCAACAGTAGTTTTCAGAAATCACTCATCATTTTTACACAATTTCTCATAGTATTTTAGCTTGGCATGCCAGTGACCTCAGGCCCCTGTCCATTTGTCCTACCCCAGCTGCTACTGCTAAGACTGACTGACCTTGTGTTGCTTAAGCCTGTGGTGAACGCTATGACTGCTTCTTCTCATCGCTTTTGTCTCTGGATGAAGAGTAGGCATGAAAGTTGGCATGAGGCTAGGAGCTTTTAGATCACCATTGACAAAAAAATAAATAAAAAGGGGAAATGGGAAGTGGCAAGATGAAACACATAATTCACTTCCTCATTGGTCTTTGTAACAAATGCACCAAAGGCAAGGTTACTGAATCTGGAAAAAGTGCACTGGCCAGAGAACCAGTGGTTGTTTGGGGAACCAGCTGTATGCTATCACCACAGATTTATTCCATACCATCTTGTGATCACTTCCCATCTCCCTGAGACCAAGAAAAGTCTTATTTACCAGGTAACCAATAAATTCATCTTAGGTTGGATTCTCTTTCTTAGTAAACCTTGATAACGACAAGAAATAGAAGTTTTAACATAAAGACACACTCATTGTCTCTATTACTTCAACCTCTAATTTAATATTTAACAGTTTAATTTTGGAGAATTTATAGTAGGCATTTGACACATGGAAAACATCACAATTACTCCAATTCTCAAGGGAACATAAAAAATAAGAGAGATGTGAAAACAAATAAATACAGGAAAGTTTTCCTCATGTGAAGAAGATAAGGTAAATCCAACAACATGGAATAACATAGAAAGGAAATTAGTTCTGTTATGGATAAGTACTGGTATTTGTCTGAAAGAGAATATAGTCAGCAAGATTGAAGGGACTCCAAATTACAACAACAGAGCAGAGTTTCAAGATAGGGTGTGTTCTAAGCCACAGGGGTAGAAGAAATGGGTTCTTAAAGTATATTTGTGGGAACGGGTAACAAAATGGTCAATTTTAATTAAACGGTCACTGGGCTTCCTTTCTGAAATGTGTGCTTTAGTGAAATTATACTGAACTCTTGTTATCCTGAAGCTATAAGCTTCATCAATCTATTAGCAATAATATCACAATTCAGACACTTTCTCATGAAGCTTTCCCTGAAGACGAACTAAATAATCTACTTATCTCCAATCATCACTTCTGTTACATTCTACCAAATCACTTTTGTTTCCTGTCTGAAGACTATGAATATGTGACTTTTAAATTATTGATGTACTGCATATTTACTGCAATTAAATTTTAACCTCTTTTAAAAGGGAAATGAGCATCATGTGAAATTGTTTCAAATAAGAAAAAAAATGTATTAATTGAGACTAAAGACTTAAGTGGTTCCAGTATAAACAATAGGGACAACCTCTTCTGGACAATAAGAGAAGAATTCCATTCAGAATAGTCTCTCAGACTCACCTCCACCTTGGGATAAGCAAATTTTAAGGAAGCCAAGGACAGAATGGGTAGGGTAGCTCCAGAGTGAAAAGAGAATTTGAAGTGAATCAGCATAGATATCAAAGCAGGAATACTCGGCTGAAACACAGTGAGAAGGGCAAAAAGCATATATCTGGTCCAAAAAGCACAGAGAATTTTACAGCAAGACCTTCCAGCTGAATTGTTATCGTTTGTTTTTAATTTACTACTGCTAGTACTACAACCTATTCACTATGAGTTCTAGTTGTAGCCTGCTCCCTCCTCCTCCCTCATCTCCTTCCGGTCCCACCCTTCCTCCCTCTTCCTCCCCTATCCCTCTCCCCTTGCCCACTGATAGGGAAAGTCCTCCTCCCCTACTGTATAACCCTAGCCTATCAAGACTCATCAGGACTACCTGGATCATCTTTCTATTTCAAAACCATTAGCGGATGCAGTTAAGAAACTGGTTATTATGAATAGAGCTGCTACAAACATGGTTGAGCAAATTTCCTTGTGTAGTTGAGCATTTTTTGGATATATGCCTAGGAGTGGTATAGCTGGATCTTGAGGTAGCACTATTCCTAATTGTCTGAGAAAGCGCCAGATTGATTTTCAAAGCGGTTGTACAAGTTTATATTCCCACCAGTAATGGAGGAGGGTTCCTCTTCTCCCATCCTCTCCAGCATGTGTTTTTCACTCTAGTATTGATCTTTGCCATTCTGATGGGTGTAAGGTGAAATATCAGCTCAAAAAAAAAAAAAAAAAAACACGAAACAAAACAAAAAACCAAGCCCTAGGGGCCTTGCCAAGATGATACCTCAGCCAAGGACAATGCATGCAGAGAACCTAAAACCCCAGATCAGTTGTAGCCCACAGATTCAGTCTCCAAGTGGGTTCCCTACTAGGGAGAGCAGGGGGTTTCTCTGGCATGAACTCAGTGACAGGCTCTCTCATCACCTATTCCTGGGGGTGCAGCCTTGCCAGGTCACAGAGGAAGATAATGCAACCAGTCCTGATGAGACCTGATAGGGTAGGGTCAATTTATGGGGAGGAGGGGAGGAGGATCTGCTTTATCAGTGGATTAGGGGAGGGGCATAGAGGGAGAAGAGGGAGTAAGGGTGGGATTGGAGGAGAGGAAGGAAGGAGCTACAGCCATGATACAAACTGAATAAACTGTAATATAAGATAAAAAAAAGAAAGACAAAATGAGAATTGATTTTGAGAGAGGGAGGTTTTTTTTTTTTTTTTTTTTCTTTAGAAACTGATGTGATTAGACACAAAGTATTTCACCTTCAGGAAGACCAGGAAGACGGTAATGTGGAGTGATAATTGAGTCCATCGTTTTGACATTGATATGAGATGTTGAAAGAATGAGAAAATAGTGGGAACCAAACTAATTCTGGAGTATGGGAAGAATTATGGATTAATACATAAATGAGAACATAGTGCAAAACACTGACACCATAATCATACACCGAATAACAAGGAAAGTCTGGTTTAATAGTTGGTAACTACAAATAAAAGCAACCAAGTAAGACCAGTTCCAGACAGCAAAATTTTCAAGAGACCTTCATTTAAAATTATGCTAAAATGTAAGCATTAATGCAGAATAAGACCCAGGAAGGGTTTTGAGCATTTGGAGACACACTGTTTTAAATAACCTAAATATATTCATGTTTTTGGTTTCTCTCATTGATTAAGATAACTTTTAAACAGCTCATTTTGTATTTGTTGTATTTTCATTTTTTTTCTTTTCTCATTACCTCTTCACTTAAATTTTGCTAATACAATTATTTATAAAAAACAAATATTTCAACCATAATTCTATAAATAGGGAAATCAGATCACTATAATTCAATATTTAATACAAAGTTACTATGAAACTCAAGTAATTTTTTTTATCCAATTAAGAATAATATTTATTTCTAAGTAGAAATAATGAAAGTTTCACTGTAGCCAGAAACTTCCAAACATAGTTTTACTACTCTTTAGGATATACATAATAATATTCAATGATCTCAGCTCAAAATTCACTTTTTATATCAACAGTATTCATACAAATTACTAAGAGTTTAAAAAAAAATCTCCAACATCAAGCAAACAACTGAAAATTAAAAATGTCAAGGCTGCCAAATGTCACATATTCAAAACACAAGAGTAATTCTGTATGAGTTTTCATTTATGCAAAAATAATTAATTGCATAATTTTCATCTATAATACTGTCTATTGTAGTAATCTAAAGCCACATGCTGTTGATCAAAAGAATGTTCTGTCAGCATCAATGTGATTTTCTAGGTAGAGTAATTGTTTTAGGCATGTTGTTCAAAGGAACAAAATCAAAGTGTGTGTGTTCTCAGATTTTATTAACTGCACCTTAAAACAGTGATGGCCATATGAGAGCCCAGCACCCAGGTTTGTGAGGCCGGGGGCCTCTAAAGGGCAGTCCCAGAACAGCTGTCTCTTACTGGAAGGCAAAGACCCATTGTGATTCCGTCCGCAGGGCAGGATGTCTCAGGAGTCCCAATCTAGTAATGGAAACCAGGAAATTACTGGAGAGCCACCAATCCCTACTCCAGGATGAAAGTTTGGTAACACTGGTTCTGATACCATCAAGGGAATCAGAAACAGCAGCAGCAACACCAACCAGGAAGATCAACTGAGTCAGAAAAAAGAGAAGGACAAGCAAGCAAAAGGCTAGAATAAACTTCCCTCTGACGTGCCTTTTTTTTTTTTTTTTTTTTTTTATCTAGCCTGCTACTTGAAGGTCCCGTCCACAGTTGAGGTGGGCATTTCCACATCAGTCAAGACAACTGGACCATTTCTTCAGATGAAGCTACCTACTTAGATGATTCTAATATTTTGCAAGTTGGCATTAAAACAAAGCAACAGAACTTGGGGGAGGAGAAGAATATGATCAATATATATTTAAATTTTAAAATAGTTTTGAATAATTAAAAGATGAATATAAAAAGAAAAGTAAATAAAACCAAGCAAAATAGTAACAAAGTACAGTTAGTATATTTGAAGCCAGTGTTGTAACTATATAGAAAGATATATAATTAGTGGAGCTTGGGAGATAGCTCAACAGACAAAGAGATACACAAACATGAAGACCAAAGCTTAAATCACTATAAATACAGGTAAATGTGAGCTGCACATAATTTATAATTCCAGCTTCAGAAGGTGGACACAGGGGATTCCAAGGGTAGGCTGAGTAGCAAGAGCGGCCATATTTGTGAGCTCTGGATAGGACTGAGAGACCATGCCTCAATAATAATTTGGAATGGCAATGAGGAAAAATGCCTAACATTTACTTCATGCTTTTACATGAAAGAGCACAAACGTGCACGCACACATACACACATGCCCACTCATGCCAACAACAATTTTATAAACACACATGTGATGCACAAACATACTGAGGAAATTTGGCATAAGAACATATTCTATTATAGAATATGCCTATAATGGAAACACTAATTTTATATGTTGATAGATTATTTAACCTATTTATAAAACATTGGTTTATTTTTATAAAAATCCTAAATGCTAGAAGAAATTTATTCTCTTAGATATAGATTAAAAATTATATGAGTTTGCTATTTCATATTTTTAATTAATTTGTTATTTTATTAATTATAATTTATTCATTTTGTATCCAGCTGTAGGCCCTTCCCTTGTCACCTCCCACTCCCACCTTCCCTCCCTCCTCTCCTCCCATGCCCCTCTCCAAGTCCACTAACAGGGGAGGTCCTTCCTCCCCTTCCATCTGACTGTCAGGTCTCATCAGGATTGGATGCATTGTCTTCCTCTGTGACCTGGTAAGGCTGCTCCTCCCTTAGGGGGAGGTGATCAAAAAAGCCAACTACTGAGTTACTGTCAGAGACAGCCCCTGTTCCCCTTACCATGGAACCACTTGGACACTGAGCTGCCATGGACTGCATCTGTGCAGGGGTTCTAGATTATCTCCATGCATGGTCTTTGGAGTATCAGTCTCAGAAAAGAACCCTGTGCCCAGATTTTTTTATTCTGTTGCTCTCCTTGTGGAGCTCCTGTCCCCTTCACATCTTTCATCTCCTTATTTCATAAGATTCCCTGCACTCTGCCCAAAATTTAATATCCTGTTGGGTAGAATCTTTCAGAGGCCCTCTGTGGTAGGTTCCTGTCCTGTTCCCTGTTTTCTCCTTCTTCTGATGTCCATTCCTGAAGAGATCACCAACAACATGGCCTCAAACATCATCAATCAATAAATGGGACCTCATGAAACTAAAAAGCTTCTTTAAAGCAAAGGACACTGTCATCAGAACAAAACAACAGCTTATAGACTGGGAAAAGATCTTCACCAACCCTATATCTGACAGAGGGCTAAATCCAGAATATATAAACAACTCGGGAAGTTAAAAAGCAACAAACCAAGTCATCCAATTCAAAAATGGGGAACAGAGCTAAACAGAATCTTCAATAGAGGAATATCCAATGGCACAGAAACCCTTAAAGAAAATCACAAGTCCTTAGTCATCAGGGAAATACAAATCAAAATGACCCTGAGATTTCACCCATCAGAATGGCTAAGATCAAAAACTCAAGTGACAACACATGCTTGAGAGGATGTGGATAAAGAGGAACCCATCTCCACTGCTGGTGGGAATGTAAACTTAAATGTAAACAATTGTACCATGTGTGTCTTTCTGTTTCTGAGATACCTCACTCAGGATGATCTTTTCTAGTTCCCACCATTTGTCTGCAAATTTCATGATTTTCTTGTTTTTAATTGCTCTGTAGTATTCCATTGTGTAAATGTATCATACCACAATTTCTGTATTCATTCCTCAATTGAGAGATATCTTTGTTGTTATCAGATCCTGGCTATTATGAATAAAGATGCTATGACCATGGTTGAGCAAATGTCCTTGTATACTTGAACTCTTTTGGATATATGCCTCGGAGTGATATAGCTGGATCTTGAGGAATCACTATTCGTAATTGTCTGAGAAAGTGCCAGATTGATTTCCAAAGTGGTTGTACAAGTTATTCCCACCAGCAATGGAGGAGGGTTCCCCATTTTCCCCATCACTTCCAACATGTGTTCTCACTTCTCATAAGTGGATATTAGACATAATATAGGGTAATCACACTAAAATCTATACTCTAAAGAAGCTAAGCAAGAAGGAGGACCCTGTGTAAGATGCTCAATCCTCATTCAGGAAGGCAAATGTGATAGACATTGGAAGAAGGTGAAAACAAGGAACAAGACAGGAGCCTACCACAGAGGGCCTCTGAAAGATTCTACCCAGCATGGTATGAAAGCAAATCCTGAGACTTTTAGCCAAACTTTCGGCAGAGTGCAGGGAATATTTTGAAAAAGGGAGGAGATAGAAAGATCTGGAAGGGTCTGGAGTTCCACAAGGAGAGCACAGAACCAAAATATCTGGGCCCAGTGGACTTTTCTGAGCCTGAAACTGGAACCAAGGACCTTTCATGGAGATAACCTAGAACATTTGGTCAACCAGGTTTGTAGCAGCTTTATTCATAATAGTCAGAATATGGAAACAACCCAGAAGCCCCTCAACTGAGGAATGAATGCAGAAATTGTAGAACATTTACACTATGGAATACTACTCAGTAATTAAAATCAAGGAAATCATGAAATGTGCAGGCAAATGGTGGGATCTAGAAAAGATCATCCCAAGTGAGGTATCCCAGAAGCAGAAAGACACAAGTGGTATATATTCACTTATAAGTGGATATTAGACATATAATATAGGATAACCATACTAAAATTTGTATACCTCAGAAAGCTAAGCAAGAAAGAGCACCCTGGGTAAGATGACCAATCTTCATTGAGAGTTTGCTATTTTAACGAGCACATAAGAAAATAAAAATATATTGTTTATTTCTCACTTCATTTAGTTTATATCTTTTGAAAAAATCTATAAAATAAAATTGATTTTAGAAGATATTCTTTAGACTCTACATATATCTACTTAATTAAAATATCCAAACATCTACTGTATAATAGTTTATATACTAGATATTAAAATTGCACTTGCCTATGAATACAAATGCACATACACACAGAGTTTTTGCATTCTTAATGTCACATAGTTGTTATGGAAAATAATTTTGTCTTGGTGGGTCTCGTGACTCTGAAATTATTTCACAATGGGATATATCCAAATGTCCACATAGGTCTGAAGAGAAAGCCACCACTTACATGCCTACAAATTATCATGCTAAGACTTAAAATGAAATCTATATCTTGCTACTTCTCAAACAAAATCGTGCTAGGTTATGTCTATTATCATAAACATTGACTAGAGTAGCATCTTTAAAATCCTGTTGAAATTCTCATTTTGACTAAAGAAATGTGTCTTTTGTTAAACTGTAGCATATAAAAATAGATGATAGAAAATGAGAAATAGTCTGCTATCATTTTTATATGATAATGCATTGATTTTTCCAGAGATATTTGCATGGAGTATCTTATGTGCACAGATTAAACGTCATCCACAACACAACATCTCCAGAAATGTTCATGCATGCACACACACTCAAGGAGAGTGCTACCACTTGAAGAGAACGCAGTCGGCATTCCTCCTCATTTCATTGATGAGGTGTGTTGCTTGAACATAAGCCAAATAAAATCTATGTGTTCACTGCACATAGAAGCCCAATAATAAGAAATATATATCATAATAACTATATTAAATTTTAATGCCTTCATAATGCTGCTCATTTTTGTGTCCATTATTTTCTTCCTACACATCCAGGGAATGTTTATAAGCCTTCCCATTAATAACTTTCCAACTCAAGCTGTTTAATGTCTAAAATCACTGTTCAAAACACATCTACCTTATAGCTATAAAACCAAAGGAACAAAAAAGAGTCAAAAAAATTGGCATCATTAAGTCCATAATTGTTGCAGTTATGTTCTCTAAAATGCATAATGTTAATGGTTATTTTCAAAATCATTATTCTTTGTAACATAACAGAACTTTCTATGTTTTAATGTCTTTAAAATTCTTCTGAAGTACATCATATCGATCTTAATTTTAATATAACATAATCCATTATGGCTTTCCTGAGAACGGATGTTTTTCATGGCTACTGGCCTCAAAGTACATCCATATTTTCATTTCATCAAAGATTTCTGAGATCTTATTTTGCCACACAACTTGGCAGTATTCATTAACAATTTCTTTCTATTCCAATTTCTTTTCTAAACTAAATTCTAATGAATTTATTTCTATAAAACATTCATCACATTTGACTTTGTGTCCTATTTTCTCTGTGATAACTGTGTTCTTAAGTGTTTAAAATATTGCCTGGCTTTTGTTGTCATGCCAGTTTTCACAGCTCTTGCATTTTCACAAGACTTAGCTTCTTGTACAAAGCATCAAATTGGAGTAACACGTTGCATAATATTTGAGTGCAGAGGATTGGCAAAATTTGCCAATAAGTTATTTAAACATTAAATTGCTCACTTGGTCTAAAAATAAAAACAGCTGAATTAGCAAAATATTACTACCATTAACTGTGTCCTATTAAATGTTTTCTTCATGATTTTTAAAAATGGATTTAATATTAACCCTTTTAAAAACATGCTTAATGGCTTTAGTTCAATAGTAAGTACCACAGGAATAGTAGGGTTTTTTTTTTTTTTTTGTGAATTTAAAATAAAGATGGAGATATGGCTCAAAGACGCACAAAATGTTTGTTAAGTATACAAGGCCCTCATTTCAGTCCATAACACTTCAAAGTAAATAACTGAATGAATGGAAAATAAATAAATACCACTAAGTATTTGGAGTAACAGATTGATTTTTGATGAGAACAGTAAATGTTTGAAAAATGTGAAAACCGATGCTAACATATTCCTGATATTTCCAGTCACTAATTTTTTTAAGATCAGCATCTCTACATTTCCAAGAATAAATCTATTATCTTGAAGAGCAATACTGATTTCACTAAAGATTTTAGAGGGTTGCCATCATACAGTCTTCATTGTAAAACTCAATAAATCTTTTTCATATTCCTTCTGACAGCACTGGTGTGTCTGCTCCAAAGATATTCTCTCTTTTTCCCTTCCATTGTCTTGGGAATCTATAATATTTTGAAAGTCACTGCTTCAGCTTATCCAAAACAATTATTAACTTATAAAATTCTAGCATAGGGTAAAACTGGTTATATTTTTTAATCCAGATTTTTTTTTTTTTGTAAAAGGTACGTTTGTTTATTAAAGCTGACGTAAAAAGTACCACAAACTACTTGTCTTGGGCATCAAGAAGGTACTCTCTCTTAGAATGTAGAAAGCTGCAGTCATGCATTAGCAACTTTGATTCTTTCTGCACTTATGTGGTGGACAATAGCCCATGTGTCTTTCCTGGCTTCTGTCAATCTCTTAAAACTTCTGCTGTGTCTTTTTATTTATTTATTTTTATTTTTTTATTAATTACACTTTATTTACTTTGTATTCCCCCTGTAGTTCCCTCCCTCCTCCCCTCCTACTCTCTTCCTACCTTCTCCTTCTCCACACATGCCCATCCCCAAGTCCACTATTTGGGTAGGGTTTCTTTTTCTTCCTTCGGATCCTAGTCTGTTAGGTCTCATCAGGAGTGGCTGCACTGTCTTCCTCTGTGGCCTGGTAAGGCTGCTCCCCTCTAAGGGGGAGATGATCAAGGAGCAGGCCAATCAGTTCATGTCAGAGACAGTCCCTGTTCCCATTACTATGGAACCCACTAGGAGACTGAACTGTCATGGGCTACATCTGTGTAGGGGTTCTGGGTTATCTCCATGCATGCTACTTGGTTGACTATCAGTCTCAGGGAAGACCTGTGTGCCCAGATTTTTTTGATCTGTTGCTCTCCTTGTGGAGTTCCTGTCCCCTCCAGGTCTTACTAACTCCTACTTCTTTCATAAGATTCCCCACAATCTCCTCAAAGGTTGGCCATAAATCTCAGCATCTACTTTGATAGTCTGCAGGGCAGAGCCTTTTCAGAGGTCCTCTGTGGCAGATTCCTAACTTGTTTCTTCTTTTCTCCTTTGTCTGATGGCTATCCTCTTTGCCTTTCTGGATGGGGATTGAACATTTTAGCCAGAGTTCTCCCTCTTTTAACTGAAACACTGACTTACAAAATCTGGTTGAAAACTACACATACTTATATCTCTTTAATTCTGGCTTTCATGTGGCTGATGTTGTGACAGAGAAGCTGAGGGGTGCAGTTTTCTACCCCACAGTGGGATATGGCACACTTACAATACTCAGCAGTGTCCAAGGCAGGGAGAGGCAACGTAGGTGATGGCTGTGGGTCTTATAAATATTGTCTCTCTTTTCAAAGATGAATTTGAGTGATTTTTATGAGTACTGATGTAAGTCAGTTTGACATAGATATTATATATCTCTATAATATATAGAGCTATAATATTTTGTTAAATATTATATATATGTAATTATATACATGTAAGCTTGGGTTGAATTTAAGCTCTATTTGCTAGCTGTATAAACATTCACAATTATGAAGTACAATAATCATTTAATCTGTAATTGAATGTTAGCATCATTTTCTTAGGGATTATTTCACATTCACAAGATGTGTGTTCACTATATAAAGGCTGCAAACGAAGAACAGAGGAACTGCAGAACACAACAAGGAATCATTAGTGTTATCCATCACCACCAGGGAATTTTTATGAGTCACATGTAAGTCAAATGTATGTCTTGGAGATTCAGAGCAGACTGTTTTCCTAATAGAGTCAGATGTTTATAATCTAAATTTTATTGGAAATGGTCAGGTTACAAGAATTGTGGTAACAGAATTATAGTAAGGATTGGTATTTACAGACAAAGGGAAAAAATGAACAAACAAAACTCATTTAACCTTCCAGGCAGTACAAGCAACAATTCTACCTTAAGATACCTTGAAGTGCATTGCTAAGGAGCAAAGTAGTTTTGACAGAATAAACAGAAAACAGTTATTGTTGTTTTGGGGAGATAAAACAAAGTCTGAAGAAAAGATGGGAATAGATTTCTTAATTTATCACTTTTATAATTCTAAATTTCTTTTTTTAATTTTATTTTTTATATTGATTACAATTTATTCCCTTTTATCCCAGCTGTAGACATCTCCTTCATTCCTTCCCAATTCCACACATCCACCCTCATTTCCTTCACGCCCCTCTTAAGGTCCACTGATAGGGGAGGAAGATCTGACCCTAGCCTACCAGGTCTCATCAAAATTGGCTGCATTGTTTTCCTCTGTGGCCTGGTAAGGCTGCTCCCCCATCGGGGAGGGGGGGTCAAAGAGCAGGCCAATCAGTTCATGTCAGAGGAATTCTTTCAATATTTCTTCTAATGTAATTCTGCCAATGGTGGATTCATTTAACCTTTGTCATTCTGGAAAAGTCTATTTCTCCTCTGCATTGAAATAAATTACCTTTTTATAAATTGAGTAAAAACTTCTAGTTTGTGCTTTCTTAGGTTCCGTATTTTTAAAATGTATATATATTTTTTAATGAATTCACTTTACATCCTGACTGTAACCCCCTCCTTCTTCTCTTCCTGGTCCCATCCTCCTTCTCTCTCTGCCCCCACATCCTCCTCAGAAAGGGGGAGCTCTTCTCCCTTACCAACAGACCCCAGAATATCAAGTGTCATCAGGAATGCATGCATCCTCTTCCTCTATGAGCTGGAAAGGCAGCCCCACCAGGGGAAAGTGATCAAAGATGATGGCAACAGAGTCCATCTCAGAGACAGTCCCTGCTCCCCTTTCTTTATTTTTTAATTAAATTTTTTATTTTTTATATTAGTTACAGTTTATTTACTTTGTATCCCAGCTGTAGCCACCTCCCTCATTCCCTCTCAATCCCACTCTCCCTCCCTTATCTCCTCCCTGCCCCTCTCTAAGTCCACTTATAGAGGAGATCCTCCTCTTCTTCCATCTGTCCCTAGCTTATCAGGTCTCACAGGACTGGCTGCAATGTTCTCCTCTGTGGCCTAGCTAGGCTGCTCCTCCCACAGGGAATGGGGAGGTCAAAGAGCTAGCTGCAGAGTTCATGTCAGAGACAGTCCCTGTTCCCCTTACTAGGGTTCCCACTTGGAGACTGCTCCCCTTTCTTGAGAACACACATGGAGAATTCACTGCCAATGAGCTATATGTGAGGAGGTAGTCTAGGCCCTCTCCATGAATGGTCCTTTGTTGATGCATCAGTCTCCACAGGACATTCTGGATCCAGATTTGATGTCTCTATTGGTCTCCTTGCAGGGCGCTTATCCCCTCTGGGTCCTTCAACTTCCCCACTCTTTCATAAGACTCCTTGTATTCTGCCCAAAGTTTGGCTGTGAGTCTTAGCATCTACTTTGATCCCCTGCTTTCAGAGTCTTTCAGAGGACATCGAAGATAGATTCCCTTCCTGTTCCCTCTCTTCACTTCTTCTGGTATTTATTGTATTTGTCCTTCTGAATGATAATTAAGTACCTTTGCCTAGGATCCTCCTTGTTATTTAGCTTCTTTAGGTCTGTGGATTGCAGTATGGTTATCCTGTATTATATGGCTAATATCCACTTATAAGTGGATATATAACATATATGTCTTTCTACGTCTGAGTTACCTCACCCAAGAAGATCTTTTCTATTTCCATCTATTTGCCTGGAAATTTCATGATTTCCTTGTTTTAACTAGCTGAGTGGTATTCCATTGTGTAAATGTACCACAATTTCTGTATCCATTCCTCCACTGAGGGATATCTAGGTTGTTTCCAGATTCTGGATTTTATGAATAAATCTTCTCTGAACATAGGTGAACAAATGCCCTTTTATGGTGGAACCTCTTTCATGTATATGCCCAGGAGTGGTATAGGAGTGACTCTTGAGGTAGAACTATTTCTAATTTTTTGAGAAAGCACCAGACTGATTTTCAAAGTGGTTGTACAAGTTTGCATTCCCACCAGCAATGGTGGAGTATTTCCCTTTCTCCACAACCTCACTAGCATGTGCTATCACTTGGATTTTGATCTTATCCATTCTGAGGGGTGTAAGATGGAATCTCAGAGTCATTTGATTTTTTTATTTCCCTGCTGACTTGGGACAGTAAGCATTTATTTAAGTGTTTCTCAGCCATTCGATATTTCTCTGTTGAGAATTCTCTATATATAGAAAAATGAAAATAGATCCATATTTATCACCTTGCACACAACTAAAGTCCAAGTGGATCAAAGATCTCAACATAAAACCCATCACACTAAATCTGTTAGAAGAAAAAGTGGGGAAGAGCCTTGAACTCATTGGCACAGGAGATAACTTCCTGAACAGAATGCCAAGAGCTCAGGCTCTAAGATCAATAGTTAATAGATGAGACCTCATGAAACAGAAAAACTTCTGTAGAGCAAAGAACAGTGTCATCCTACAGACCGGGAAATGATCTTCAGTAAACCTGCACCCCTCAAAGGGCTAATATCCAAAACACATAAAGAACTCAATAAATTAAACAGTAACAAACCAAATAATCCAATTTTTAAAAGTTCAGTAATTTTTAAATAGCGTGTTTTATTTTAGTTTGTATTGCCTACAAAAAATTTTGTCATTGATCTGTTGTTCCTTGTCCTCAGAGTTCCTTTCAGGATTTTATCAAATATTTTAGAAATTCTAGTTCTTTCATTGGGAAGAATATCCTTCCAGTTTATAGGTCTGCTTGAGAACTCATTTCTACATAAATGAGTTCTTAATTTTTTAATAAATTCAGATATTATTCCACTACTACTTCTTAAAATAATTTTAAGCTATTTCCTCTTCCCAAGGAGATCCATCCATTTTTCTCTTAAGTATTTCTTGTCACTTAGCCTCTCTGGGTCTGTAGATCATAGCATGTTGCTCTTTACATAACTAATGTCCACTTAAAGTGTGTACAGTTAAACAAAAGACAGAGGCAGTGGAACCCCAGAGAAGAAGGGGAGGAAGGATTACGGGAACCAGAAGGTTTAAGATCACCATCAGGTCATGGCCCACAGAAACAAAAAGCAGGGTTCCTAGAGGCTCACACAGAGTAAAAACACAAACCTGTGACTGTATGAGTTTAGCTAGGTCCTCTCCATAGATGTTATGGTTATGAAGCTTGGTGTTCTGAGAGACACCTAACAGGGAGAGTAGGGGGTGACTCTCATACTTTTGCTATCACATGGGACTCTATCTCTCTTATTGTGATCCAACGTCAAGCCCGGGTGTGAGGGTTTGTGCACAGTCTTGTTGTAACTGTGGTCAGGATGTAATGTATGAGAAAAAATAAAATTTTAAAAAATACATAAATAAACAACAATATTACAAAAATAATTTTAAGCATCACCCTTCCTAGACACTACATTTGGCCCTTAGCAGTTTCATAGTTCATGAGTAAATCAGTGTAGATCATTTTGTATTTTTTGCTTCTTTTATCTTGTTTCACATTGCATCATCTCTTCTGCAATGTCTTATAAGTAGTTAACACAAAGCATAATTTTTTTTTCTTGACAAATTTTACTTGCATCTTTTATGATGACATTTACCATCCTCAACCGTCCCTGCCACACCATGATCACACCTCCACATTGCTTTTTTTATGTTTTTGTGTGTACACATCACCACCTGGGTATACTTTGCAGAGACCAGAGGTAGAAGACTGTCTTGCTCTGTTAGTTTCCATCTTCAGTTTTGAGACAGGGTCTCTACGAGACTTGATGGTGCTCATAGACTGGTTAAAAGAGCTGGCCAGGGATTTGTACTTTTATTGTTATTGTTTTGTTTTGTTGAGGTGATTTTTATTTTTTATTTTTTATTTATTTTTGTTGGCTTTTTGAAGCCTTTTTTGAAATTTTATTTATTTTTTCATTAATTACAGATTATTTACTTTTATCCCAGTTGTAGCATCCTCCCTAATTCCTTCTTAATCCAACCCTCTCTCCATCCCACCCTCCCAGTCCCACCCTCCTGCCATCATCTCCTCCCATGTCCCTCCCCAAGTCCACTTATAGGGAAGGTCCCCCCCTTTCATCTGATTCTAGCCTATCAGGTCTCATCAGGACTGGTTGCATTGTCTTCCTCTGTGGCATAAGGCTGCTCCTCCCTCATGCAGAGGTGATCAAAGAGCCAGCCATGGAGTTCATGCCAGAGACAGTCCTTGTTCCCCTTACTAGGGTACCCACTTGGACTACTGAGCTACCATGAGCTACATCTGTGCAGGGGTTCTAGTTATTTCCATGCATGGTACTTGTTTGGAGTATCATTCTCAGAAAAGACCCCTGTGCCCAGGTTTTTTTGGTCCTGTTGCTCTCCTTGTGGAGCTTCTGTCCCTTTCAGGTCTTTCTACCTCTCCTCCTTTCATGAGATTCTCTGCACTCTGCCCAAATATTGGGTATGAGACTCAGCATCTGCTTTGATACCTTGCTGGGTAGAGTCTTTCAGAGGCCGTTTGTGGTAGGCATCTGTCCTGTTCCCTGTTTTCTCCCTCTTTTGATGTCCATTTCATTTGCCTTTCTGAGGATTGATCATCTTATGCAGGGTACTCTTTCATGCTTAGCTTCTTTAGGTGTACAGATTTTAGTATGTTTATCCTATATTATATTTCTAATATCCATTTAAAAGTGAGTATACATCATGTGTGTCTTTCTGCTTCTGGGATACCTTCCTAAGAATGATCTTTTCTAATTCCCACCATTTGCCTGCAAATTTCATGATTTCCTTGTTTTTGATTGCTGAATAGTATCCCATTGTAGAAATATACTACAATTTCGGTATCCATTTCTCAGTTGAGGGACATCTAGTTTGTTTCCAGATTACAAAGCTTCTATGGACATGGCCGAACAAATGTCCTTGTTGTATACTTGAGCATATTTTGGATATGTGCCTAAGAGCAGTATAGCTGGATCTTAAGGTAGTACTATTCCTAATTTTTGATTAGGAACATGACTTGATCTGAGCCATTAAGATGGGTGTAAGGTGAAATCTCATGGTTGTTTTGATTTGTATTTTCTTAAAATAAGGACTTGTGCATTTCTCTAAGTGTTTCTCTGCCATTCAATATTCCTCTATTGAGAATTCTCTGTTTAGCTCTGTACCCCACTTTTTAATTGGATTGCTTGATTTGTTGCTTTTTAATTTCTTCAGAATTTATATATTCTGGATATTAGCCCTTTGTCAGATATAGGGTTGGTGAAGATCCTTTCCCAGTGTGTAAGCTGTCTTTTTATTCTGATGACATTGTCCTCTGCTTTACAGAAGCTTGTCATTTATTGATTGTTGATCTTAGAGCCTGTGCTTGTGGTGTTCTGTTCAGGGAGTTGTTTGCTGTGCCAGTGAATTCAAGGTTCTTCCCCACTTTTTCTTCTAATAGACTTAGTGTGTCTGGTTTTATGTTGAGGTCTTTGATCGACTTGGACTTTAGTTTCATACAGGGTGATAAGTATGGATCTATTTGCATTTTTCTACATGTAGACATCCAGTAAGACCAGCACCATTGTTGAAGATGCTGCCTTTTTTCCATTGAATGGTTTTAGCTTCTTTGTCAAAAATCAAGTATTCATAGGTGTGTGGGTTTATTTTTGGGTCTTCTCTTCAGTTCCATTGATCCTCCTTTCTGTTTCTATGCCAAAACCATGAGGTTTTTTTTATTACTATTGCTCTGTAATACAGCTTGAGATCAGGGATGGAGATACCTCCAGATGATCTGTTGTTGTACAGGATTGTTTTAGCAAATATGTTTTTTGTTTGTTTTTCCATATGAAATTGAGAATTGTTCTCTCAAGTTCTGTAAAGAATTGTGTTGGTATTTTGATGGGAATTGCATTGAATCTGTAAATTGCTTTTGGCAGGATGGCCATTTTCATTATGTTAATCCTACCGATCCATGAGCACGGAAGATTGTTCCATCTTCTGCTTTCTTCTTCAATTTCTTTCTTCAGAGACTTGAAGTTTTCTTTCAAACAGGTCTTACAATGGCTTGGTTAGAGTCACACCAAGGTACGTTATGTTATTAGTAGCTATTGTGAAAGGTGTTGTTTCCCTAATTTCTTTCTCAGCGCTTTTGTCGTTCATATACAGGAGGGCAACTGATTTTTTGTTGTTGTTGTTGTTGTTTAATTTTGTATCCAGCCACTTTGCTGAAAGTGTTTATTGCTGAAGGAGTTTTCTGGTTGAATTTCTGGGGTCATTCATGCATACTATCATATAATCTGTAAATAGTGATACTTTGACTTCTTTCTTTCCGATTTGTGTTCCCTTGATCTCCTTTAGTTGTCTTGTTCCTCTATCTAGGACTTCAAGTACTATGTTGAAGAGATACAGAGAGAGTGGGCAGGCTAGCCTTGTCCCTGATTTCAATGGGATTGATTTAAGTTTCTCTCCATTGAGTTTGATGTTGGCTATATTTTTGCTGTATGTTGTCATTACTATGTTTAGGTATGTGCCTTTTATTCCTGATCTCTCCAAGACTTTAAACATGAATGGGTGTTGGATTTTGTCAAATGCTTGTGGCATCTAAGAAGATGATCGGGTGATTTCTCTCCTTCAATTTGTTTATATGGTGGATTACATTGATGGATTATTTATATTTTTAAATTTTATTTTAGTTTTATTAATTACAGTTTATTCATTTTGTATCTCAGCTGTAGCCCCCACCCCCATCTGTTCCTAATCCCACCCACCTTCCCTCTTCTTCTCCTATGCCTCTCCCTCAGTCCAATGATAGGGGAGGTCGTCCTCCCTTACATCTGATCCTAGTCCATCAGGTCTCATCAGGACTTGTTTCATTGTCTTTCTCTTTGTCCTGGTAAGGTTGCTCCCCCTCAGGTGGAGGTGATCAAATAGCCGCCACTGAGTTCACGTCAGAGACAGTCTCTGTTCCCATCTAACTAGGGAACCCTCTTGAACACTGAACTGCGATGGGCTACATCCCTGCAAGGGTTCTAGGTTATCTCCATGCAAGGTCCTTGTTTGGACTATCAGTCTCAAAGATCCCTGTGACCATATTTTTTGGTTCTGTTTCTCCCTTTGTGAAGCTCCTGACCCCTCTAGATCTTTCTGTCTCCCACTACTTTCATAAGATTCCCTGAACTCTGACCAAAGTTTGGTTATGAGTCTCACCATATATTTTGATACCCTGCTGGGTAGAGTCTTTCAGAGGCCCTCTGTGGTAGGCTCCTCTCCTGTTCCCTGTTTTCTCTCCTGATGTTTGTCCCATGTGGCTTTCTGACTGGAGACTGAGCATCTTACTCAGGCTCTTCCTTCTTGATTAGTTTCAGGTGTACTGATTTTAGAATGACTATCCTATATTATATGTCTAATAGCCACTTACAGGCACATATTCAAAAGATGCTCAAGTACACAACAAGGACATCTGCTCAACCATGTTCGTAGCAGCTTTATGCATAATAGCCAGAAGCTGGAAACAACCCAGATGTCCCTCAGTTGAGGAATGTATACAGAAATTGTGGTACATCTACACAAAGGAATACTACTCAGCAATGAAAAACAAGGAAATCATGAAATTTGCAGACAAATGGTGATATCTAAAAAGAATCATCCTGTGTGAGGCATCCCCGAAGCAGAAAGAAACACATGGTATATACACACTTATAAGTGGATATTAGACATATAATGTAGGATTTTTGTATATGGAACCAACCCTCATGCCTAGGATGAAGCCTTCTTGGTCATGGTGGATAATGATTTGTCTGTTCTTAAACCCACAATCACCTATGTATACAAACTTGTCTGGCATTTTTACATGAATGTTAGTACTGAGTCATCTCTCTTGCCCTGAATATATTTTTAAATTAGTTGAAACAGAGCTGGGAGGGATATATGTGAGGAATTAGATGTTAGAAAGTGAAGGTTGAAATGATGGCATTGTAATTATAATTGCAAAGTTTTTAAAAATAAAAAAATTGTTTTAAAGCCATTTAAGCAGTTCTATCAAATTACCTATTGACAGCTTGATTTTTTTTTTACATTTCCTTCTCATTTTTGAATGCTTGCTAAATTTTGATTGAATTTAATTCACTATAAACTTTAGTTTATTAGGTAACAAATTTTTAAAGTTTTACATGCAAAACTTTATAATCTGTATTAATATATATAAATATATACACTTATATATACATATATACACATATGTGTATATATATGTTATAAATGTATAAGTATAAATACATGTATGTATACTTATATATAACATATATACTTATATATAAGTTATATATATGCAAGTTATATATACATATATAAGTATATACATACATACATATATATGTTTTATATATAGTATAGTAATATTTCTATCTTCTTAGATGTTGCTTTTAAGTTTCACAAGTATTTGTCTTGCTTAATTTTAGCCCTAGAGCAAAACAGTTCTGACACTTGAGATTTACAGGTCTTCCTGCTGGCCGTAAAGAGTAAGTACAGTTGCTGAGTGGTCTCTGACTTTCTTAGCCCATTACCTCCACGTTATAGATAATTTTCACAGATACAAGAAGTGATTAGAACTCCACTGTAGAGCCCTGCTTCATTCTGCAGATGTCTATGGCTTCCTGTCTGTGTTACCTGCCCTTGTCCGTCTGGAACTTTTGTCCTGCTGATTTCCTGGATGGCTGCCTCCTTCATCCTTACTCAGGATGAGTAAACATCTCCCTAGGACCAGCGTCTTCCCTGCTGCCCATACCCTGCCATGTTGCAGTAAGCTTCTGATAGCCAGGAGGTAAACTGAAACACACATATATGCAAAGGCTCACCTTGCTTTCTTTCCTCACAACATGGTTTAAAACATCATTATTTCGTGCATTTTAAATTCTTAAAAGGTCCTTTCCAATAGGACTCTATCCCTGTCTATTATCTTCTTTATTGGCTCCCTATTGCTATAATCCTTTAATCCTTCCATCTGTCTTAGGTTTGACCAAAAAAAAAAAAAAATCTCTGTGTTGATATATTTCTATCTGTATTTTATTTTTGATTCCTGTTCTCTGATGTGGTTTAACCTTTTGAAAATAGTTTGTTACTTTAAAAAAAAAACTTCCTTTAGGCTTCTCAATGTATTTTTTTTTGGTGTGTTTCTATTATTTTCACAGTGAAAGCCAAGGCAGTTTAATTCTTTCCACTAAGCATCAGTACAAGGAGTGCTCAACTGATTTAAATTAAAAATAAACTTGCCTTAATTTCAATTATTATTTTTAAAATTGCTTTTATAAAATGAGCCTTGCATGGGTATGTCTTTCAATATAGACTAAGAACAAGCATATCATTAGAAATAATTTTAATAGATTATTTTTCTGTTCTCACATTTGTAGTTATCTACATGTTAATTATTTGGTGTTTATCATCACATACTAAAAGGTTGGACTAAAGACATCCTTCTCATTTTCTTTAAGCTTTAAACCCTTTAAAATTTAAAAATATCAACTATTGCATTTTGGATGGACAAGATCTCTTCTGTACAGGTTCAATCAGAATTTTATTAGATACTCTGTTCAATTTGAATCATGGTAAATGAAGTGAGATATGGAAAAAGAAAATTAGAGAGAGTACAGAAGCAAGTGCCAAATAAATCAGTCAAATGTTGGGCAATCTGCCTGATGAGAAAAGGCTAAAGGACTAAGTGTACATAACCAAGAAAATTGAAAGGAAACTTAATGGCACATTTTGTGTGTATGAGGGAATTTTTATGGGTTGCAGTGAGCAGATATTTTGTTTGTAAATTGAGGGCAGAACTTCAATAGTCTCCTAGCTGATCGTCCTGTCACATGCCTCATTTTCTTCTTGCCATGATCTATCAAACACAGGGCTGTAAAAACAACATTACACAAAAGAGATTTTCATCCATCTCTGCTATTCAAGAACTTACAAGGACTCTTCCTAAACCACTGTATCAAATCTAAACTTCCACTACCGTGATTCAAAGTCCTTCATCAAGCGGTGCTGCACTTTTCATGTCATGGCTCAGTGCTTCCCAGGACAACCCTTCCACTTACGCCATACATCTCCATTACGTATCCTTGACCTTTCTGGTCGCCAAAAATTTTTTTCCACTTTTTTCATCCATCTATGTGACCTGACCACTCTTTTCTTTTGACCGGGTCTATAATGTTTAAAATTAGATACAAACGTGTTTTTATTTTTTAAACTCCTGTTATCTTAACTACCATGTAGTGTATCAGAACTTCATTTTTGACCCTGACATACTGATTTCGTCAGTGCAATGGAATCTCCATATTACATCCAAAATCAAGAAAAAAGGATGGTCACTGTTACCCAAGATATGTGTGTTTGTGTGTGTGTGTGTGTGTGTGTGTGTGTGTGTGTGTGTGTGTGTTGCCTTAAAATCACGATGGAGCCTGGCTGGTCATAAACTTTTTGTCTTGTGCCTCAGCCTCCAAATTATTAGTGTCACAGTCATGCAGTACTGTGTTGAGCTTCTTAACCAATGACAAAAGTCATGCTCTCCACTTCATCATGAATGTGATGTCCAATGTCACCCTAATTCCTTTATTCGTAATAATATGGCCCCCTTTATCCTGCCCATCTTCATCCTCCTTTTTCTTCCATCAGCACAGCTCTCATGTCCTAAACTAAAATACCTCAACCTTGGCATCATTTTCATTTAGAGCTAGATGTTTTTATATAGTTTTTGTTTGTGTCATCCTGTTTGTGTTGTTTATTAGCATGTTGGACCTCTCCCTGCTAGGTGCTGCAATTGTATCCCACACTCCATCATCACCAAATGCCTGAGTTTATCCCTGACCTAAATAATTATTTTAATCATACCAAATGTCACATAATTTCCCATATAACCATGTTGACACTAGAAACTGTAATTTTTCACCATGGTTCCTTCCCTGTGTTATATGTTCCCTGTCTATGAAGGCATGAAGGACTTTTATAGCTACTTATAAAACACGGCTATCCCAAAACACAACAGCCATGGTAAGAACAAATCTATAGTTGTTACCTACCTTTAGGAAGCACAATCACAAACTGAGTCAAAGGCCTACTTCTTCCTGTGCATTTAGATGTTGTTAATTTCCCAATGATTTTTTTTATCACACTTCCTCACAATTTTTTGTCTTAAAATCTATGTTGCTTAATGGATGCTAGCACTATGGGTATAATATGGATCCAAACCAATCTTGTAACCCCATGATTAGCTTGTCAGTGTTAGGCTACTATTAAGGGAAATGTTCCACCGAGTCTCCTAATCAAATAGCATGTGTGTATATTATCATAAACATCTAAAATGTTATTTAGTTTACATTTTAAAACATAATGGATTTAATAAATTAAGGTGTTAAAGTGAGATTCTTTGTAATAGTTTCAAATTAAATTTCAAACCAAAATATTTTTTTATTTTATTTTTTTTTTTATTTGTTGGAGACAAGGTTTCTCTGTGTAGCCTTGGCTGTCCTGTACTCACAATGTAGACCAGGCTGGCCATGAACTACAGAAATCAACATGCCTCTACCTCCCATAGTGTTGGGATTAAAGGTATGTGTCACTGCTTCACAATTATAAATAATTTTATTTAATTTTATTCATATATTTGTTTCTTACAATGTATTCACTTTGTATCCCCTCTGCAACTCCCTCCCATGTCTCCTCCCAGTCCCACCCACCCTCCCTCTTCTTCCCCTACATCTTTTCCTTAGTCCATTGATAGGGGAGGTCCTCCTCCCCTTCTATCTGACCCTCGCCTATCAGGTCTCATCAGGACTGGCTGCATCCTCCCCCTCTGTGGCCTGGCAAGACTGCCCCCCCACTGCCCACCCAGGAGGAGGTGTCAAAGAGCTGGCCACTGAGTCCATGTCAGAGACGTTCCCTGCACACCTTGCTAAGAAACCCACTTGGAAACTGAGCAGCCAATGGGTTTCCTTTGAACAGGGGATCTAGGTCCTCTTCATGCATGGTTCTTAGTTGGAGTATCAGTCTCTGCAGCCCCCCCCCCCCGGGACCCATATATTTTTGGCTCTGTTGTTCTCTCTGTGGAGTTCCTGTCTCTGCCAGGTTACCAACAAATTTTTATTGGAGACTAATTTTTTTTTTCTTCTTAGCACATCATTGGACACACCAGCTTCATTTCAAGGCTGTTTGCCTTATGTAACGAGAAAGGTGTCTTGCAATGGGATAAAATGCCAAAGTGAACCGAATTTTATTGAAAAGTTTCTATACGAATTCATTCCTATAAAATCATGTGTATGAATTGCTTTTCTCGTTGCTGTGATAAAACACTGACAAAAACATTGTCAGGTGACAACAGTGACAAAAGCCCATGGTTCAAAGCTGCAAGTCTGTGAACCTATTGCAGCAGGATCTCCAGGCAACTAGTTCTTGGCATCCAGTCAGGAAGCAGAGCAAGATGAAGCATGAACGCTTCAGCAAGTTATCTTTCTCCTTTGTATGCAGACCAGGACCCAAGCCCAGGAGATGATGCTACTTACGTTTAAAGTGGGTCCTCACATGTCAGCTAAATCAAGGAAATCCTTCAGGGCATGTCTAGTGTGTAACTTAACATAGATATCTCTTCCTGGGTATGTCAGGAGTCATATCTTCTGGGTGATTCTAGTTCTCTTACAAGTTAATAATCAGCATACTAATCATAAAATCAAGATATTTTTATTGTATTTTATAAAATCAACATCATGTTTTGCCAAATTTAATAAACTCCATTTTATGGAGAAGGACCTTACGGCATTTCATAACTGCTTCGAATTATAAATATTTACATCATATATTATGTATTTAAATTATATGACAATTTTCTATTTTTGCTTCCATTTTCTTTTCTTTCAGTTCTTGGAGTAATGAATATAAAGCTATATATCCTTAAAAATAGATATTATATGGATAAAAGAAGAAGACTGACTGATGGTAATGATGATAGAGACATTGACCGATAAATTGATGATAGATAGATAATGATATGATTCTCACATATAAAATATACTTTTTTGCAATCCTGAATTAGTTAGCTTTTCTAATCACTATGATCCAATAGCAGACAAAAACAACCTAAGGCAGAAACTGCTTGCTTTGGTTTACAGCCTGAGGGAATGTAGTTCATTGTGATGAGAAGGAACAAGATAGCATCAAAGAGCTGCTCAAAGATAGTCCGGCAACGTGTGAGAAAACTGTTTCACATCTCTGTGTCCAACCATAAAGACAGACCTCAGGAATGAGGGTGGGGGCTATGGGTAAGCTGTTAGCCCCAACTGAATGGTCCAAACTTGCCAGTGAGGTCTTATGTCGAGAAGGTTCTACAATCTGCCCAACAGGAATGCTAGATGGGAGCCAATTGTTCAAACATACATACACATGAGAGTCATTTCATGTTTAACCCACGACCATCTTTGTGAAACCACATAAAACAGAAATGTGAAGCCAAGCCTCATTTTTGTTTTTCCTTGGCCTTAGAAAAGCAATGAGCAAAACTCTAGTCCATGTGTTCTGGTTTCAGTTAGTTTCTGCCTTATGCTAAAGCTCCAATGACCAATGAATGGATTTAAAGGTTTTTATTTTCCAACCTTGCTTAGTGCATGTCTGGAAAGACTGGGAGCTATCAAATATTATACTTCATTTTAAGATTTTTGTCTCTGACTGTTGTTCGTTCTTCTATTTTATTTGAATTTTTACTAAGTACTGAGGATCAAACAACTCAGCACATATATGCAGGTAAAATCTACTGATGAGTTGCATCTTCAGGACATGATTATCCTTCTTTGGGAGTGTGCCAT
The DNA here is from genome assembly GCF_907164565.1 of Psammomys obesus. Taxonomy (NCBI): domain Eukaryota; kingdom Metazoa; phylum Chordata; class Mammalia; order Rodentia; family Muridae; genus Psammomys; species Psammomys obesus. Next base: position 26,486,637 of record NW_026592118.1, on the reverse strand, counting down.
AAACTTCCAGAAAGCTGGAAGCACTGTCTTTTCCTAAAATTAAACTTGTAAATTGTTTTGAGCATTTATTTCTGTCCAGCTCAGCAGGCATATCTAGTGCCTTCTAGTATTCAACTACACTAGCCAGTCTCTAAAGATGCCCATTTGAAATTTTAAAACAATTAGAAATTTACCGAACATCTATATTATGAACACTATTAAGTTAATGTCATAAATGGATAAATTGAATTTTCAACTTAATGTAAAATATTATGCCATTGTCAGCATATTTTTGGCTGCAAGTGCCTTTTTATGCTAATAGTTGGAGCCAGTCCAAATTCAGAGACTTAAATTAGATCTCAACTCTCTGTATTGATTACTTCTCTTGTTCTCTCTTTGCCTAGTTCCCAATTTTGCAAATGGCTTACAATAGCCTTTCTTTATGTAATAACCAAATACTTATTGCTTGCAATATTCTCAAAACTGCCTACCAGACACAAAAAAACATGGCACCTAACCTTAAGGGTTTCTTAATTTAAGGAGAGAAATGATTACAGTGAAAATTGATTGCAAAATTGTAAATGCTGTCATAAAAAGACAAAATAGAGGCTCAGAGAAGTTTATAGACATGAAATGACTTGTATTGTGCTTTCTAAAAATAATTAAAAATTTTCTGACAGCTAACTAAGGAAGAGAGAGATAGAAAAAAGAAAGGGGGTAAAATACAAAACATTCTGAGCAAAAACCACTTTCTGGAAATAGAAAATGTCATATGAAAAATGATAAAATGAGATATCACAGACGTGGCTATGAGCTACCCTCAAAAGCTAAGCATGGCAACCTAGCCTCTACCATCAGAGAAGCTCTGTTGACAAAGGCCATAGGCTTCCTCTCCAATAACAATGCCATCTGGGTGACCTTTTTGACTCAGAGCATGTGCTAACATCCATCTGGAAAAGAGTTGAAACTTTTTGTACAATATACACTGCGGCTTGGGATTACACATACATATATGTTTTGATTGCTGTTATACTTTTGATTGCTTTTACACACATACAGTATTCTATTGTGTAGATGTACCATACATCTACACAATGTATCCATTCCTCCTTTGAGGGACATCTGGGTTGTTTCCAGATTCTGACTATTTCAAATAAAGCTGCTACAAACATGGTTGAACAAATGCCCTTATTGTGTACTTGAGCCTCTTTTGGATATATGCCTAGGAGTGGTATAGCTGGATCTTGAGGTTGAGGTAGCACTATTCCTACTCTGAGAAAGTGCCAAATTGATTTCCAGAACGGTTGTACAAGTTTACATTCCCACCAGCAATGGAGGAGGGTTCCCCTTTCTCCACATCCTCTCCAGCATGTGTTTTCACTTGATTCTTTGATCTTAGCCATTCTGATGGGTGTAAGACAAAAATAATGGTAGAGTTAAAACTCTAAATTCTTCCTATAATAAAAATTATAGAAATTATGAGTATGACTCCAATTCAATGGTAGAATTTTTCTATATTACAGAATCATGACTATTGCTTCTGAGAGTGACCATGTAAAATAGTGTTTACAGTTCATATTTGTTGAGTTTTGGCTCAGAGGATGTGCAATAATGCAATGTTTGTGTTAAAATAATTCTTATTTGTTTAAAAACAACCCCGTATCACAAGAGCAATTAGGCCTGGAAATTTAGATTTGTCAAAGAAAAGCCGTAAAGTACTTGTTTCATGTTATATATCAAAACCCCCTACCTTGTAAGATGAGAAATTCAGTGGTGGTTTTGATAACGTGTGAAAACTTGTAGTTGTTAATATCTTGCTGTGATTAATTTATAAATTAAATTCATAATAGACATACAGCTACAGGGGGAAACATAACGTATTCAAAGTTCAGTGGCACTTACATTTTCTGACATCCAGTGTAAGTGGGAGATTCGGCGGGAGGGGCTTCTGTTAGGCAAAGGTAAGCCAGAATTTGTTCTGTGTTTGGGCAAAGCAATACAATTACTTCTCATACGCATCCTTATGAAATAGCAGGGCCCAAGGAATCACTGGACTATCCCCTCTGAGGAAGCTTACATGTGGTTGGGAAGTCTCAGTTTGCAGAAACATTAGATTTCAGAAACAGCTTACCTAATTAAACAGACTCTGCACGGGGAGGTCAGGTGGCAGCCTTCCTTAATTGATTTTTAACAGTTTTGTAACTATAACGCTACCATTTGTGCAGCTGTAATTAAAGGCCCAGTGTTTTAATTCGCACTTCTGATTTTCAGACCTGTTCATAGATGTGTGCTGCAGGCAAGCAAAAGCCCACGGTGCCAGATTTTATTAATAATGGATGTGAGGTGGGACTGTGATAGAATTCATGCTTTCCCCCACAGAGTTGTCAGTGTTCCACTTCATGGGAGACCGGGCTGCTGAAGCCTTCCTGCCTAACAGATGACAGTGGCTGAAACAGAATGAGTGGAAGCTAAGCAAATGGAACCAACATAGCTGTCTGGTTCGATTCATTTGTTCAATTGATGAGGACATAACAAAATAATTAGCCTGGCTATTTACAGGTTATTAAAACAACCTTAGGGGGAAACCATATAGAAAAAGAAATCCAAATCTTTGCTTCATTTGCTTCCTGACAAAAATAGAAAAAAAAAATGCCATAGATTTGAAATAGGATATTTATTCAACCAAAATGTTTATTTTGTGTCACAGAAGGCACAATAAACTATGCTGTATAGTGCAACCAGAATACTGTGTGCCACTGAAACTATGACCTATCACTAAGGAACAATCTGGAGTTATAAAATAATAGATGGTAGCTAATCGTGTGTACAAGACAATTGGTAGTGTTGTGTTTGTTTTGTCCCAATGTTAGCTATCTTCAGTATTTAATTGTTTCTTCCTAAGAAATAGAACAGCTCAAAATAATAGTAAAATTCTGATGAATGTAAGTTAGGCTGAGAAAATTCAGAAGGCAGTTTGAGTTTTAATAATTTTATATTGTTTATTATGAAGGCCTAGCGTTAGCCAAAAACACATCCTTCAGTACGTCCTTAACTTTTAGAAATTTCAGAAGGTAGGTCAGCAAGTCACTCTCAGTTTGAGCCATTTTCTAGGAGGACAGAACTCGCTGAAGGTTTTGTACTCTTGGTTATAGTCTCTTACAAGGAAACAATACATTACAATCCATGGAAGGAAGACACACATAAAGCAGTATCCATGAGGGTTCATCTATGAGATATTCACTGTCTTCCCCCAAATGGGTCAAAACATAATAGTTTTCCAGCAATAACCTAGAACTGCTCTGTGGGTGAGAGTGTTGTGTGCCTATGATCCCAGTGCCAGGGATGCAGATACAGGGGCATTGCTGAGCCTTGGGAAAAACTATCAAGCTCCAAGTCATTGAGAAGACAGGTCTCAAGGGAATAAGGTGGCACACTTAAAGAGCAGGGCACCTGATGTCCTCCTCTGCCCCCCACAAATGCATGTACCTGCACATACATATGTACATGGAGCTCTGTGCCATGCCCATAAATATCACACACGTGCAAATACACACGTGCACAATAAAAAACAAATAAAAATAAAATCCCCAAGTCACCTTGCAAGTCTTTTTGAAATAGAGAATTCATTGTAAGACTTGGATATGCAGAGACTGATACTCCAACCAAGTACCATGCATGGAGATAACCTAGAACCCCTGCACAGATGTAGCCCATGGCAGTTTAGTGTCCAAGTGGGTTACATAGTAATGGGAAGAGGGATTGCCTCTGACATAATCTGATTGGCCTGCTCTTTGATCACCTCCCTCTGCAGGGGGAACAGACTTACCAGGCCACAGAAGATGACAATGCAGCCACTTTTGATGAGAACTGATAGACTAAGATCAGAAGGAAGGAGAGAAGGACCTCCCCTATCAGTAGACTTAGGGAGGGGCATGCTTGAAGAAGGGGGTGGGAGGGTGGGATCTGGAGGGGAGGAGAGAGGGGCTTAGGGGGGATACAAAGTGAATAAAGTATAATTAATAAAAACTTTAAAAAGAAAAAAAGACTTGGGTATGATTAGATATATCTAAAGATGTTTTTAAAATGGTTTTACCCTATAAATATACTCTCATCAAATGTGACATGCAGTTCCTACTAGCAGTCTAAGACACAAAACAGATAACTCTTTGGTCAAGGATAAATTCCTTATTATGTAATGAATATTAATAAAATTGTATATGTAAATGTGGAATTACAGAAAATGATGTCTTTAATACTCTATGGTGTCTCTAAGCTACCCTTGTGACTTTTAAAGATGGTATAACTATTCTCTATTAAATTCTATTTTATAAAAGTCAATGCATATTTTATTGTTACTGTTTGAAGTATAAGACTTCTGCATTTGGAACTTTTAGAACATTTTAATATGAAGTCATTTATAGTCAAACAATTTTGTTTGTAGATCCATGTGTACCATGAGATGTTTTCTGATGCGTTAACACAGTTTTCATCACAGTCTTTTACTGATTTATTCTGCCTTCTTAGCTTCAAATATAATCGTACTAATTCTTGCATCTTTTTCTATGTGCAATCCAGGGACTTTTTAGTTAATTTATTTGGTTCAGTCTTATTTTCTGTTCAAAACTATTCTCAAGAAGGTAATTTGATCTGATAGCAATTTAGTAAACATTCATCAAATGAAACTGAGTGGAATATGTTAGGAATACTAGTTACTAAACTTAATATAAACTTACTAATATTTCCTCTTCTAAAGAATACAGAAAAATCTTAACAGTTTTAAAACACAGAATTATTAAGGATGGGATAAAAATAAAGTACAAAGTATTTTATTTCATAAATATTTGGTATATAAACAAAATTAGGTATTACTACTCTATTCATTTATAACGTATCTGTCCAGATGGGAGACACTCATTAAAAAAGGACTGAGTAATAAGAAAGAGTGAGCTGCCAATCAAGCAAATTACCTTAATGACAATGATCCTTAGGAAGGAAATATTTTAAATGAACAGCCAACTGCTGAGCGATGTGGTGGGCCTGGAGCAAAGCTCCTCAGTTCATTGTGGTTAAAATGCATCTGTGGAGGCCTGCAGCGACTTTGTCTGCATCAGAATGAATGTTCTTTAAAATGCATCTTCTAGGTGACTATGTGTCTGTATTGTCCTTCTTTGTAAAATCGTCTAAAATGTCTTATCACCCACAGTTAAAGGAATCACACCTTTTTTGAAATTATGGGAGGAACTGGGGTTTTCTTCTAGAGGACATGGTGGGAGATGAGATGTTAACATGATAAAAATGTATATGATAAACCAGGTATTATTTGTAAATTACTTGCTTCAGTGCTCTCATTACCCTCAAAGGTAGAGAGTCGTATGGCTATATTTTGTTTTCAGATTAGCAAAAGAAGGAAACAGGGCCGACAAGCTTGCTACACATTCAGTTCCTAACCTGACACTCTGAGGATGCCATCATGGCTTGATATTATTCCAAAGGTTGTGCTCTTAAATTGCAGTATCAAGATAGCAAATATGTTTGTAGATTATATAACCATTTCAAGCTTTTTGCTTAATTATGACAAAGATTAAGTCTCTAAAATGCAACTGCCTGGTCTTAAATATCCAATCTGCCACTACTCGCTGTTTAATCAGTTTTCTTCAAATATGAAGCAGGTATAACAATCATTTGTTTAGCTTTTTATATGGATTAAAGAAGAAACTTAATATAAATTACTTAACATCTTGGCTGATACTAGGTTGTGGATAGTTAAGCACCATCACATATAAGAAAGTCAGCACTCAGATCAATCAGAAATATGATGCTAGCAACATGCCTTACTTGATTGGGCCTAGAAAAAGTCTGCAATGATTCACTACCCAACTATCTTTACGCAAGTGTCAAATAAGTGGAGAGTTGTGGTGACTCCATTTCTGAAACATCTAGCCAACAAAATTCAGATGGAATCAAGCAAAAAGCTGGACTGAAATTTTACAAGGTCCGGTTGCACGTTTAATGGGCGTTCTGAACTCAGAGAGCACTCAGGATTTGCTTCATCAAACCACTAATGTGCATTACAATAGTGATGATTGAGCAGAATTTAATTACTGTGACAAAAAAAAATAGCTACTATTTATTAAAGCTAGCGATGCTGTCAGCAAGGTGCTGATACTTGTATATGTTCTAAGTCAGAGGATTTTTACGTATTTCTTACAAAGTAAAGTTGGCTTCTTGCAGTTGGTTGTATTAAGAAAAAGATACAAGGGCCCTACCATGTCAAAACAAGAAAATCTGAGCTGTGGCTCCTGCCAAAATCATTACTGACTTCAAGTTAGGAGTGAGTGGGAAAAGCATACAATGGGAAACATACACTAACATCTGTTAGCCTAAGTAACCATTCCTCTGTCCAAATTCAAACAACCAAAAATTACCAGCCGGCCCATCTCAAATAAATTCAATTCAGAGTTCAGACATCATGTATTAACAGTTTTTGTAGGAATGTTAAGAGTGAGTGCAAATATCCAAGTAGGCTATAATTAGGGTTAGATAGAAAAATCTGGGGGATATACGCATATATAATATATTATATATATGAATCACCTGATATATGTTATATGTATATATGTGAACTTCACTTTATGTGTGCATTTATTATATATAATATATGTATATGTGTGTTTATTATATCTAATATATGTATATAATATTATATGTTTATAATGAAACATTTAGTAGAAAATTACAACAGAGAGTTTAAGAGTACAAGCTATACAAACATTGTCTACGTTCATATTCTGACATTTTCTACATACAACATTTGTAGGTGATGTGTGGCAATTAAGTGACTTTTCCACAATTATTACATGGTTCATTTCTCTTATTGTACTAAGAAACGAATGAGTTGAGACCAGATTAACAGACCTTTGGTAACAGCAGGCTTGTGTTAAATGCTTAAAAATATTATGTCTGGAGTCTAGAGGATATGGTTAAAAAGAAGGTTGGTTGCTTTGGAAAAAATGTTAGCTTTTCTTCAGAGTTATATGTATGACAGTGATTATAAAAGTAGCTTAAATACTTTTTTGTGTCTCAATCTTGTTATAACTCTGAAAGAGATTGAGAATTCTGAAGATCTTTTTTGAAAATCCCATTTCCTTTATTAATATTACTCGTAAAAACGAAATTTAAACTTTTACCAATTTATTCTAAAATACCAATTATAAATGGTAAAATAAATATTACATTTTGATAAAGATAGCTATTTTCCCACAACAGGCTAACTAACAGCATGGTGGTAATTTCCAGTTTTGTGCCTAAGGAAAACAGCTGGATTTTTCTAAGGATTCTCAATGCTGTGTGCTGCAGCATGCTCTTTGGGCTGAAGTATGTGAAAAAATGCAGTTGTGCATAGATCTGTAGACGAGAAAAGGACTGGGATTTTTATGAGTAGCTGGATAATTTTTCCTTAACATCACACCGAAACTTGGCAAGTGCCATTTATTGAAATCTCGTAACAACTGCCATCTCAACATAAGTCAATAAACTTTGTTTCCACCTGTTATATTGCACTGTGTTTCATTAAGTGTCATTTTCTCCTTTTTTGAATGGGATCTCACTTTGCGGGAGTCTCTAATACTGAAGCCATGAACAAATGAAGCAGTCTCCAGCAGTGCCCACTGGTCACTCATTTCTGAATATGCCGTGGCATGGCGGAAAGAAACGGAGCAGCTCTAGAATTGGTAGACTACAGAGGACTGGATGTTCACAGCAAAGCATTCTGTGACAGACATGAGCATGAAACACGCACAAGGACATGAACTTGCAGATGACTGTCTTAGGTACACAGTGCGATTTTGACTGGTAAAACTATTAATGCATTCATTTGCTTGTGCATTTATAAACTTGATTCCTTCCTAATGTGTCAGCCGGGTCTCTGTCTGCTTGCAGTGTATATGTTTTTGCGCGTTTCTCTTAGAAACATTCTAGAATGATAACACATACTTTGATTTAAAAATAGAAGGAACCTCCCCTTGGAGTAGATAATGCCACTGCCTGGGACTGATTTGATGACCAGATGGCTCTATGTAGTTCACAGTGAATTGCTCCATTTTCACATATTTTCTAGAAAAATCATCTTCAAAACATTAAAAATGGTAAATACTAACTAACTTTTAGAGTTACCCAGTGATTTTTTTTAATATATATTTAAATTTTCTATTAGGGAGGATAGAAGAATTGTAAGCGCCAGAGAGAAGACCAAGATGTCAAAAGCTAGATAGTCTCTTCCCAGAAACAAAAAGGAGAAGATTTGATGTGAAAATGGGTAGAGGAAGCTGAGGATATTGGAGGAGTTGGGAGGAGGAAAAGTAGAGCTAATATGCTAAAAATAAATTATACAAAATTCTTAAAAATAAAACTACCTTATTAAATGTTTTTCCATCAGGTTGATGCACAGTATTAAATTGCTGTTGACTATCGTTCATCAATTCCTATGCTAGAAAATGAACATTTGAGTCCCCTCTAATACGTTTTTTTTGTTTGTTTGTTTGTTTGTTTGTTTGTTTGTTTGTTTTTGGAACAGTCCACTAAACTATCACACAAAAATACAGCATTAACTAGTTAATGTATCTGGCCACCAAAAAAAATTAGTAGGTGGGATACACTTTTACTCAGTAACAATAGTGATGTTGTGGAAATGTTTGGTGAACACAAATATGCTATGACATTCTGTGCTGCTCTAGACTGATCACAGAAAATGTTTGACTAAGTCAGAATGAGAACACTTTGTCTTATACAGTGATTTCACACACATACACAAACACTTTCCTCTGCAGTGCAGGAAAAAGAAAGAACCTAACATGTTTCTTTGTCCTACTTTAAGACACATTTGAATCTTGCTATTCAAAAAATAAAACCCTGTACATATATTATTCTGAAATTTTGAAGTAAAACAATAATGTATATGTGTTTACACAGGATATGTGTGTGTCTGTATTCTACTCTGTTTACCATTACAAGAAATAAATATGTTTTTAAAACTGTCTTTGTTAGAATCACAACTACCTCACTGCACATTTCATTTCCTGTTTTCCCCTTGTATTTCCTTTGTTTTGAAGCTATGTCTTTTCACAGATTTGCCGTTGCAACTAAATTTCAAGCTTCCATTTGTGTTTCTTGGTCATTGAAAGCCTCCTTCAATTCAGTTCTTTGTCCTATTCAGTAATAGGTTTAATTTTTAAAAGTAGTCTTAGCTTTTAGCAATAATGAAACATTGTGTGTCCATTCTCAGTGATCAGTTCCCTAAAAATGGATTAGATTCTGTTTAGAAATGTTTGCTTCCCTAGCAGTGACTGGAATCAGAAATAGGAATCATAGCATAAGGGAACACAGCAAATGTGAGGATAGGCGGGATACAGAGGGAGCTGCCTCTGGAGCTTTCAATAACAGGAGTTAGAAAATGATGCCTTTTCACAATTTTGAGTTTATGCTAATTTTACAGAATTAAAGCAACTTTAATTAAACTTAAAGCAATTAATATACCAGCTATATCTTGGGGTGTTTTTTTTTTGTAACATTTTGTTTTATCGCAAATGAAGCTACTACCGTAACAAATTTATGAATTCAAGTCTTAAAACAATAATAGCGAAAACCAGAACTGATTTGAACATGAGCACTCTTAAAGCTCTGTGCATAAGTAAGTGACTGTGTGGAGGCTGCCTGGAGGTGCTTTCTGCATATGGATTGTGTGAAACATGCTAGAACCGCTGCAGATAGCAAATATTAGTCATGACGCTATGCTACACAATTTACCAGTCAGTATTTTACCAGTTATTTTATGTATTGCTTTTGGGCTAGAGATTTTGCCTAATAAATAAAGCACTTACCATGATATTCAGAAGTCCAGAATTCAGATACCCCAGAATCCACATACAAACTGGGAAGAAATGCAGTCCATATGCCATCTTTGCATTTAGGAGGTCAACATAGGTACCTGTTGAGTAAGCCAGCTATCTAAATTAGCTCAAAGGAAACCCTGTGTTCACAAGAGAACTTGACTCAATAAATCAAGTAGGGAGCGATTGAGAAAGACATCTATTGTCAATTCTAGGCCCCCTACACACAATGTGACAAAGCATATAAATCCACAAAGATGTACATTTCTTTATATCCTAAGGGTTACATACAATTTGACTAAAGTAAAAGAAGCTAGGAGACAGAATGTGGGAATAAAGTTTGGAAAACAGAGCAACTGTCATGGACATAGTGTCAAATTTCAACTCTTGCAAATGCTTTGTTCAACACACTTTTCAGGGTATAATTCACATGCAATAGAAAGCATGTAAAGTGTATAATTCAGACATAAATAACAATCAGTTACCACAATCAAGAAAATCCAGAAAGCATCGTGAAGTAAATGCAACAGGGGATCATAAGTTCTGGTCAGAACATCCCATTGCACCTCCATTGCCATGTACATGCAGCCACGTGACTCTTAAAATCACTTGGCTTTTTGATCAATTGGGACAATCTAGTGTATCCTTTTCACATGGACTGTGTTATAACACAGAAGGACCTAGGAATGTGTGCTATCAGTGTGTTGTCTGAATATATAATTTCAGGTCCTTAGTTTATTCTTGGACTATAATACCTATAATCACTACAATTCAAAATGAACGCATAGCAATGGCTGCATTCTTCTGTGACATTCGTGTACTATCACAATTGTATTGGTTAAAATAATAGTTATCTAAGAAGGGCTTCTTTTTTTTTTTTTTGGATGTAATTTTTCTTAACAAGAAAAAATTTCCCCACAGGGTAGAACTGCTGCTTTCTTATAAGATTACTTTAATTTCTAGAGTTCTAATTCTTCCTGATTATAGCCTACTATTTTATGTAGCAGAATGCTGAAGTTCGTATGTATTTAAAAACTATACAGCTGCTGAGAACCAGGCTCATTCCTGAAGAAGACCACTTGGTCTATGATTTTTTTTTCTTCTTGTGCCTTTTATCTGTGTAAATCCTAATCTCAGTGGTCCTCAGCCTTCCTAATGTTGTGACTTTTTAATACAACTCCTTGTGGTATGATAACCCCCAACCATAAGTTATTTTGTTGCTACTTCATAGCAGTAATTTTGATACTGTTATGAATTATAATGCAAATGTCTGGCATAAGAGATATCTGATGTGTGACCCCTGTGGAGGTCATGATCCACAGGTTAACAAGCACTGTTTAATCTCATTTTTATAATAGTGATTATGATTTTTTTGGTAAAAAATCAGTTATTTTAGCACAACTCTCAAAATATATTGTGCTACCTAAATCTCCAAGGAACATGGATTTTGTAACTGAAGACTGGAGCATGTCATCTGAAGTCACAGATTTTCATTATCTTAACCATAGGATTTATAATAACCAGACTCTCTATGGTATTGTGTTTAATTTGGGTTATTGTTTAAGAAGTAGTACAGACCATCTAAGAAGGTTAGATTTTTCCATTAGATCAATAGAAAATAGGCTCATCATTAAGATAATAATGAAGCGAACATTTAAACATGATTACCACTGATTTTTTCCCCAAAACCATTAGTGAAAATAATATAGTGAAAAATTTAATGCTCCTTCTGTACAACAAAATTTTGTTAAAGATACAGCTCTTACTGGTCCTAAACTTTCTTAAGTGCTAAGTTCTGACTACCTCCACATTAATATTGTAATTTTCTAGCAATAAGCCAGTTACATAGAATGTCATGATGTTATTTATAATTTAAATGAGGTGCATTAGCTAATCCTTATTGGCCACATTTAGAAAAGTCAGTTTTTAATCCATATTATTAGTAAGAAAAAAGAGGTGGAAAGCATAGGCCATCTCCTCAAAGTTTTGTACATAACAAATGAGAGGCCAGATAGCATTCTTGAATTCTTCTAAAGTTAGACAAGAGTCAACTGTATGTAAGTGGGCAAGCCTATTTTCCTTATAATCTTTTAAGTGCACATTCAATTTTACTAATATAAAAGTAAGCCTTTGTTTTGAAAGGAGGATGACTAGATAACAAATTAAAACAGAAAGAGAATGCTAAAAGATGGGGATTTTATATTTGTATTACCTAAGACAAGGTAAAAAATGTTTTTTTTTTAAACAGAAGTGATCAGTGTTTAGCACCAAATAGACCACACAAATTGACCAAGCCTATCCACACTAAATACTGAGATGCTTCAAATAGTTTATCCACCAAGTCAAAGACCACCAAACAAAATACCAGGATAAGATATGACAAGCTTTATTTTAACTTGCTGGACAAGGCTGACTAGGAGACTCCCAAAACATACAATCTATTGTTTTTCCGCTTGGCTACCATCCAGAGATAGAAGGTGTGGTGGTTTGGATAGATATGACCCTCCTAGACTCATGTGCTTGAACGCTTTGCCCATAGGAAATGGCACCATTAGGATGTGTGGAGTTGTTGGAGTAGGTATGGCCTTGTTGGAGCAAGTGTGTGTGGGAAAGGAGGCTCTGAGGTCTTCCAGGCTCAAGGTTCAACCAATATGGAATACATCCTCTTCCTTGATGCCTGTGGATCAAGATGTAGAATTCTTGGCTCCTTCTCCAGCAACATATTTTCCCACCATGATGATATGGACTCAACTTCTGAAACTGTGAGACATCCCCAATTAAATGTTTTCTTTTATAATAGTTACTGTGCTCGTGGTGTTGATTCACAGCAATGAAACCCTTACTAAGACAGAAGCAAGGCCCTATTGCTAAAGACACCATGTACTGCAGTAACAGGGCCCAGAGGCCCCTGAGTTAAAACTCATCTCAGAACTATATTTCATAATATCATAACTCTCCATGCAAGCTTCCAAAGAAGAGAATCAACCAATTGCCCTGTCCAGAAAACTATATTGCATATGAACCGCATCAATGACCAGAATGGCATGATAGCCTACAGGTACAGTGGTGGCACACATACCTTGGTAGTAACCAAACGTTCTCTAAGTGGACTTAAGACCAGCTCAACAGAAGTGATACCATGACTAGTATTGAACATCTTTCTAACTATTCAGTGCTGATGATATCGTCATCATTGGAGGAGACTTTGCTGCCATTAGTTTACTAAACCAGCATGATCCCTAAAAAAAGTCTGTAAACACTTGTCACTATATCCATCAGTAAGCATAGTTTTCACCTTTCCTCAAGGAATCTTCACTTTGCAACAGGTTTTCATTACAGAAAAACCACAGCCAGTCAAAATGTAGACTTGTAGAGCCCAGTCCCTATGGATACATCTATAAAACACTCCTGCAATTTAGGCTTAAGGAACATTACAGAAAAGGAGGGAAAGATTGTGAAAGCCAGAGGATCAGGGAGTTTGCTGTGAGTTTGTGTCTTCTAGTAGCATCAGAAGCTATACCCATATGTCTTACTGACATGACTGCCCAAATGTGAGCTCAGCAAAGACTTCACTAATGAACATGTCAAACTGAGCAGGAAAAAGCCCATGAGGCCTTAACTCTACACAAAGAACTGCAGATAGAAACCTTATACTAACAAATGAGCAAAGCTAGAGACAGGAGAGACAGTGCCAAGCTAAAACATACATTAATGTAATATTACATGGACTCAATAGATATTTAAGTGCATATATTTTTATACAAAAATGTTTGCATACAGTAACAATAAGAAAGAGACCATAAATTAGAAGGAGATCAAGGAGAGTTATATGGCAGGGTTTGAAGGGAGGAAAGAAAAGAGAGATATGTAATTAAATTATAATCTCAAGAATAAAGAAGATAGCTAGAGAGACAGAAAGAGAGAGAGAGAGAGATTGACGGAGACAGAGAGAGATGAAGTTCTACACCACAGAGTAAGTAACTGTGCTTCTTCAGTTAATTTCCAGGTCTGTACCTGAAGACACTATGATTGAAAGTTGATTCCAGAATACTGCTATTCTGCTTTACTTCCTCCATAAGGTAAAAGTTGAAATAGGGATATAGACTGGGCCTAACTTAAGGGAAATTTTCAAAATAATGAATACAGACAGTATTATTCAGATGTGACCAAATACATATTTTTACAATATAAAGAAGTGTTAATTGCTGACCAATGCTAAATAATATTTTTCCACTGCTTCCATGCCACTATCTGGAAAGTGAAAATTTTCACTTCATATGGTATAAAAAGTTAGCACTGGAATCACTGCAATATTATAAGTATCATTGATGCTAATAATTGCATGCCTTTCTTGGCATCTTGCTAAGGCAATATTACTCATTTGTCTCTACAATATCAACATATCCTTCACCACAGAATAAACCTTTCTTCTAAGATAATGCTTTCACCTTTGCTTTGTTGTTGTTTGCCTGCTTTTTGTTTTAGATTTAAAGACAATTTAGAACATTGGGTATAAAAGTTTTAAAATAGCATTCACAAAGGAACCCAACATTTTCAAAAATAATGGAGTTCAGAACAAGTAAATGAGATAGAATAAAAACCTATGTCATTGTCTTCAAATAGAATTTGAGATGACTTGAATTTGTGTGTATTTGTATTTGTGTATGTTTCATGGGAAAATGTTTCTAAACACAGAATATTTATCTTGAATACATGTCTAACTTTTGAATGAGCCTGAGTAAATTTTCATAAATCGTTTTTACTCTTATTAGTTTTTTTTTTTCAACATAAACACCTTAATTACAGAATTTGAGCTTCCTAATGTCATTTGGCAATATAGGTCTTAGCCTAATTATCTTTAGAATTTTAGTAGTCATTTAAGATTTTGTTTTATTAAAAAAATGATCAAAAGTGTTTTGCCCTTTCCTCTTAATCTGATACAATGACATTTGTTAAGCAGTACCTCAGTATTAGGGTTCTCCTAAAGAATAGAACTGATAGACTGAATCTCTCTATAGATAGATAGGCAGATACGTAATTAACTATATAGGTGATAGATAGATAGATAGATAGATAGATAGATAGATAGATAGATAGATAGATAGATAGATACATGATAGATAATAGATGGATGGATAGAAGTTAGATAGATGATAGATACATATATATATATAGATACATACATAATTAGATCATCAATAGAAAAAATAATTGGATTGATTAAGGTGACTAACATGCTGTGGGCCAGCTAGTCCAACAGAAAGTACAAAAATCCAGTTGTTTAGTCCTCAAGGCTGTATATCTCAGCTGGTCTTCAGTAAATGTCACAATCCTGAGGAAGGACACGCTAATGCCAGTGAAGGATGGCAAGTAGGTAGAGAGCTTCCTTCTTCCATGTCCTTTACTTCCGTTGCCACCAGAGGGGGTTGCCCAGATTAAAGGTGGCTCTTCCAACCTCAAAAGATGTTGGTTAAAAGGGGTCTTCCCATGTCTTACTAACTCCCCCTTCTTACATCTGATTCCCTTCACTCTGCTCAAAGTTTGGTTATGAGTCTCAGTATCTGCTTTAATACACTACTAAGTAGAGTCTTTCAGAGACCCTCTGTGGTAGGCTCCTGTCCTGTTTCTTGTTTTCTCCTACATCCAGTGTCCATCCCATTTGTTTCTCTATGTGAAGGTTGATCATCTTACCCTTCTTCTTTAGCTTCTTTAGGTGTACACATTTTAGTGTGTTTATCTTATCTTATAGGTTTAGTATCCACTTATAAGTGAGTATATATTGTGTGTGTCTTTCTGCTTCTGAGATACCTCACTCAGGATGATCTTTTCTAGTTCCATCCATTTGCCTGCAAATTTCATGATTTCCTTGCTTTTAATTGCTGAGTGGTATTCCATTGTGTAAATGTACCACAATTTCTGCACATGGAGCCCCACAAGGGCCAAATATATCTGGGCACTGGGGTCTTTTCTGAGACTGATTCTCCAACCAAGGGACTATGCATGGATATAACCTAGAACCCCTGCTCAGACATAGCCCAGAGCAGCTTAGCATCCAAGGAGGTTTCCCTAATAAGGGGAACAAGGACTGTCTCTGACATGTACTCAGTGGTGGGCTCTTTGACCTCCCCCCCTTCTCTCTCTCTCTCACACACACACACATACACACACGGAGGAAGGAGCAGCCTTGCTAGGCCAAAGAGAAGGACATTGCGGCAAGTCCTGATAAGACCTGATAAGTTAGGGTCAGATGGAAGGGGAGGAGGACCTCCCCTATCAATGTACTTAGAGAGGGGCAAGGAGGAGATGTGAAAGGGAGGGTGGAATTGGGAGCAAATGAGAGATGGGGCTACAGCTGGGATACAAAGTAAATAAACTGTAATTAATATAAAAAATAAAAATTAAAAAAATTAAAGAATGGGTCTTCCCTTTTCATATCATTTAATTAAGAAAAAAAATCCCAGTTTCTGGCAGTTATGAATAAGCTGCTATGAGCATATTGAGCAAATGGTCTGGTTGTATGGTGGAACTTCTTTTGAGTATATACCCAGAAGTGTTATAGCTGGTTCTTAAGGTGGTACTATTTCCAATTTTCTGAGAAAGTCCCAGATTGATTTCCAAAATGTTTGTACAAGTTTGTGCTTCCACTAGTAATGGAAGTGTGTTCCCCTTCCTTCATTCCTTGCCAGCATGTGCTGTCACTTGAGGTGTTTTTTTGTTTTTTTTGTTTTTTTTTTTTTTTTATCTTAGCCATTCTGGTGGGTGAAAGAATGAATCTCAGAGTCATTTTGATATACATTTTCCTAATGACTAAGGACATTGAGCATTTCTAAAAGTACTTCTCAGCCATTTGAGATTCCTCTGTTGAGAATTCTGTTTATCCAATTAAATTATTATCCAATAATCCAATTAAAAATGGATTATTTGGTTTGTTGGTTTTTATTTCTTGAAAAATCTAGATCTCCCTCAACCAAAGAATGGATGAAGAAAATACAGTTCATTTACACAAAAACAAAGAAATCATGAAATTTTCAGACAAATGGTTGCAAGTGGAAAAGAACATCCTGAGTGAGATAACCCAGACCCAGAAAGACATACACAGTATGTACTCACTTATAAGCTGAGATTAGCCAGAAAGTACAGGATAAAAGTACAGGATAACCATGCTATAATCCACAGACCCAAAGAAGCTAAGGAGGGCCCAAAGGAAGTCCTCCTTGAATTTTACTCAGATGGGGAAATAGAATAGACAACAGAAGTGGATGAAGAGAGGGAACTTGGTAGGAGAAGATGTGGGGAGGGAAACAAAACAGGAGGATCAGATGTGGGCAGAGTGGGGGATGTGGGGAGAGAGCTTAGAGAGAAAAGTAAAACCGAGGACAGTGGTGTCTTTGAGACAAGCTAGAGAGACATTCAGGGTAGGCTCCAGGGAAGACATGAGAATGTCTCTAGCTCATCCTTCCAGCAGTGGGAGAAATAGAGACTGAGGAGGCCACCCTCTAGCCAGGCCGGACTTAAAGTGGTACGAAGGGAGCATCAAACATCTACAAACCCAAAATTTACCCTGCCTTCAAGAAGTACAGAGATAAAAATAGAGAATAGAGTGAGGGACTCTCCAGCCAATGTCTGGCCAAATTTGAGGCCCACCCCCATGGGAGAGAGCCAACCCCTGACACTATTAACAATTCTCTGATGTGTTTACAGACAGGAGCCTAGCATAACTGTCCTGTGAGAAGTCCACCCAACAGCCGACTGAATCAGATGCTGAGACTCACTCCCAATCATTAGGTGGAGCTTAGGCAGTCCTGTGGAAGAGTGAGTGTGTTGGGGGAATCGGGATAGAGAGTGTAGAAGAACCCAGAAGGTACAAGAATGTTACAAGAAGATGAATAGAGCCAACTAACCTAAACCCATTGAGGCTTAAAGAGAGGGAAATATCAATCAAAGAGCATATATGCTTTGGACCTAGGGCTCCTACACATATGTAACCAAGGTCAGCTTGATCTTCATATGAATCCCCTAGTAAGTTGAAGGCTGCTGTCTATGACATGAACTTTGTTGATCACCTCCCCCTGGTGGGGCTGCCTCACAATGCCACAGGTGAAGAAAGTGCTCTTAGTCCTGATAGGAACGATGTGCAGGGGTGGGCAATGGGATCTTCTTTTCTAAGGACAAGGGGAAAGATTTTAGGGGGAAGAGGGTGAGCAGGTTAGACTAGAAAGAGATTTGAGGGGGAGCTATGATAGGGATGCAAAGTGAATATTTAAATCAAAAATAGATTTAAAAAAAAATAAGAAAACTCCAAGAAAAAGAAAAAAGAAAAAAAAATCCCTCATAAGCGTACCCAGATGTTTGGATTTTAGTTACTTCGTAATGTTGGCCAGTTGACAATCAAGTATAGCCATCACAGTCTCCAAGGGCAAAACTTGGCCACAATGTCAGTGGAAACATCATGAGTTTTAAAAAGAGAAAAGAGAATGATCATTAAACATAATCAGTTGATGAATTCACAATGTGGCTAATTTATTTGCAATAACCAAAATGAATTTAGAACTGTATGCATTTTGCGAAAAAGTTGAAAGCTGCAAGGTTGATTAAGAAGATTTTAATGAGCGACAACAGCAGCACGTTACAGCATGTATCCAGCAAGATATTACAGTGGAAGTTATAATTAAAATGTACCCTTTTCTTCTCAAAGATTTCACAGCAATACCGTAAATTTATATTTAACAATCTAGGCTAAAAAAAAAATGGAGGTGTTTTTCGGTGTTTTAATAACAAAAATTCATACAAGTCATTAAAATAACACACTTTGAACTTAAATTTTTTCCTTTTGTTTTCCAATTAATTGTAAGCTACCATGTGACTGCTGAGAGTCAACTGAAGAGCAGAGCAGAGCAGCCAGTGTTCTTGATCACTAAATTGCCTCTCCAGCCCATAATTAATTTTACAATTGTAAAGCTATATCCAGTTATATTACATTATATAAAACTTCTTTCAAAAATGTTTTTGTTTGCTTTTTTCTTAATGCAACAAACTTTTAAATTTTTATTTATTACATTTTATTCACTTTGTATCCCAGATGTAGCCCCCTCCCTTTTCTCCTCCCAATCCTACCTTCCCTCCCTCTTCTCCTCCCATACACCTCCCCAAGTCCACTGATAGGGGAGGACCTCCTCCCCTTCCATCTGACCCTAGCCTTTTGTCTTGTTTAGTTTTGTTTTTGCTTTGGTTTGGGTGCTATTGTGCTATGGACAGAATCCAGAGCCTCTTTTTTCTTTCTTCCTTTATTTTTTTTTAATTTGGTTTTATTTTAAGACAGTTTTTTCCTGAGTAGCTCAAGATGACCTAGAATTTCCTATGTAGTCTAAGTTGTTTATATAGGAATTCACAACTGAATTCACAATTATCTTCCTCAACTTTACAAATTCTGAGATTAAGTACAAACACAATCATATCCAGCTAAATTTTTAATTAGTTGTAAGGTTAATCTGAAATCTCAGATTGTCAAATTCTCTTGTTTTCCCTGGAGTATAATCATGATGGTTTGAAAGCTACCCCAAATGTGTCCTTTGAGATGTATGATTTATTACACCCAACATTTCTAAAATAATGACTAATATTTCACTAGAGGACAGTCTCAAATCTATGCATCTCTGAAAGAACAGATCCTGCCTTACAATCTGGTCAACACAGTCATCACAGTAAATTCATCTATAATAAAATTTAAAAATTCTCAATAATAGATATGTGATCATAGACAAAGTGTACTTGGAAAGCTGAGAAACTATTCCTTCTTCTTTCTCACCTCTGTTCTTACATAACAGTTCAGTGAGTAAATAAAGATAAAGACTTTTTTTCATTTATAGAAAACAGAGACTCAATGTCAGGTATTCCACAACTACGAAAGGTTTATCTGCAAGATGTCAAAACTTTTTTCCCAAAATATTACTATTGATACCAGCTTCATATTGAAACAGAACATACTCAGGCTAGCTGAAACAATCCCAGATTAAAAGAGACGTGCTGGAGAAATCGCCAACCACAATTTCAAGTTGTACTACAGAGCTATAGTAATAAAACAACATGGTATTGGCACAAAAAAAACCCACATTGGTCAATAGATTTAAACTGAAGACCCAACTATCATTCCATAGACTTATGGTACCGGATTTTAGATACAGAAGCCAAACACACACACACACACACACACACACACATACACACACACAAAGATAGCATATCAACAAATAATGCAGGTTAAATTGGTCTGCTACATGTAGAAGATTCCAAGTAGATCCATACATACAGCCTGCATGAAATTCAACTTCAATTGGAACAAATACCTCAACATAAAACAAGATACAATGAACCTTATATAATAGAAAGTAGGTAATAGTCTTTAAGTCATTGGCACAGAGACAACTTTCTGAACAAAACACCCTTATCACATGTACATAAATAAATAATAAATGGAACCTAATGAAAATAAAGTTTCTCCATGGCAAAGGACACCATTATTTGCATATTTGGAAAATGCAGTTTGTTGCATTTTCATTCTCTCAGCCTAGAGAATGAAAAAGGATTTTTTTATTTTAATTTTGTTTATTCATTCTATATCCCAGTCCTAACCCCCCCCTCTCCTCTCCTCCTTGCCCCACCCTTCCTCCATGTTTCCTCTATCTCCCCTTCTCTAATCCTCAGTGAAAGGGAGACACCCCACCCCACCCTAGCATATTAAGTTTCATCAGGCTTGAGCACATCATCTTCCCCATGGCCCAGCAAAGAAGTCCCGCTGAGAGGAAGTGATCAAAAAGCAGGCAACAGAGTCCATGACAGAATCAAACTCCATTCCCCTCACCAGGGAACCCACTATGAGGACCAAGTTGCTCACTGGCCACATCTGTGCAGGGGCCCAGGTCTATGCCATACATGGTCCTTCGTAGGTAACTCAGTCTCCATAGGCCCCCTGGGCTCTGGTCAGTAGGCTCTGTTGGTTTTCTTGTGGAGCTCCTGTCACCTCTGGGTCACTCCAACCTTCCCCCTACTCCTCCACAATTCTCCCTGAGCTCCACCCAATGATGGATTGTGAGTCCCTGAACCTGTTTTCATCAGCTGCTGGGTTGACACCTTTGCTAGGCTCCAGTCTGTAAGCATAGCAGAGTATTATTAATCATGTCATGGGTTGGCTGTCTCCCATGGGGTGAGTATCACGTTTCTATGGTATTCTTTTTCTTTTCTTCTGATTTATTCATTTTATTCACTTTACAGCCTGTAGCCCCTTCTCTCCTCTCCTTCCAGACTCATCCTCTCTTCCTCCCTTCTCTCCCCTTCGCTTTTCCTCAGAAAGAATGGAGCTCACTTTCCAGTCCTTCCCAGCTCATCAAGTTCCATCTGGCCTGAGCATTTCCTCTTCTCCTGTGGCCTGGTAAAGCAATCCCATCATGGGGAAGTGATTAAAGAGCTGGCGAGTGAGTCCTTCTACAATACAGTCCCCTTTTCCCTTACTAGAGGACCCACATGAAGCCTAAGCTGTCCATCAGCCACATTTTTGAAGAGGGTGTAGGTCCAGTTCATGCATGGTCCCTGGTTGATGCTTTAGCCTCAGCATTTAGCTGAGCATTTAGCCCAGCTCCTCTGGGCCCCAGTTAGTTGACTTTGCTGGTCTTGTGGAGCTCTAGTCACCTCCAGGTCCTTTTCTCTTTCCTCCCACTTTCCCACCAGACTCCTTAAGCATTGTCAAATGTTTGGCTGTGAGTCTCAGCATCTGTTTTGAGACACTGCTGAGTAGAGTTGCCCAGTGGAAAACTCTTGTCAGGTTCCTGTCTGCAAGCCTAGCAGAGTATCATTCATAGTGTCAGAGGATGGCATTCTTCCAGAGGGTAAGTCTTTGGTTGGGCCAAGCATTGGTTGTGCATTCCCTCAATCCCTGCTCTATCTTTATCTCTGTACATCTTGAAAGCAGGGTAAATTTGTGGTATGAAAAAGAATTTCTATCAACTGCATATCTAATAAAGAGTTAATAGGACACAAATAAAATAAATATCCAACAAATAAACTGATTAAAAATAAGGTACAGCTCTCAACAAAGAATTCTCAAATAAAAAAAAAACTGAGATGGCTGAGAAACAATTAAAGAAATGTTCAACATCTTTAGTCACGAGGGAAATACAAATTAAAACTACACTGAGATTTCAGCTTACCTTAGTCAGAATAATTAAGATTAATAAAACAAGTAACACCTCATCCTGGTGAAAACATAGTGTAATGGGAACACTCACCTGTTGCTGGGGGATGTGCAAATTTGTATAGCCGCTACGGAAATCAATTTGGCACTTCCTTTAGGAGATGGGAAACAATCTACCTCAAGATCCAGATATACCACTCATGGACATGTATGCAGGGGATGCTTCATCCTACTACAGAGACATTTTTTCAACCATGTTCACAGATAATTTTATTCACAATATCCAGAAATTAGAAACAACCTAGATCACCCTCAACAGAAGAATGGATAAAAATAATATACTTCGTTTACAGAATGGAGCATCACTTAGTAGTTAAAACAATGAATTCATTAAACTAATAGATATATAGATGAGACTAGAAGAAAATCATCCTCAGTGAGGTAACCGAGACCCAGTATGTGTTTGTTTACATGTGGCTATTAGTTGTTAAGTCAATGATAAGCAAGCTATATGATACAGAACCTCAGAGGTTAAGTAGAGAGTAGTGAACTGGGGGGAAGGGGCAGATAGGTCTCCCTGGGAAAGGAAAAGAGAATGGCTATTTATTGATAGATGTGGGAGGAATGGAACAAGAGGATCAATTGGAAAGAGTGAAGAGGAGAAAAGGGAGGGGAGATGAGGAAGGAGCTAAAATTGAAGGTCATTTGAGGAGTGATATGGAAACTTAAAACAACAGAAGCTTTCTAAAATATATACATATATAAAGAAGATCTAAATGAAGTCACCAAATCTAATGGGGGGAAACAGAGTTCCAGCTGGCCATCTTTTATCCCCAAATAAAGCTTCCAGTAACAGGACTGCATTGTATCTAATTGAGTTGTTGGCCAAAGTGCTACTACAAGAACCACAAAACAGCCCAGGTTGTTGCCAAGACGATAGATTACTCTCCAGAAAACTGACAGCAAAGCCACATTGCTGAAGACAACAACCACATAACTCACTGTACACAGAGAGGTTAGGTTGAGCTGATGCCTGCATGGAACACTCACCCACCCCTGTGTACTAGCAACTTTGGTAAAGGACCCTTTATCTTACCAAAGGAGAGCCATAGATACCAGCACAGAAATAAGTCATTTGCTTGGCAATAATGTTCAAAAGATGACACAAACTTACAGGACTACCCAAAAAATATCTGATTTGCTTTAAGGACTCCATGAGATGAAACCCATACTAGACAATGATTGGTTGACCAGTAAACCAAAATTAGATAGTCCAAAGACCCAGGGTGAAACTAACTACTACTGTTCTAAAAAAAAAAAAAAAAGTTGCAATAAAGTGGCTCATAATGACATTCTGATTATACTCATTGATCAATGCCTTGCTCAGCCATCATTAGGTAAGCTTCCTTCTGCAGCTGATGGAAACACAAACAGAAATCCACAGTCACACACTGGGCAGACATATCTTTATCCAATCTTAGAACTCAGGGAACCCATGGAAGAGAAAGCAGAAAGAGTGTAAGATCCAGAGGGGATAAAGGACATATATAAAACAAGACCTCTTGAATCAACAAGATCAATGCACATGTATGAACTCACGGAGCCTGAAACAGCATGTACAGGACTTGCACAGAAATGCACCATTGGGGTCCTAGTTCTAAAAGGAGAAGCAGGCACATGCCCCCATCCCTAACCCAGAAGCTATCTCCAAGTGATAACTGCTTGTAAATAAAAATTTAGTTTCCTCCAAGAGAGTGTCACTGGGAGAACAAACTACTCTTGAGGGTAGACTGCATGCCCAGCAGTGGATGACCGCCAGAATACAAACTCAACGGCAGCTTTGAAGGTCCCTTGTTTCATGCTGTCATTTCAGGGCTTTTCGTTTTAAAAAAAAAAGTTTATCTTATTATTTTTATTTTATTATATTATATTTATATGTTTTTCTCCCTTTTTACACTACAGGTCCTTTACATATATATTTTGTCTTCCAGGTTAGTATTTTATGAGGTTCCTGACTGGGCTAATGAGCTCTGTTTCTTATGCATTGTCTTGTGTTCCTCTCCGTCTGCTTGTTTGTCTTGTCCCATTCTGATTTATCAGTTTATTTTATTATATAAAAGAAAGTGTGGGGAGAGGTGTTTGGAAGGATCTGAGAGGATTTGGTAGAACAAGAATTGCAATTAGAATACATTGTATTAAATAAGGTTTCCAATAAAAGAAAAAATTAACTATAAACTTTGACAGGGCAAAGCTTTCGGATTTCGAAGAACTGTTATAATAATCATTGTATACTCTCCAGAATTGTCTCACTTTATGTCATA
Organism: Psammomys obesus; assembly: GCF_907164565.1. NCBI lineage: Eukaryota > Metazoa > Chordata > Mammalia > Rodentia > Muridae > Psammomys > Psammomys obesus. The sequence continues at coordinate 26,462,269 of NW_026592118.1, read as the reverse complement.
TCCATCTAGTTAGGTTCAGAAACTGTTTTCTTCTTCTTTCTGGTACAGAACCATTGTCCACTTTGTATGTGTTTACTTAAAAAAAACTTATTCATCATGATGAAATTTTATATCTTATTAAGGTAATGGCTAAAATATTCATGTGCTGAATAACAACACTTTAGGCAATGTTGATTCATATACCCAGTGGTGGTTCCATGAAATTGTATCACCAACTGATATTTCATCTGTCCTACTTTGTGTAAACACGCTGTACAGTATATGAACATCAATGAACCTCCTGGTGCTGCATTGCTCAAAACATAACTACATTACTAACTGATCAATTGGTTGAATGTGCTGAGCGTATTTGTGACCAGATACTCCGCTAAATACTAAGAGCTAACAGATGATTGGGCGAATGCCTTGAAAACTTCACTAATTGTACAGACATGTTTCCCATGCTGAGGAAGAAATAGTGGATTGAACACCAAACCTCCATGATGGAGTCTCTTCTTGAAACTTAAAAACAGAAAACCAAAACAATGGCAGAAAAAAAAATTCTTGGGTATAGCTTCTTTGTTTTCTGGCTGCAGCCAAAGAGAATTTTCTAGAGTGATAAAAATATTCTAAAATGAGATAGGTGGATGGCAAACTGCCTACCACAAAAATATGAATACTTATATTTCAGTCACCTAAACAAAATAGAGGTGAGGCAGTAGCATCTCTGTATAATCGCACTGTTACTGGCGAAAAGGAATTACAGCAAGAGGAGAGGCAAAAACATCTGAATCTCCAAAAGCTCTTGAGTCAGCCTGGTGTACAATGAGGAAAACAAGAGGCCCTTACCCTCTAAGGCAGAAGAAAGGGACTGTCAAATGAGTTTGTCTATCCTCTGACATCTCACACACTGAGGTACATGCACACAAAACACAAAAACTCTCTCTCTTTCTCTCTCTCTCTCTCTCTCACACACACACGTACACACACATTTATAGATGTATAGCTATATCATATGAACCTCAAAACTTAGGAAAATATACATTCTATTTTTGGTTTGGTTTTTATTTTTTAATTATTCTCCTCCCATATATTAAATCCATACTGCAGTTTCTCCTCTCTCCCCACCCCTCCAATCTCTGTCCTTCCCTAGTCTCTCCCCCTAAACTCCACTCTCCCCTAGACCCAACCCCCACTCTGCCTCCCTTTGGAAAGAAACAGACTTCCCAGAAACATCAGCCAAACTGTATAAAATCTACAATAAGACCAGGCACATTCCTCACACCAAGGTTTCACAAGGCAACACGGTAGGAATGAAAGGTCCCAAAAGCGGGCAAAAGCATCAGAGACAGCTCCTTCTCCCACTCTAAGGAACCCTACAAGAATACCAACCAACACAACCATAACATATGTGGAGGGTCTTGGTCAGACTCATACAGGCTCCCTGATCTCTTCAAGTATAGGTAAGTCCTGGTCAGTTGATTCCATGAGCTGTGTTCTTGTGATGTGCTTGACCCCTCAATTTTTTCTTTCCTTCGCTGCAGGACTCACTGAGCTCTGCCTAATGTTTGGCATCTGCATCTGCTACTATCAGCTGTTGGGTGGAGTCTCTGCTCTCTAATGGAGATTTTGCTAGGCTCCCATCCCAGAACAGTGTGCAGGTAGGACAAAGTGCAGGTTGGAGGTTTTGTGACTGGGATGATGTCTCCATCTCTTCATTTGAGGCTTATCCTGGTTACAGAAGATTGTAAGTTCAGGCTCCATATGCCCTATCACTGGAAGTTTTTGTTTTATTTTTTTGTATTGATATATTTTTTTTAATTTTAATCACAGGTCATTCACTTGTATCCCAGCCGTAACCCCCTCCCTCTTTCCCTCCCAATCCCATCCTCCCTCCCTCATCTCCTCCTTGCCCCCTTCCAAGTCCACTGATAGGGGAGGTCCTCTTCCCCTTCCATCTGACCCTAGCCTATCAGGTATCTTCAGGACTGGCTGCAATGTCCTTATCTGTGGCCTGGCAAGGCTGCTCCTCCCTCAGGATGGGCGAAGGGGGAGATCAACAAGCCTGTCATTGACTTCATGTCAGGAATAATCCTTGTCCCCCTTACTAGGAACACACTTGGATACTGGAAATCTTTGCTGATCATCCTTACAGGTTCTATGAAGTTTCCAAGTGTTCTAGAGAGTGATAGATATGGATCTATTTGAATTCTTCTACATGCTGACATACAGTTAGACAAACAATAAAATATAATAAAAAAACAATAGATAACATGAAAATAAGAACAAAAAATTTTAAAAAGACAAAGTTAAATTTAAACAATATCTATCCACAAACCCAGCCCAGGAGGTACTTGGAAAAACAATATCCTATCCAAGGAGGTTAACTCAGGAAATTGATAATCTCACACCAGCAAAACCAAAAGAAGCAAACCACAAACAATAACAAAATCATAGAAATTAGCAATCATTGGTCATTAATATCTCTCAATATCAATAGACTCAATTCCCAATTGTTGTTTTCACTATGCACTTATTATGATGAATGTGCTTGAGCCAAAAACTAAATAAATTTTAAAAAATGTGGAATCAGAACAGGTTAATCTGTCAAATGTGATCCTATAGATCTTATAGATCCTATAGATTGAATTAAGAGTATTGTCATTTTTCTGTAAGGAAGAACCTAGTGAGGATATGGAATGAAAGGGCATGACCATAACTGTATTTTAAACATTTATTGGATGAGCTTGTAAAAAAGAGAATGAAAGACATAATTTTTAAAATTTTTATTAATTATTACAATTTTTTCACTTTGTATCCTACCTGTAGCCCCCTCCTTTGTCGCCTCCAGTCCCACCCACTCTCCCTCTACTTCCCTATGCCCCTTCCCTTGTTCACTTATAGGAGAGGACCTCCACCCCTACCATCTGACCCTAGCCTATCAGGGACTCATCAGGTCTGGCTGCATCATCTTCCTGTGTGGCCTGGTTATGCTGCAAACACCTGGGGGAGGTGATCAAACAGCCACTTACGTTACTGAGTTCATGTCACAGACAGCCCCTAAGAATACTTGATTTTTGACAAAGAAGCCAAAAACATGCAAATGGAAAAAAAATAGCATCTTCAACAAAGGTGCTGGTCTAACTGGATGTCTACATGTAGAAAAATGCAAATAGATCCATATTTATCAACCTGCACAAAAATAAAGTCCAAGTGGATCAAAGACCTCAACATAAAACCAGAGACACTAAATCTGTTAGAAGAAAAAGTGGGGAAGAGCTTTGAACTCATTGGCAAGGGAGACAACTTCCTGAATGGAACACCAACAGCACAGGCTCTAATATCAACAATCAATAAATGGGACCTCATGAAACTGAAAAGCTTCTGTAAAGCAAAAGAGACGTAATTAAGAAACTATGACAACAGTAAAAGAGAAAGCGGGCAGTGAGTTAGCTAAAATGTTCTCACAGACTGACCATACACACCTGCACTTAAATACCAAAGCTCCTTAGTATGTTCCTGGTAGGATAGATCTTGATTCAAAGAACTATTTCCCAAGCTTATTTGAGAAAAAGGCGGTTACAATGTTGTTTTCAGTACTGACTGAGAAGTTGATGTAGACGTAATATTCACAAATATAATTCGAACAATGTGAATCTGCATAATTTTCAAAATTGTTTTCTGTTTTCCTATTTATTTCTCCGCAAGTCATCTGGCAGGAATAATTGAAACAATTTTCACCTTAAAAATTGATTCATTTTTACTATTTAATCCCCAAATATTTCCACATGTTAGAAAATTTCCAGTTTGAATCTTTCACTTAATGATCCGGGTTCACATTTATTGTGTTATTTTTAGTATTTTGCATGCTACTAATTCTGAACAAGATTCCTAGGACTTCTCCCAACTATGAAGTGCTGTGTCTCTCTACAGTAGGTATTTTTCTATTGTGAAAATCTTAAGAATTTGCAAACTATGAGTAAGGACACTGCATCTTAAATAAAATAAAAATTTCTGGACTCTGTTCAAATATAATGCTATTTCTTAAAGCCATTATGTAACTAAGACCCATTGGAAAGATCATAGTATGAAATGAATTAGATCTAAAAGCTCTAATTGAACTGCTGTTAAAGGTACTATCTCTAGGATTCGAAGTGTCTGGCTGCTAAGATGGTTACTACATTCAAAATGAAAGGCACATCAAATTATAACATTTTCAATATGGAATGTACTATAGAGATTAGATGTTGCATCTGCTTCAACATGGAAAAAGGAGGGCCATTGAGTTAAATGATGTAAACCAGTTCTCATTCAAAATTTTATATCTGTATATAGGATATATAATATAAAATGAAAGTTTCATATTAATATAACAAACTATTTCCTCCAGTTAAATACAAAAATAAATGTTATATAAAATAAGGGTTTACACTAAATATATTATCTCTAAGTATCACTACAGAGATTGTAGTATGTTTTGTCAAAAACAAATAATTTATAATTTTTTCCTTTAGTTTTTGACATGGAAAATAAAATGTTACCTGGAAGTGAATTTAAATGAAAAGATTATTAAACCTTTTCACAATTTTTTCTTATCTACTTTATAAGGAATCTTCATGTTCTATCTAAAATCAGAGAAGTTTTGTGAGCTCTTCAGGTAACACTGACTTCACAGAAAGGAAATGGTTAATCAAAATAAGATATTTTCTCCAATATGCTCTGTGTCAATTGAGATGATCCTAGGCAGGTCTATGTTAATACAAAGGGTCAGAAAAATAATTGGTCCCTATTGGACAAGATACAAGCAGGTTTTAAGGTAAAGAAACTGCCATATAGGAGCAGAAGGAACTAAAAGGCATAAACTCAGTCCATTTAAATTTTTAAAAGGCTTTTTGATAGGTATCACTCGTATTCCCAATTTTATCCCGTCCTACCATCCTCTTCCCCAATTAATTCACTTATTCTAGCTTCCTCTAAATCTTAAATACTCTGTTGTATTTCCCCTTCTTTGCAGCCTGGTCTCTAACTTTTGTGTATATTGTAAGTATACACAATCTGAAGGGTAAAAAGATAAATCTACATATAAGAGTAAATACACATGCTTATCTTCTTATGTCTGTGCTACCCTACTTAGGATGACTGTTTCTAGCCACATTTTTTCTTGGAGTTTCATCATTTCAATTTCCTTGACAGCCGAATAGTGTTCCATTGTGTAAATGTGCCACAATTTCGTTATCGGTTCGTCAGTTGTAGGCACTTTCCAGGATTTGTCTGTTGTGAGTAGACCACTGGTAAGCATAGCTGAGCAAGTTCCTCTGCTGTTAAATGTACAGTCCTTAGGGCACATGCTCAAGAGTGGCAAAGCTTCATACTGTGGTAGATCAATCCTCAGCCTTTTTTGAAATTTCCACATTATTTTTTAGAGTGGCTGCCCCAATTTGCACTTCCACAACCAGTGAGCAATTGTTTCCCTTTCCCTACGTCCTTGGAAGTATCTATTACCATATTTATCTTACTAATTGTAGCCATTCTGGCTAGGATAAAGTGAAGTTGCAAAGGAATTTTAGTATGTACTTCCCTGATGGCTAAAAATTATTGAACATATTTAAAGGTGTTTTTCAACTATTTATATGCTATCTTTCTGTTTTGTTCTATACTCCATTTTTAAATATCTATTTTATTTTTGAAATTATAATTCCATTGTTCATCCTTTTTTTCTGCCACATCTTCCAAAACACCCTTCCTAACTCTGTCAAATTTGTGGCCTCTTTTTGCATTAATTCTGATTACATACTTAAGTGTGTGCCTATATCAACCTATCTATATCTACACTTATTTAGATATTTCTAAATAAGCACAACCTGATCAACTGACTGGGGAAAGCCAGGACTCTTCCACCACACACAGAGAACTACAGACAACTAAACAATCCCAAAAGCAGGAGAACCTCCCCCTTAAGCATGAGTATGTGAAGTGGTTATCCAAGGCAAAATAGTCACCCCATTTTTTAACTATGTATTTGTCTTCTTGGTGTTCACTTTCTTTTTTCTTTTTTTCTTTTTTCTTTATATATTCTAGATACTGAACTTCTTTCAGATGTGGAATTGGTGGAGACATTTTCCTACTCTGTAGCCTGCTGCCTTGCTCACATGGTGTTGTCCTTAGGCATATAGAAAATTTTAAGCTTCCTGGTGTCCCATTTTTTCTTTCCATTAATTTATTTATTTAATCACTTTACAGCCTGATACTAGTCTCCGCTATCCTCTGTTCCCAGTCCCACCTTCAAGCTCACCTTCCCCTACTCTCCCCTCCTCTTCTTTTCACAGAAGAGGAGATGCTCCATGGGTACCAACCCACCCTGGCACACAAAGTAGCAACAGGACTAAGTGCATCCTCTCCCACTGGGGCCTGGCAAGACAGCCCAGCTATGAGAAGGGGGTCCAAAGGCATGCAACAGAGTCAGAGACAGTACCTACTCCCATTGTTAGGAGACCCACATGATGGACAAAGTACACATCTGTTATATATGTGTAGGGGACCTATGGTCAGCCCATTCATGCTCTTTTGTTGGTGGTTCAGTCTCTGGGAACCCACATGATGTCCCATTTTTAATTGTTTCTCTTTATCCCCGTGCTGTCACTGCCCTGTTCAAAAAGACCTTTCCTGTGACTATGAGTTTAAGTCTGTTCCTTACTTTATCTTCCATTATATTCAGGCTGATGCTCTCGTGTTGAGGTCCTTGAAACGTTTGGAATTGAGCTTTGTATAGAGTGATAGATATGGGCCTATTTTCATCTTTCCATACACAGCTAAGTATTTTGTCCAGAAACATTTGCTGAAGATGTTGCCATTTTTCTAGTGTGATTTTTGGCTTCTTAGTGAAAAATCAGATATCTGTACATATGAACAGTTGTGTCCATGTCTTCAATTGAATTTCATTGATCAGCACATTTTTATGGTAGTAGCATGCTATTTTTATTACTATCGTTCTGTGGTAAAACCATGCAGCTCAGTGTTCAAGTTCATACCCTAGTAAGGGGAGCAGGGGCTGTCTCTGACATGAATTCAGTGGCTGGCTCTTTGATCACCCTCCCCCTGAGGGAGATGGGCAGCCTTACCAGGCCACAGAGGAAGACAATGCAGACAGTCCTGATGAGACCTGATAAGCTAGGGCAAGATAGAAGGGGAGGAGGACCTCCCATATCAGTGGACTGGGGGATGGGTACAGGAGGAGAAGAGGGAGGGAGGGCAGGATTAGGAAGAGATGACTGAGGGGCTACAATTGGGATACAAAAGTGAATAAATTGTAATAAATAAAAAATAAATTAAAAATCTTATAACCAGGGATAGTGATAGCTTCAGTAGTTCTTTTATTATCCTAAGGTTTTTTTCATGATTATCTTTTCTAGTTCTATTTGCTGCAAATTTCATGATTTTCTTGTTTTTAATTGTTGAGTAGCATTCCATTGTGTAAATGTATCACAATTTTTTTATCCATTCCTTGGTTGTGGGACATCTAGGTTGTTTTCAGCTTCAGGCTATTACAAATAAAGCTGCTGTGAACACAGTTCAGCAAATATTCTTGTTGTATGGTTGAGCATATTTCCAATATATGACTAGGAGTGGTATAACTGGATCTTGAGGTAGCACAATTCCTAATTTTCTGAGAAAGCACCAAATTGATTTTCAATGTGGTTATACTAGATTACATTCCCACCAGCAATGGAGTAGGGTTCCCCTTTCTGCACATCCTCTCCAGCATGTATTGTCACTTGAGATTTTTATCCTAGCCATTCTGATGGCTATAAGGTGAAATCTCAGGGTGGCTTTTATTTGCATATCCCTGATGACTAAGGATGTGGAGCATTTCTTTAAGTATATCTCTGCCATTAGATATTCCTCTTTTGAGAATTCTCTGTTTAGCTCTGTAACTCATTTTTTAATTGGATTACTTGGTTTGTTGGTGTTTAAATTCTTCACTTCTTTATATATTCTGGATATTAGCCCTCTGTCAGATATAGGGTTAGTGAAGATCCTTTCCCAGTCTGTAGGCTGTTGTTTTGTTCTGATGACAGTGTCCTTTGCTTTATAGAAGTTTTTCAGTTTCATGAGGTCCTATTTATGGATTGTTGCTCTTAGAGCCTGTGCTGTTGGTGTTCTGTTCAGGAAGTTGTCTCCTGTGCCAATGAGTTCTAGGCTCTTCCCCACTTTTTCTAACCGATTTAGTGTGTCTGGTTTTATCCACTTTGAGGTCTTTGATCCACTTGGACTTTAGCTTTATACAGGGAGATAAGTATGGATCTATTTACAGTTTTCTACATGTAGACATCCAGTTAGACCAGCACCATTTGTTGAATATGGTAATTTTCTCCATTGTATGTAACTGGTTTCTTTGTCAAAAATCAGCTATCTGTAGGTGTGTGGGTTTATTTCTGGATCTTCAGTTAGATTCCATTGGTCCACCAGTCTGTTTCTATGCCAGTACCATGCTTTTGTTATTACTGTTGCTCTATAGTACAGCTTGAGAACAGGGATGGAGACACCTCCAGGAGACCTTTTTCCTTTCAATTTTATTATCATTTATTACAGTTTATTCAAGTTGTATCCTGGCTGTGCCCCACCTCTCTCTCTTCTTTCCCTATGTCCCTCCCCTAGTCCCCTTCTATTTGACACTAGCCTACCAGGTTGCACTGTCTTCCTCTGTGCACTAGCAAAGCTCCACCCACCAGGGGGTGTTGTCACTGAATTCATACTAGAAAAATCCCTGCTTCCCTTACTCAGACCCCACTTGGAGACTGAATCTATGGGCTACATCTGAGCTGAGGTTTTAGGTCTTCCCCATGCATTGTCCTTGGTTAGGGTATCATTCTCTTCAGGCCCCCAGGGCTCAGTTTTTATGGCTCTGTAGGTCTCCTTTTGAACCTCCAGTCCCTTCCTGGTCCTTCTATCTCTCCCTTCTTTCATAACATCCCCTACACTCTGCACAAAGTTTGGCTGAGTTTCAGCCTCTGCTTCGATACCTCGATCACTAGAGTCAGGATCATTGTAGCTATCATGTTGTTTTTTTTGTTTTGTTTTGTTTTTGTTTGTTTTTTTTTCTATATGAAACTGAGAATTGTTCTTTCAAGGTCTGTAAAGAATTGTGTTGGTATTTTGATGGTAACTGAATTGAATCTGTAGATTGCTTTTGATAAGATGGCCATTTTCGCTATGTTAATCCTACCGATCTATGAACATGGGAGATCTTTCATCCTCTGATATCTTCTTCAGAAACTTGAAGTTTATATATATAAATATAAATATAAATGAAAATATAAATAAAAATAAATATAAATATAAATATAAATAAGTCTTTCACTTGCTTGGTTAGAGTCACACCAAGGGACTTTATGTTATTTGTGGCTATTGTGAAAGATACATATGGTATATACTCACTTATAGTTGGATATTAGCCAAATAATGTAGAATAAACATACTAAAATCTATAGTCCTAAAGAAGCTAAACAACAAAAAGGACCTTAGGGAAGACACTTAATCTTCATGCAGAAGGGTAAACATGATAGACATAGTAAGAAGGAGAAGACAGGGAACAGGACAGTAGCCTACTACAAAGAGCCTCTGAAACACTCTACCCAGCAGGATATTAAAGCAGATGCTGAGACTCATAGCCAAACTTTAGGCAGAGTGCAGGGAATCTTACAGAAGAAAGGGGAGATAGGAAGACCTGGAGGGGACAGGAGCTCTACAAGGTGACCAACAGAGCCAAAAATATCTGGCCCAGGGAGACCCACAGAAACTGATGAATCAACCAAGGACCTTGCATGGAGAGGACCTAGACCCCCTGCTCAGATGTTGCCCATGGGCATCTCAGTCTCCATGGGGATATCCTAGTAAGGGAAACAGGGGCAATCTCTGGCATGAACTCAGTTGCCTTCTTTGATCACCTCCCCCTGATGAGGTGGTCTTACTAGGCCACAAGGAAAGAGGATCCAGACAGTCCTGATAATCTAAGGTCAGATAGTAGGAAAGGAGGACTTCCCTTATCAGTGTACTAAGGAGAGGCATAGGGAGGAGGAAGGAGGACGTGTAGGACCAGAAGGTGATGAGGGAGGTGGCTACAGTAAGATACAAAGAGAATAAATTGTATTAAGTAATAATAATAATAATTTAAAAATAAAATATAACATTCAAATATTCTGGGGTTTTCTGTTTGTTGTTGTTGTTTTATTCTCTCATATATTAAATCCTAGCTTCAGTTTCCCCTTTCCTCCCCTCCCAGGCCTTTACCCTGTTCCCTCACCCATTCTTCCTCCTTTTCATTTAGAAAAAGGTAAGCCTCCCAGACAGATCAACCAAACATCGTGTATCAAGTCACAGTCAGTCTAGACACTTACCCTCATACTAAGGCTAAATGAGGCAAACCAGTAGGCATAAAAGGGTCCCAAAAGCAGACAAAAGAGTCAAACAATACCCATTCCCACTACTCAGAGTCCCACAAGAAGACCAAGCTACAGAACCCTAACATACATGCAAAGGCCAGGCTCAGCAGGCTCCCCGATTGTCAGTTCAGTCTTTGTGAGCTTCTAAGAGCCCAAGTTAGTTGATTCTGTGGGTGTTCTTGTGGTGTCCTTGAGCCCTCTGGCTCCTTCCTGCACTTCTTCATCAGGATTCCCTGATCTCTGCCTAATGTTTCACTGTGGGTCTCTCCTTATGATTTCTTTTTCAATTTCTATGAATAATTATGTTGAAATTTTTATAGATATTGCATTGAACCTCTATATTGCTTTTGGTAGGATGGCCACTTTCAGAATACTAATCCTGCTGATCCATGACTGTGAAATAGCCTTCCATCTTCTGATCTTTTTTTTCTATATTTTTCTTAAATTTTTTATTATATAAGCCTTTCATGTTGTTGATTATAATTATTCTAAGACACATTTTTAGGCTACTGTTAAAGGTACTCCTTCCATGATTTATTTATTAATATGTTTGCCTTTTGTGTGTAGGAAAGCTATAAATATTTATGTGCTAATTTTTTATTGTGATATGTTTCTTAAAGTTTTTTCAGAAGTTTCCTTATGGAGTAGTTTTGGTCTTCTACAGACAAAAAGTATCAAGCCCACTAGACATCAAATACTACCAAGTAAACTCTACAACATCAGGAATGTGCAGAATTATGGTTGGGTCATTGACTGAAAAGGTCCCTTAACTCCCTTCAAAGCATCAGGGGCTTATTGCGAGTGCTACTGGTTATCTTCTACAATATAACAGTATATAAGGCTCTTCTTCTGAAGATAAATACCATTTACTTCTCTCGCTGGACATGAAGAAACTGTTTTGGTGCCTAACTAGAAACTTTAACTCCAATGAATATCATTCGTAGTACTGGAAGGTGCTGTATATGCTACTGCAAGAGAAATGTCATCAGTGTTACCCTGCTATGAACCCTAGAACCTACAACAGTGACATAATTGCAAAATACGCTGTGCAATAGTGATAAAAATGTTACTGGTGTAACAAACCACATTTTAATTTTATTTAGGACCCACTTTGTGAGATGGAATCCAGTCTTTACATTGTTAATAATGCCAGGAACCTGAGGCCAGGTAAAGAAAACCTGTTACTGTTATTCTGTTAAATTAACATAGCAATAAAATTACTCCTAATGATGTTACTATACCCATAGATCAATGTATCACTCTTCTTTCATCAGAAAAGCTTCTTCTTGCAGTAGATGATAGTAACACAGAGAAACATAATTGAACAATACGCATAGACTGAAAGACTTTGGAGTTCTCTGCCTAATGAGATGTCTTTATCATATTCTCTCTCTCTCAAATATCAGGGGTCTATGAAGAAGAGGAGGCAGGAAGATAATAAAAGCCATAGTTGGTGAACAACTCCACAGAAACAGCATCTTCCAGACACATCTGGGCTAATGCAAGTATGAACTCACAGAGACTGCGACCGCATGTACAAAACCTGCACAAATTCACACCACAAGAAAATCTCAGCACACAGAGTGGGAAATGTTTACAAAGTCTCACCGTTAACTAAGAAGCTATTCGTAATTTACACCTGCTGTGAAAGAGTATAAATGGAGTGACAGGATATCAACCACACTTCATGGAAGCCTTATGGTCAGGAGGAATTGTTCAGTACAAAATAGACTTTATGTGTCTTTCTTTCCTTATGTTTTTTTTTTCATGTATTTTTGAGAAAAGTAGAAAGAACTTGGAGTTGAATGGATAGGGAAGTAGAAAGTTTTGGGGAGATTTTAATGAGGAGAAAGAATATGATCAAAACATATGAAAATTTTGAAAAGCAATTTTAAATTATCATAGAAAAGACATGAATAAATATATAAATAAAATTAAATTTAAAAATACAATGAGACAATATGAGTTAAGGCTTACACTAAATTTTGAAGCACTGTACAGTTTGAACTATTATTGTAAGTATGTAAAAAGACTTGTTACATTAATGAAAGCATTTGCTCACAACCATGAAATATTTTCTTTATCTGAAAGCTTCCTAAGAAGTATCATAAAGTTTGCCTTCGTAGTTTACCATTTTTCTAAAAATCCAAGTACAAGTGTTTATTGTAAAGCACAATATGTTTTTATGTATAATAAGTAGAAATAAAAAGAACAGTCTAGAATATAAAGATGTTTTATGCTTGCATAAGTATGTGAAAATTAGTCTTATACTATCAGTTTCTAAAGCTCCTACATAGTATCTAATTATTCACATTTTCTTTGGGGTATGATTTATTATATAAAAAGTCATTTAAAACCAGTTAAAAACAACAGCATGCAATATACTAATCTTTGAAATTTCTCAACATGTTCTGAGTAAAGAATAAATGAAATATGATCAATTTTTTTAAAAAAAGACATAGAAAGATGAAAATGATAGCAGGTACGAGAATACTACAGCGTGAAGCATCTTTCTATAAAGACTGCCTGGTACCTTGCATCCCCTGACTTCCAGGACTGTTGTTCACCATATAACACAGTGAATACTTTGTAAACCCGCAGGTCCACAAGATGAATACATGCTGTTTTGTAATCTTCTTTTTCATCTCTTAAAAATAAAACATCATCTATCTAAATCACTATTTTGCTGTATTAAAAATTGACCCACAAATTGGATGTTTGAAAGAAAATTATTTTTCAATATCAAGAAACCCTGTGAACTACAGACAATAAAATATTTGACAAGTTATATGTAGAGTTAATTAAAAAAATTATAAAATCTAAACACACACACACACACACACACAAAGACATGAATTCAGTAACAGAATTTTGGAACAAAAATGAGAGCCATCTTCTAAATACAATCCCTTCACAAAAGTTGAGGAAATGGGGGGATGGGTCATCAAGGAACAAGCTATCTATGATGAAAAAGAAACCATTTAGAATTCAAGGAGTCTTGTGGGAGAGATTGAAAGACCCAGAGAAGACAAGAACTCCATAAGGAAGTCAACAAAGCCAAAATAACTGTGCCCAAGGCAGGGCTTGCAGATACAGATGCATCAACATAAAACCATTCTTGCAGAAGACCTAGAACCCCTGCTCAGATCTGAGATGCAGCCGATAGGCAGCTCAGTCTCCATGTGGTTTCCTTTGTAAGAAAAACAGGGGCAATCTCTGACATGAACTGGGTTGCCTGCTCTTTGATCACTTCCCCTTGGTGGGACAACTTAGCAAGCTCACAGAGGAAGAGGATCCAGAGAATCCTGGTGAGACCTGTTAGGCTAGGGTCACATAGTAGTGGAGGAGGACTTCCCCTATCAGTGGTCTAGGGAAGACAACTAAGGAAGAGGAAAGGAGGATAGAACCGGGAGGAGATGAGGGAGGGGCTGCAACCAGGAAACAAAGTGAATAAATTACAAATAATAATAATGATGATGATGATAAATTTAAAATAAAATAAAATCCATAATTTTCCATTTTTTGTCTTGCTTGGGCTTTGTGTTAATTGCTGTAATAAGTAATGCTAGACGCTGCATCTTCTAGGATCTAATGGTGTACCTTGGCTTCCCCACACTGCAGATAGCAGATTACGCAGGGATCCACAAGTTGCAGTGGAAGTGTGTTGGGAGTTCAATGCTATGGTCACACATCAGTAAGTTCTAAGCTTCAATCAGAGCATGCTCTGCAGGTCTCAGAGTGTCTAATTGGTATGTTAACCCATTTGCCACATGCTTGGAGGCCAGTGCCCTGTGTGTTCTGGCTTTGTGAATTGATTTGTTTTTCTTCATTATTGTTTGTCTAGGGATGCCCCTTAGATTGTCCTAGATTCCCAAGTGTAACTTTTGTATAACTTTAAGTTCTGAAACAGACAAAAACAATAGAGTAATAAAATAAACTAATATGACATTGTCTTTTATTCTTGGAAATGCCTAATGTCTTTGTCATAACCTGGTCTACTTGCATTATTCATCAATCTTCATTATAATGATTAATGTTCCCTAAATAGTATTATAAACTAGGTAAGTTTTCCCTAAGAACTATTACTGTAAGTTACCAGTTATTGTTCTAAACTTTCCTCACAGGCTTATTTGATCACTACTCTAATATCAGATCTTTAGCTCATATTGCTTTGTCTGCCTGAGATAAACATGATATGAATCTAGAAAGTGAATGATATTTACAACTATATATATATATACTTTGTGAGGATGTGAGAGAAACAGACTAAAGATAATTCAAGGGGTCATAAAGTGGTTCTTAAACACTCTTCTGAAAGCATCAGAATAAAAAAGCTTTAGTATAAAGAATAAAAAAGCCAAACCTTCTGGCTGAGGAGGTGTCATCTAGAAGAGTTCTTACTCCCTATGCTATTTCAAATGCTCTAAGAAAAGCAAAGAAGAGAAGAGAAGAGAAGAGAAGAGAAGAGAAGAGAAGAGAAGAGAAAAGAAAAGAAAAGAAAAGAAAAGAAAAGAAAAGAAAAGAAAAGAAAAGAAAAGAAAA
>NW_026592118.1:26430141-26447299 GCF_907164565.1 Psammomys obesus | reverse complement strand
AAGAAAAGAAAAGAAAAGAAAAGAAAAGAAAAGAAAAGAAAAGAAAAAAGACCAGTGGGGTTTTTAGAGAAGCATAAATCAATGCACTGAATCAAACAGTATCTTCCATGCTTTGGCTGTCCTATTGCTCCTACCCAGCATCATTAATGCTTCTGGTCTCCACTTTCTTAACTCTTGGCGTCTCTCACTTTGCAGTTCTTGTACCACCATCTGCCATATCCTATTTTTCAGACCAGTTCTCTCCACCTTTCTCTCAAACCAGAAAGCTAATGCCCTCTTTCTGTTCTGTCCTACTGTTAGAAAATATGTTCTTAGGGCCCAGTGGCAGACATTAACCTGGCCCAAATAGTTTGCTGCATGATTACGATGTCTCTGAGAAGGCAGTGTCCAAGCATATTATACCCATTGCTTTAGAAACGGATGCAGACACGGCTGGGATACAGAGTTAATAAAATGTAACTGATAAGAAAAAAATAAAATTATTAAAAAAAAAGAAAAGAAACGGATGCAGTTCCCAAACTCTAACATGTGGGATTAGAGCTTGTGCTGTGTGCCAGCCACCATGGAGATAGATGTCTTTAGGAAATTTTGTGTTTTAAATATCTCATACTCTGCTATAAAGTCTGTATATAGCACTATGTCCTTATTGAACATTTTTATAAATTAACTGACACAGGTCACCCTAACAAAGTACCTTGGCATTCTTTAGCCAATTCTTTCCACCAAGTAAATGCTTTACTGGGTAACTCTGAGGTGTTAGAGAACACCTGATAAATACCTGACAGAAGCAACTTAAAGGATAACAGGCTGGATTTACAGGTTTCGGTGCATGGCCAGCTGACTCTGTTATTCCTCAGCTGTGCTGAAGCAGAACACCACAGTGGTCAGGAAGGCATAGCAGATCAAGTTGTCGACCTTAAGACGGCTAAGAAGGAAACGCAGAGAGGCAGAATCACAATTCAACCTTCAAAGGAAGAGCCCAGGGACCTACTCCTTCTTACTCGACTTTGACTTCTAAAAGCCAATTCAGTATGAACTCATCAGTCCATTAACCCATTGATGAAATTAGTATTCTCGAGTTCTAATCACCTGTTAGATACTTTTCCAGCTACCAGCTGGGAAGAAAGCCCTCAATAGACAAGCCATTATAAAAACATTTTATTCAGATGATAGCATGTGGCTACTCAAGATAGGAGACACAATCGATGACGTGACTAAATCAAATAGAAAGTCATTATATTGCATCTGCTTATCTTATTTGTATTTACAAGGGGGCATTGCCAGACCTGTTGTCGGAATCTATGTCGCTTCAGATTCCTGGTGGTACTGTCAAGCCCTATTGATTGACCATTTTCCATCCTGCTTCTCTGCAAGATTACCTTTTTCTCTCTACAGTATTGATCAAAAGAATCAATTTTGCAATTGAGGGAAAGCATCACACTAAATACAACTGTGTTCAATAGTTCTTATGCCAAATCTCACTATCTTTTGACCTACCCATTCCTAAACTAAAAGAGGTAATTAAACTTTTTTCCTTTTAATAGAAGTTCTACTCTTTTTGCTTGAGCTGGATTGCTGGTTGGGTTTAGTAATAACTACCAATATAAACTGAAATAATGTTAATGAACTTTAGGCAAAAAGAAAACTAGATAAATAGGAGATCAGGATTAATTATGGCTAATATGAAACTATCATGAGGCTTATCTGAGCTTGGGTTCTGTCTTTATTTCTCATGAAAATTAAATTTGCTTTTCTTCTGCTGCTTAAAATCAGTGCCATAAAACAGAAATTAAAGTTTTGTGCCTTCATCCACCTTCAAAGAATCATTTTACAACAGTAGCAAAATGTAATCAAAATATTTACTCTTCCAAAAGCCAAGGTTGTTTCAGCATTTCTCTCTACTAAAAACAGAACTTTAAATAAGTCATAACAGCACTAATTATGACTGATTAAAATAAATGTTACGTCTACAGTCCAAAATCCAAAGTATAATGAATTATTTTCTATATGTTAAGTAGTAGCTAAGCCCTTTCCTAAACTGACCAAAATATTTACTTTAAAGATTGTAGTTATTTTATCTACTTTTATTAAAATAGTATTTATTCACTAAACAGTGGCTCATCCCTGGGAAAGATTAATTCTCCTTCTCTCAGAAGCTATTGACTATTTGTAGTTCTTTCCCTAATCATGAGACACCATGAAATTTCTGCCATTCTGTGTTAATATTTTGATTGCTATTTTCACTGTTCAGGGCTTGTTTTGGCAGGCACATTGTTGAGGTATGAGTGCAGCTTCCCTATAATTTCCAGGAGGCAAAATCTCACAGCAGACTTCCTCACCCTCTGCCTCCTCTAATTTTTGTGTTCCATCTTCTACAATGTTCGCTGAGCTTGTGGTATGAGTATAATGTTGTGGACTGAGTAGGAGTTCCTCACAATCAGTTGATCTCTGCATTAAGAGCACTTGAGGTCTTCTGTTGTGGTTTCCATTTGATGCAAAGCCTTTCGTTGGTGAGGAGTGAATGCTACACTTATCTGCAGGCCCTAAATTCTTATATACATAAGCAAAACTAAACAGGCTGTATATACATATATACACATATGTTAATAATAATTTTTAAAATGGAACACCAATTTAAGAGGAAATGAGGACTAGAAAATGGGGAGGGCTGGAAGGAGGAGACATGGAAAAGTTGAAGACAGGAAAAGGAAGACTCAACTTTGTTCCATTTTAAATTTAAATTTTTAAAAGAAAAAAATTTGAAAGAAAAAAAACCAAACATTTTCTTGAAGGAAAATGCATTTCTCTTTCAACTACAGGTGAAGTTTTTATATACTTGTTATAGCCTTGAATATGGAAAAAAAATAAAAAACAACACAAAAACAAGTATAGTGTTTTGGATGAGGATGACCACTATAGTCTTCTGTCTTATTTAGGGTTTTGTTGCTGTAAAGAGATACCATGTCTACAGTAACCTTAATAAAAAAAAAACATTCAATCAGAGCTGACGTATAGCTCAGATATTTTGTTCTTTATTGTTATAGTGGAAAGCATGGTGGCAAGCAAGCAGACGTGGTGATAGAGAGGTAGCTGAGATCTGCAGGTAACCGGAAGGGACAGTGAGTGGACCACTAGGCCTGGTTTGAGCTTCTGAAACTTCAAGGCCCACCTGCACCCTTATTGACATACTTTCTCCAACAAGACCACACCTCCAGCAATGCTGCCCCCTATGAGTCTACGGGGGCTATTTTCATTCAGAAAATCAAGAGTAAATATGTGTTCTTCCAGCATTTGTGAGGCTCAGTCAGAAGGATTATAACACACAGGTCAGCCTGAATTACATTCTGTGTTCCAGAATGAGACAATGTCTTCAAAATACAAAAAGCAAATCTGTACTGAGAACGTATAGAACATTATTTATGGTCATTGGGAATTTCAAGGTAAAATAACTAGACGATTTGAATAGCATCACATTCTGCTGCTTTTAAATCTGATTATTTTTTAAACATGATCCCTTCATTAGATTACAGGAAACATAAGTTGCACTTTTGAAATCAGTATGTACAACTAGTAGTTCTCACTGGACCTGGACTTGATGAGATTTGACCAGGAGAAAATGTGCCTGGGGAATTATGCTGTACTGTGGTTTCTTTACAAATAAGCTCACTTTACAGAGGTGACCCTTGACATTTACACAACAGGCACGTTTCATGCCTTGTAAATCATGCCCTAACTCACCTTTCACAAACCAGACTCAAACAGTAATGCCAGGATTGATTGGGCATGATTTAGAAATGCCATGGAGGTTTGGACAAGGGTGAGGAGTTCAACCTTCACGATGTGGCTGTGACATTTGTACATTATTATCTGTAGCTGTACCAACCAAGTAAAGAAAAAGAAACAAAGAAAAGTGTTCTCTGATTTTTCTCAACACTGCATATTAGTCTTCTCTCCTTTCTTCCTCTCCTACGATACATACTCATATGTAGAAAGATTACCAAGACCACAGAACACCTCAAATTGTCTCTTCATATTTTGTCACCATCCATTATAATGTCTCTTTATCTGACACAGTCACCAATTTCTTTATAAATCCTGTTTGTCTCAGTCTTCCTTCTTTGCACCTAACAATGAGAATCAACTCATGGTGATGCCATGGAAGTTGGCTGCATAACCCCTAATCTCCAGTGGCAGCATACTCAAGAGAAGGCTGTTCGTCCTATCCTCCTTTTTCCTTATCTATGCTCCTACACGGTTACCATCTGGCCTAGGTGTTGTAAACTACTAAAACAAGCCAATATAGACATCGGAGACCTGAGAAGAGATCAGACGGAGAAAACCTGCGCGGAATTGATCTCTCCTGTGAGAGAACAGAGCGCATGATGTGACTTTTGTAGTAGGGGTAAGAAAATTGTCAGGATCTTGCTCTGCAGTTGGCCTTTCTGACGCCTCTGAAGGTCTGAGCCCACCCCTGGATCAGCGGAACCCTAGGAGGCAGAGGCCGTGGTGACAGAAGTGCTCTCGAGCAGTCTTCATTATAAGGTATCCAAAGATGAGCCCTAAGCCTACCCCACTAAAAAAAGCCAGATGTCCACGTCCTCAGATAATTGATTTTACAACACTTAAGAAGAACTTATTACATGATAAAGAAAAAATGCCTCGATTCTGCAATGAATGTTGTCACCTATGCCCTCTTTGTAGTGCTTAAATAATTTTGTAATTAAAAAATGTATGTATCTGATAGACTAAGATCAGAAGGAAGAATAGGGGAGGACCTCCCCTATCAGTGGACTTGGGGAGGGGCATGCGTGAAGAAGGGGGAGGGAGGGTGGGACCGGGAGGGGAGGAGGGAGGGGCTTATGGGGGGATACAAAGTGAATAAAGTGTAAAAAAAAATAAAAAATAAAAAATTGTAAATAAGCAGTCTTGATAAAATTTTTAAAAAGTAGCAAAAATGCATGCTTTATTTGTGACCTTGTCCTTCCCCGGCCTGGTATTCTGATTCAGGTTTCATTTCACTTTAATGACACAAAGGTCAGCAAACTCATTTATAATATCTACAGTGTGTTCACAGGTTACTTGTCCTCACAGGGCAAGCTGCACTTCCTCAGTAAAACTTGGATCAGTTTCTTGACCCAGCCAAATATATGGGTTAATCACTTTGAGGGATTTTCAATAAGTGTCAACCTTCGTAGAATTATATTTCTTTCTGACATCAGAATAATTTCTCTAAACTTCTTAGAGAAGATTATGAGTTTTTTATTTATATTATGACTTTCTATCTTAAGACACATGGACCTTTTATATGTGCAGAAAGCTCTTGTCAATTTTTAAAAGAAGAGAAATATGTAGAACCGAAGTACCTTCGTGTCTCCAGAACAAATTAAAGAGAAAATATTCTAGATAAGTTTCTTCCAAGACAGTACAACTTGGTATGGTCTGTTGTGAGGTCTGCTCTAAAATATTACAAGTGCTTTGTGTATTCCACTGGAACCAAAGTAAGTCAAGAAATGTGGGCAAAGGTGGTCTATTTGTATGAGGTACCACAACATGGAACAAAAATAATAGGGCCACACAGTGTACTCTTCTTGCTGCTAATTTCCTCAGTGATGTCTAGTTTGGGGAAATTATACTTAAAAGTTATGCAAAGCGCCTCATATATGAACGTTCATGTATATGCTATATGTGCACACGGAAGCCAGAGGGATAGCTCAGATGCCATTCCTCAGGAGTCATTCGCCACGTTTTCTGCTCTCTCACTGAAACCCTGGGATTACCTATTAGGCTAGCCAGTGAGTCCTGAAGATTCCCGTACCATTGCCTACCCGGCACTGGGGTGAACAAGCATGAATCGCCACACCTGGTTATTTATAATGGTTCTGGGCTCAATCGCAGGTGCTCACGCTCAGGCAACAAGTACTTGAGCAACTCAGCTCTCCTCCTCTAAAGCCTCAAACACAAAATTTTATAAAATAATGTATTTAATGATTCATGAAGTCAACATAAAATATATTTCATAGACATTTATTAAGATAATCCTTCATTTATAAGCTACCATTTGCTTTTCCCAGTTTTCCAGAGAATGATTTATCTTTCCTAGGTCTTATTTTTTACTTCCCTTTTTGAAGGCCACCAGAAAATCTGTAGCTCACTAATCTTCTTCTCTGGTGCCAAAATAATAAAATGAGCTGGTTATAATGCCAAGCACTTTATCAGATTTATCTCATAGGATAATCTGTCCAGCAAAAATGGCATGCAGGAACACAGATAGCATAGCATAATATAGCATAAAAAGTCCTAGAAAATTTGTAAATAGTGAGTATATCTATGGTGGGAATTTTTAACACAGTAGCTATTTCAGAGTTTCTCTCTATGAATAGTAATTGAGGTCAAGGGTGAAGAGAATGTATTAGAGGTAAAGGGCAAATCATAAAGTTTAAATGAATAACTTTCTTCCAAGTGTTGCTAGACATATTAATCAAGTATTTATTATTATTGGTGCATTCGTTATGACAAACTTCCTAGGTGAAAGTAAAAAATTAACAGCAGGTAATCTGTGTGCAGATATTCTGTAACTTAGTGCTCTCTTTGCAACTTTTCTCCAAACCTAAAATGATTCTTAAAAAAAAAAAAAGGTTATTTTTACAGTACAAATATAATGAAAGCAATTACAGTGAGCAGAAAAGTTTCTAATGATTTCCCTCCAATTTTCTCTTGTCCTTTAATAGATAAGTCACTCATAGTGCCACTAGCTGAGGCAATACCAAGCTAATGGACAGAGCAGTCCCTTGTGGTGTGGCACAGGTCAGGCAACCAGGAGGGTCAAGAGACAACTCCACACAGAAAAATAAAAAAGTAGGGAACAGAATTCCAGTGTGTCAGGAAGGAAATCCATAGCTGGAGCCACTGCTTGGCCTGGGGAATCAGTCATTTTCACAAGGTGAGGAGGTCATTTGTGCAAGAGGGAAGCTTGGTGACGAGTGCTGAAGTAGAGTAAAGAGGGTGCTTATCTGACAGAGGAAGGAGCATCACTATGGGCAGCACAGACTGGAGAAGATAGAAAGGCCCTCCATAAGGATGCTGAGGCCAGACATGAGAGAAGAGATCAAGAAAAGTATCTGCCTTTGAGGAGTTGTTTACATGAGATTTCGGAGCTAAAAAGGAGTGAAGAAGGTTGTTGAAAGGGACGGCCTACAGTGGGCTAACATGGTCCAGGTGCAAAACAGGAAAGCTGAATGTAGTTTGTGAGAATCTAAGCAGAGGAGAATGGGTGATCTAGCAGGTAGAACTGGCCAATGGAAGAGCCTGCAAAGGGGAATAAGTGCATGAGCAAAGATGAATCATCTACCAGTGGTTGTAAGAGCATGGTTCATGACCTGTGGATACCTGTGAAGAAAACATGACAGCATCAACATGAGACATGTTACACTGCACTGTTAAAATAAATGAGCACAGGGAGGATAAAAGGAACCATGTTCACTCTTGATGAGAGAAGTTACAAGCATGAAAAAGAGGGAAAAATCTATCCTGTTGTAAGTTTCACACAGACATTTCAGCATGAACTGATTGTTTTCAATGTACATAAATACAGAAGTGAGTATGAGAGTGTGTATGGTAACTTCGCACTGAAAAAAAACAAACAAACTTAGAAATAGTCTTATTTCAGTAGCAACTACTGACCAAATATTAGCTTTCAAATATCAGTCCAAGTAAAACTGGGGCTCTTTAGAAAGCTGATCACTGGATAATGTCAATGAAAGTACAAGATTAAATTGACTTTTTCCTATATCAAACTGTATTAGAGTATTTTGAGAATGACAAGGAATGTCAAAGGATATAGGGCACAGAGGGCTCCTCTGGTAGACACTGAAAGTCTCAAAAATAAAAAAAAAAGGTAGTTAGAAATGATAAAGTTGTAATACATAAAAAACAATCCATTAGTACATATTGATGTAAATAAGTAAATAAACTGAAATTCAAGAAGATGGGCGTAGTTTCAAAGGACCTGTTGAGATAAACAGAATGTGCCTACACTACATCTCCCCAAATGACCTAACTGCATGTTTATATCATGTGTAGGAGGAATATGCTACACTATATGGTAAAGTAACTTTCCAGATTTAATTAAGTTTACTAAACAGATGATCTTAAAAATTGGGAAATTATCCTGGGTCTCCTGGGTAGAGAAATCAGAGAGATTATAAGTTTTAAAAGACTTGGTTACTTTTGGCTCTGAGATTTCGTAGCCCTGAATGTTCATGGAGTGGCCAGAAGGCTCTAAGAACTTTTCAGTCAGCCTGAGATTGTTTCATATATGTGTGTATGTTTGTATGTATGTGCATGCATTCTTAATAAAATATCTAAATTCGTTAATGTACATACATAGCCTACTAGCACTAATATATGTGATGGGTTTCTAATTTCTAGCCTAAAAGGAGAAGAATATGACTTGAAAACTTCTAAATAAATGATTTCTAGCATTTATCAGTTTTTTTCCTGCATCCAGCTTTTTGCCTAAATTATATTTTGCCATGATAAACATGGATAGCAAAGATAATATTAAATAATAAATGTAAATATTAAATATATTTTATTTTTAGATGACTACTTGATCATATCCTTTACCCTCCTCCATTTCATTCTAGATCGCTCCCCCTTCCTACTTCATGTACTTCACCCAACTTCATGTTCTTTCTCTCACTTAAAAAAAAAACAACAAAATCAACAAATAGATAGATAGATAGATAGATAGATAGATAGATAGATAGATAGATGGTAAATGAAAGGTAAATAGATACATACATACATACATAGTTAGATACATTGATAGACAAATAGACAGACAGATAGATAGATGAATGGTGTCCTATCTGCATTGGCCTGAGCATGGACCTCACATGAACTACCACATATATACATCCATGCATTGTGTTTTCTTTAAATGTGATTTAAATGTGATATGTTTCTATGTTTTTTTAATTTTTGAAAAATATCAGGACATGAAAATTTCCAAGTGGAAAATCAAAAGCTGCCATAATAACTAAGGAAAAAGAGCAGGCAATGGACTAGTCACATATTCATTCACTTTTCTTTACTTAAGACTTTCAGTCTTCAAAATTAATTAGCATAGAAAAGCTGATTGCCAAATTAAGCCTAGACAAAGCACTCCAGAACTTTTTACTGTAAAAATACCTTTTTTAATAAAATTGCCGTTACTTCTAAAGTGGAATTTTGTCATGAAAGCAAGAGACTATATATGTCATTAAATAACTCTAGTGTGTCTTAAGAAAAGTATGCAGACATCAATAAAGCTAAAGGCTCCCCAGGCTTTGTGCAGGTCGCTTCATACAGCCTGTTCGTGTCAGCTGATTCATGGTGTGAACACACCTCAGGGCCTACCCAGGCTCACACATGCACAGCCTGAGTACCTCTGCGAGTCCTCTGAGCACTTTTCATATCATGGTAAGGATAAATGATGAATAGAAAACAAACAAAAGAGCCACAGTACATTTTATTATTAACTTTTTACATTACGTTCTATGATTTTTTTTTCACTTTTCTCTAAGGACTATTAAGTTTAGGTGTTTAGATAATATTAATAAAATGTAAGTTTTAAAAATAGTAATTGTAGTGCATAAAACATAAAAAGAAAGTTAAAGAAACAAAATTCAAAAACAGCTATACAGGAATCTTTGGAGTCTCAAGTTTCTTTTTGTCTATTTAAAAGTTTTTTCTTCAATTTTGCAAATATGACATGACTTTAAATGTGTTATTATAAATTCTGGACATATAAAATAAAAGTGCATTAGGAGCATTGAAAAATGCCAGTTCCCTGGGAGAGCTTAATAAATTAGCTAAATCTTATCAGATGTCAGTCATTAGACAAGGAATTTGGGATGCGTCACTACATTTTCCTTTCTACCACACTGCACATGGGATTTATACATTTCTCATTTAAAATTGAGGAAACTGAAAACTGAGAAGTAAAATCTGCAAAGGTTTTATTCATGGATTAAGACTTCAACAGTAAAAAGATCAAATGTGTACCCGTGATCGTGTTATATGAGAGCTGTGTTAGGGGCTTCACAGACTCGGGCAAGATTCCTATTTTGTAGAAAATTTGGAAGCTCTCAGCATTAACCTTATTTTGTATGTGCATATATAAGAAGTAGGAGAGAAAGATAGAGAAACTATATGTTTGTGTAATAAGTAAGATTATATGTCAGATTTTATTTTAAAAAACTAAATCCTTCTGTAACTGAGTCATATAAGAAATGAAATTATGAAAATAACAAAATGTTATTTTCTTTCATGTACTGATTCAGCCTGGTTAGATAAGAGCTTTAAAGCTGTTGTATCTTAGTAAAACAAATAAAAATACATGTCCTAATTATTAGCTGAATTATGAAAATCAAACTAATTTGACAAAGGATTCTCCAGTTACATTTAGTTACTTGATATTAGCCAATTCCTGAAAGCAGAGATTAATGCCAAGAAATATACCAAAATCATCAGACTTGCAGAAATATCTTCTCTTTTACTTTTTCTGAACACTACTCCATCTGATGGCACATGAGCTATGTCAAGAAGTTTAGGGAAGAGTCTGTGAATATAAATTCACCATTTCTGTTTAGCATCGAAGACATAAATAATCACACACAGAGAACACTTGCTCAATCTTAGAGCGAATGTGCTTAAGCGATTACATAAGTCATTTACCATCTACAATAAGTAACTGCGTGGTAGTCAAGAAAGTATTCTAGGTCACGTGGGTCTTGAGAGACCATCTTAAACTTCCAGCAAAAATAAGAGAGGATATGATATGAAGATTTATACTTGGTTTCTGGTATCTATTGAAATATAATTAATAGTGGGATCACGTTATCATTTTTATTGTGTCTAAGAGAACAGGCATTAAGAACTTCCACCCTAAACATCTCCGCCACCCATGGCCATAGTGTGCAGCATGCTCACCGTTGTGGAACAGCGACAGATCGTTGGGTCTTGCAGAACTGAAAATATGCACCTGTTAAATGACAAATCTTCCTTTGTTCTTTTCTGAGACCTTGGAAACACCTGTTCTATTTTCTGTATGTATGAATCAAACATTGTTTTTCATTCTGTGACTGGGTTAGTTTATTTACCCTACTGTTATTAATGTCAACAAAACTTGAAACATGTAAATGGTTCCAAACCTTTTTTTTAAATCATGAATTCTTCTTTTATTCTTTTTTTTCTTTTTTCTTTGTATGTTTCTTTCTTTCTTTCTTTCTTTCTTTCTTTCTTTCTTTCTTTCTTTCTTTCTTTCTTTCTTTCTTTCAATTTATTCAATTTGCATCCAGGCTGTAGGCCCCTCCCTCCTCTCCTTCCAGTACCACCCATCCTCTCTCTTCTCCCCTTATGCCCCTTCCTTAGTCCACTGATAGGGGAGGACCTCCTCATTTTCTATCTGACCGTAGCCTATCAGGTCTTATCAGGACTGGCTGCATCATCTTCCTCTGTAACCTGATAAGGCTGCAACCCTCAGGAGAAGGTGATCAAAAAGCCAGCCACTGAGTTAGTGTCAGAGTCAGCTCCTGAACCCTTTACTAGGGAACCCACTTGGAAACTGAGCTGCCATGGGCTTCCTCTGAGCAGGGGATCTAGGTCCTCTCCATGCATGGTCCTTGGTTGGACTATGGGTCGCTGCAGGCTCCGCTGGGCCCAGAAGGTAAACCAGAAGCAGGGAGACACATATGGTATATACTCACTTAAAAGTGGATATTTGCCATATAATATAGGATAAAAATACTAAAATCTATTGTCCTAAAGAAGCTAAACAACAAGGAGGACCTTAGGGAAGAGGCTGAAATGTCACTCAGAAGGGCAAACAGGATAGACATCAGAAGTAGGAGAAGACAAGAAACAGGACAGGAGCCTTCCACAGTGGGCCTCTGAAAGACTACCCTTCAGGGTATGGAAGGAGATACTGAGATACTGAGAGACGGCCAAGCTTTCGGCAGAGTGCTGGAATCCTTATGGAAGAAGAGGGAGAGAGAAAGACCTGGAGGGAACAAGAGCTCCACAAGGAGACAAACAAGTTCCAATCTTTTTTAAAGATATACATGAACCATATTTTTCCCCACAAGCCACCTATCGAGGAACATATGCGTTG
This sequence comes from Psammomys obesus, assembly GCF_907164565.1. NCBI lineage: Eukaryota > Metazoa > Chordata > Mammalia > Rodentia > Muridae > Psammomys > Psammomys obesus. Next base: position 26,435,145 of record NW_026592118.1, on the reverse strand, counting down.
CCTGAGTCTCTTAGTTACTATGTTTAAGAAAGCTGCTGTGGAAATAAGTGACCAAACATTTCTTTGAGATCTAGATTTCAATTTTTTTTACATACCCAAAAGTGGGATTACTTGATCATATGCCAGTTCTATTTTCAGTCTTGAAGGACCCTCACGCTGTTTTTCAAAGCTGCATCATTTTATACTCTTACTAAGAACACACAAAGGTTCTTACTTTTATGTATCTTGACAACTTTTTCCTGTGTTGTTTTGGTAACAGCTATGCTAATTAGCATAAAATATAAACAATGTTTAATTTAGCTAGTGAATGTTACATTAGTTGAAATTTATACAAAATATTAAATATTTCTTGGCATGAATAAAGCTGAATTTCTTTGGGATTAGAGGAAGTTTGAGCTTCGTTAGGTTCAGAAGGGGGGTGATATTGGTTAGTTCTAACACTCCACTATTACACTATAGACTCTGCTCAGTTCAGGAAGTCTATAGCACTGGAAACAGTGACTTGTACCAGCTGAGCTACAGTGAAGAGAAGGGGAAAAGCAGTCTATGTTCTGTACGAATGTATCAAGCTCACCAGGTCATCTATTCACATGAGGATTAAGTTTTCCTCCCCTCTGGCCTGGTAGGGCAGTCCCATCAGGGGGAAATGATAAAAAAAAAAAAAGCGGGTAAAATAGTCCATATCAGAGATATCCCTCGCTCCCCTGACTCTTGGGCTCACATGAAGCCTAAGATGCTCATTGAGTATTTAGGCCCAGACCATGCATTGTCCCATATTCTGAGGAAAAGGGGAGAAGGAGGATGTGGAGGGGTGGGTAAGACTGGGAGAAGAGGATGGAGGGAATTAATTAATAAAAATAAACAAAATAAAATATTAAAATGCAATAAAAAAATAATAAGAAGAAAGAATGTATCAACAAAACATCTCATTTAGTATGTGACCATCAAAGGTTTTCAAAATACACTGTTAACAACATGAATGTAAAACTCTGCCCTATGGGATGTTCTGTGCTCAATATTTTCAGAACCACACATCTAACATGAATTTTTTATTTCATATTCAAACATGACTTATAACAAAATAGTTTTTAGTCTTTGATATCTTTTATTCTAACTTGAGAAAACAAAGGTTCTTGGCTTATAACAGTGAGGGTATGTTTCTTCTGTATCATGGTCTTAAGAGTCATAATTCAGAATTTAATCCTGAGGCAAATGGTTTGTCTCTCTGTAGAGTATCATGACAGGATGTTTCAGACACTTACAAAATGATCACTTTATTCATGTGTATTATCTTAATTATGAAGTGGGTTGATAAAAATTAAGATTTTAAAATAGTCCTATACTGTTGCTTATTTTAAAAAATACTGTAGACAAGTTAAAATGGCTAGTACCTGGGTTTGCTGTATAATAAAGTCTATGCAACCAGTGAGCATAATGCTTTCTTTTCATGCTTTAGTAATAATGATTTTATGTAGCTTATAGTATGTTAATGACAGTTTAACGTATTTTTGCACATGTTTATATTTTCTTAATAATAAAAGACATTCAAAATACTAAGTGGCAAAAGCAAATTCGGTGATACAATTCCAGAAAAAGTGCAGAAAGTCTCTGTGGTATGAAGTCACACTTTTTCCTGTCAACTGAAATTCACTATATAGAAAAACAAGATTCAGTTAGCTGCAATTGCTGGAGAGGACCACAGGATATGGGTAGTCAATGATTTCTCTGCGTAGAAGATTGAGGTAAATATCACCTTGCTGCTTATCTTTAGTCTCTCGCTATAAATAACCCAAAAGAGGAGGAAACTGTGGCAGGACTGCATGAGGGCTGTGTCTCAGAAGGATCCGGTGCTACACGGCACAATCTCAGAAAGTTCAGGGCCGTCCCCGTGTTCGCTGAGCTCTGCCATCCTTCACAGGAGGACGCCACCACGCTGAGAAACTGGTACACCCTTGCAGGAAGCCTCTATTCTATCTCCTCACACGCTGGTAATGGGAAAACAAATCAATGATTTAAGAAAAAAAAAAAATAGTGCCTCTCTGTCCACCAGAGTAGGATTCATGCACAGAAAAGACACGTTATAAGCTATTTTAGATGTGAAAATTAATATTAAATTTAATTTTAGTTAGTTGTTTGGGGGACTTGTACTTCAACTGTACTTCAATTGTACTTCAATTGGCCTCCTGTTTACGGAGTAGTCTAGGCTAGCTTTGAGTTGGCAAACTTCCTGGCTCACCTTCCAAGTACTGAATTACAAACAATGCACCACTATGCCCAGTTTAATCTTTTTTTTTATTTCAAATTTTTAAAAAAAGTTAATTTATCTTCAAATTTGTAGTACTGCCCACTCTCACAGTTCTGTGGACACCCACTGGGTACCAGAGGCTCCTGGTTTCAAACCTGGAAGCCCACTCTCACCGTCCTGTGGACACCTTCCTGGACCCCGCGGCTAGAGGTGCTCACTCTCACCATCCTGTGGAGGAGATACCTCCAGGTACAATGAGGGAGGCCCGGCTCCATTCTGGGTGCTCCCCAGCTGCCCTGCTCATCCAGATCAGAATCAGCCAGCACAGCACACACAGTAAACACAGCCGAGGTGAACTAGGCACAGGACCCAGGTCCCATTCTCCGCCATATCGAGGAAGCCATTGGGGCACCGGAGCAGCTCTAGGCTCAGAGATCTGTCCACCTGTACCCTAGCTACCTGGCTCAGAAACAAGGAGCCCAGCACAGAGAACCCAGTGGAGCTGAGCTAGGTGCGGAACCCAAATTTGTAGTACCAATCAACAAATTATTAGGCTAACATTTTTAATTGGACCTCCTAAGAGATTTTAAGCTTCCCACTAATCCTGAAGTAAAAAGTACTTAAAATTCAAGACATTTTATAATAATTGCTTGTATAACATACCAAATATTTTAGGCAGACAGGGGGATGCATAATAATTGATTATTTATACATACACAAAATACTAAATATTCTAACACTATTTAAAAATCTGGAAAGTCTTTAAACTTAAAATAACGTATCTAAATTGATTACTCAGTCACGCATTTGAAGATGGAAGTAACAGCTAATTTGTTAGTTTGGAAAGCCAGATTTTTCTCAACACAGTAGATAGCACTAAAATAACAAGTATCATGAGTCTATTCTTAATACAAAGATATCGCTGCCAAAACTTGTTCTTTCAAAACTTTACCCTATATATTCCAACTCTTTCAAAGTAATAAGTTTCTCTCTGGGAAGTATACCACGGTGTTGTATTGTTGGAGTGGCATATGGGAGCAGAGCTTTAGGCTCTGCAGACCAGGCTCTTGTCGGGGCCACTAGTACGCACTTCATGCCACATCCTCAATATGTAAGAGAAACTTGATAACTTGGAGAGAAAAACCACAGCGAGAAGATGGTTAAGGCTTCAAAATGTCACTCTAGAAGACAAAAGAAGTCATGGCCTTCTTCTATCCTAATCTCAACACCAGGAAAGATAGTAACACTTACTGGATGATGCCTAGCATGTAAATAGATACTTCCTATTTTCCTAGTTCTCTCTCATGCAGAGGGAAAGGAAGTCTACAGTAAGTACTGGTTCAATGGTGACGTCCTCTGTGGAACCCTCTGGGGTCAGCTGTATCAGAGCCACCATGAGGCTCTTTAGTCTCCAGGCTCGTCATTGTCAATGAGGACTTTTTACCTGCAGAATGAAGCAACACTGAGGAGAACTTCCCACTTCAATTTTAAGAGTTCTATCAACTGGAGGGAGGTTAATAATCAAGAAATGTTATTCTAGTGAGAAACCTTTGCTTAAACCCTCCTGGCAGAAAGGCAAAAATGGGTTTAATGCAACCAGTAATTTATTTCCCAAAATAATTATTTACTGAGTTCAGTTCCAAAAGCCAAAAGTTAAAAAAAAAAAAGTCTAACAAGCAATCCTTAATGATGTAAGAGTTACATCTTTCACACCATGTAACTCTCACAGAAACGGCAAAGCTGCAATTTTATCTGTGCTATGAATAAAAAGACATTGACATCAGCCCCAGGTTATCATCTGCCTGCTCAGGAAAAATGATTAATTTAAGATAAATAGGTACTGGTTTCACACATGCTGATTGTATTTTCCAGCTACTGCCTCAGCAACTCTCCCTGTACACAGCCATAAAGTATTCAGAGAAGCCATTATTTCCTCCTCAAGTCACATAATGCAATGGAGATTTAATCCAAAACCTCTATACAGTAAAATTCTGGTTGAATTTTAGTTCATTTTTCTATAATCTGCTGGTATGACCCTCATTCTCTTGAGTTGAGTTTTTCATGATATAAACTTTTTGTTACTTGTTTTTATATAACAGTGCCAGGAAACTTCTTAAGTATAAAATATGGTAACAAAATTATGTTATTTAAATTAGTAACTAGAAATACAGACAGACAGGTCCTGATCCCCTGACCAGGGAACCCACTTAGAAAATGAGAAGCCTATGGGCTTCCTCTGAGCATGGGTTCTAGGTCCTTTCTATGCATAGTCCTTGGTTGGAGTATTGGTATCTTCAGGACCACCTGGGCCCAGGGTTTTTTTGGGGCTTTGCTGATCTCCTTGTGGAGTTCCTGTACCATCCAGGTCTTTCTATCTCCCTCTTCTTCGTAAGGTTTTCAGCATTCTGCCCAAAGTTTGGCTATGAGTCTCAGTATCTCTGACATGAACTCAGCAGTAGGCCTTTGTTCCCTTCCCCCTGGGGGTGCAGCCTTGTCAGGCCACAGAGGAAGATGATGCAGCTAGCCCTGATAAAAACTGATAGGCTAGGGTCAAAGGGAAGGGGAGGAGGTCCTCTCCTATCAGGGTCCTGGGGATAGGGCACAGGGGGAGAAGAGGGAGGGTGGGTGGGACTAGGATGAGACGAGGGAGGGGGCTACAGAGGGGATACAAAGTGAATAAATTATAAGAAAGAAAGAAAGAAAGAAAGAAAGAAAGAAAGAAAGAAAGAAAGAAAGAAAGAAAGAGAGAGAAAGAGAGA